>NC_090923.1:1301147503-1301450534 GCF_040938575.1 Ambystoma mexicanum | reverse complement strand
GGTTAAGAGAGAGTGCAGAGAGGATGAATAGTGAGGAGGAAGAGGTGGAGACGGATAAGACAGAAAAGAGAGATTGAGATGAAAGAGGAGAAAAGTGGAGGGGATGTGGAGGAACACTAGCCAAATGAAACACCTTTAAGGCTAGGTGTCCTGAAAGGTTTCCTAGCAGAGTGGAGTAGGAACTTGAGAACCTAGGAGGGGCCCAATTAAGGTGACAGGTCAACCGCTAACAAGAGGGGGGGTCTTATGAATGGCCTTATGAATGGTGCAATTTACCAGCCCTGACCCCTCTAAAAGACCGAGGTTACCGGATGTGCATAGCCAATAGGCAGGTTTAAGGGGCCCAAAGCAGGACACCAAAATGTTTTACCACAACTGAGGAAGACTCAGGGAAGTCCAAGAAAGAAGTGTGGGACTGATTATACACCAAAGTGGCAACGCTGAATCTGGGGATGGAGAAGATACGAATTGCATCTTAAGTAGGCCTGGGGTGGACCAAGGCCATGGAGTACATGAATCCTGACCCGAGCATATGTGAATCTAATAAAGCTTACTGTGACATTTTACATGGTTTTGAGTCTCTCATTGACGTCTCGACCATGACATATCGTGTCAGCAGTCGAAGCAATGAAGCCAGACACAAGGGACCCCATATTCCCACCACCCACCCTTTTGAAGGGGATGAGAGTTTATGGCGAAGCTAAACTACTATACTGTGCCATGCCAGGGGTTTCTGATTATGAGACATACACAGTGCAATACATACTGGTGTTCCCACGAGTTATGGAACTCCAATATGCACAGACCTAAATATCCAGCTCCTGGAAGGATCATATGGCCCACTGACTCCCAAATGAGAACTGGCTGTGAATCATGGGATTGGTGTAGAAGCTGGAGCAATAGTTAAACACTATTGAGGGTGGTGACTGACCTCCTTTTCCTCATTCCAAGGCGTTGCTCCCTGTGCAAGTAGGGGATTTGATAGCCCAGCTTATATCTGAAGTTACCTTCCTCTGAGGAATATTAGAGGCGAAACGGCTGTACCAGACACCCAGGGTCTCGAAAAAGGTTGGTTCCAATGACAATCCAACCCCTTTCTTGTCAGATGGGGAGCTGTCAGATTTCTCAGAGTTTCTGCCAGTGAACGTAAAAACTGCATGTGAAATAGTGTCGATTAGGTGATTCCAGTGGAAGAAGGACTATTGTAAAGGGGAGAAAATTATGTGAAAAGAGATGTAACCATCACATTTAGTTCCCACCCCTTTTCAACAGGCAGTGCTCAAGCTAGCTCACTCTCACTCAACAGCCAGCTACCAGAGCATATAGTAAATACAAGCACATATACTTGGCTAGGTCTTTTGGGCAAGGATTATCGGCAACTAAAAGGTTTTGTGACACTTTTTTAGATCTGCCAGAAGGTGCCTAAGGTAGACGAAGGTGGGCCTCTCTTTAATCCCTGCTAATTATTGAAGTTCTATTTTCTAGGGTAGGGAATAGATATCATAGGTCGCATAGCCATGTCCAACAGAGATAAATGATACATCTTAGTCACAGTTGACTACTGTCACAAAGCAGAGCAGGATCAACAACATGTAGACATGAAAGAGTAAAGGTTTATGAATGGTAGTTACAACATTAAGTCATCGCAAATAAAACTTCTCTTAACCACAGCATAGATCCATAGGAACTTTCCTAAAAAAATTAACAAGGTGAATCAAAGTGATGGCCTCCCATGGGTATACAACTGTTTAACTAAGAATCAGGATGGTGTCTCCCTAGGTTTAAGCAACAAGTCTCTGAACTTCATAATCATTAACCAGGGAATCCTTTCACAGAATGTTTACAATAGTATTTCCTTGGTCTCTTCACAAGTTGGATGGAAAGACTCTTGCAAATTCATTGTATTGGGCTCCTGACTCTAATTTCCCTCACCCGGTTCTCGCCAAACCTCCTTGATGAGTTGCAACAATCTCATACTTAAGATGACCTCGCTTTTTCCACCTTTCCTGCTCCTCTTCTCCTTTCTTCTCTACAATATTCCTTTACTTCTCCCCTTGCCACCGCGACACCTAGCTACATGCTTCTCCCTCCATCTCTTCCAAACTCTTTTCTGTCAGCTTGTAGCATGCCTGCTCCTTCCACTCAACTCCTTCATTCTGCTCCTTCTCTCCTCATCCTTACTCTTACCTCTGCCATCCTCTTTTCCCACCTCCCTTACACTCACCTCTTCCTTTCTCCTGGCATCCCCTCCAATTACCACTGCTGTACTCTCCAATTCCTTCCTTCAGATGTTACTTCCAGCCTCCTCTTACTACTTTCCACCTCTCCTCTACTGAACTCTGCGCCAAACCTCTTCAGATGTTTGCTATAGTCTCATCCTGAATACACTCTGCCTCATATCTCTTTGTTTCTCACAGCCTGCTCCTAAATATACTTCTCCTATCCTTTCTGAAAATTCCCTCAAACCACTGATGTACTCTTCTCTCCTTCTTTGGCTCGCCCTCCAGGTGCCTCACTCCTTCTTAGGCTTCTCCTCACCAACTGCTTGCTCTTCACCAACCACCTTTTCCTCTCTTGCTGTCTTGCATCTGGACAGTTCTCTCTTCTGCTCCACCTGAATATTCTCCTGACTCGACCTGTAGCTCTTACGGAAGCCCCTCTTCCACCTTGAAACACCCACCCTCCTACCCGCAAGTTTGCAGTTTATATAGAGGGCCCAGCTCCTGGGTAGCACCTTTGCCTAATCGTGTTCCGTTGCCTCTAAGTTTTAGGCTTACAACTAGATCGTTTAAGCAATAATTATGTAATGTTTCTCAGCTGCTTCTGTGGCGCCACCCCCTCACTATGCAGGGATGCAGACTGGGCCATGATGGAGGCCTGCTGCCACTTTTCAATCTCAGTTCGCAAACGCAGGAGTGTGACTGCTTTAGCTCTGTGATATCACAGGGTTGCTTGGGCTTGACAAGGATGCCATGGCTGAGCTTAAGTTCAACACCTTTATTCTTGGATTAGTTACACAAAAAGGACAACTTAAAATAGAATAAATAGGGTTTCTCAACAATATTGTCAGGGTGGTTCTTCATCTTTAGGTAGTCGGCTATCTCCCACCCTGGGAGAACCCTGATTGTGTCCTCTCTGGTTTAACCAGTTTCTCAGGCATTCCTGGCCTCTGGATTCTCCGTCCCAGTTGTTACCCCTTTTTCCTAGGTGTTGTGGTCATAAGGGCTCCCTGAACCCATTCTTACTTTGGCAATCTTGTTATAGGCTTTGCTGGGCTCCATACCTCAATACATACTTGGCAGAGCCATATTTATTGTCAGGGGAAGTAGCCAGCAGGGAGAGCTAGAGATGGGTCTCTGGGATTCTACCCTACCTGGGTTACCTTAAGATAACGTCTGTGGTCCCAGCTCATTTCTCCTCTCACAAATTGATCCTGCCCAGGGCTGACCTGACTCACCAGAACCTACCTGTTCTGTATCACTATTTCCACTTAATTTTACCAACCCCTCTCTGTCACGCAAGGGCTCTGATGTTATCACCTCTTTCTTGCCCTGGGAATCACCAAGTCCTACACCTCCTTGATTGTACCACCTCCTTTTGACTTTCCCTCTCTCTGCCTGTTATCATTTCCTTCTGTACCAACTCTCCTTCTGGTGTTTCCTCTCTCTCTTGCACCTTCTCAGCACTCCCCACTTTCTCCTACACTCTCCTTCTGATGTTACCCTCAGTTCCTTCACCCTGTCTCCTTCTAAGATTAGCACCTCCTCCTTCACCATCTTAGCTCTCACCAACTCAGACTGCTCATCCCTTTTGCTACCTCTTCAGCCTCCTCCATATCTTGAGTCTCTTGCAACTGCCAAACATGAAACTCCTGTACCTCCAACACACAGTCTGTGACTGAGGTCTGTGAGAAACCAAAGGATGTCTCACCTACTAGGCCCCGGGAATCTCTCTCAGGTGGCCAGGGCACGGCCAGCGCTTTTGGATCCAGACCCTGCGGGTGGACCAGTGTGGGAGGACCACCTTGGTGAGGGGTCTTCATGGAGTGGGGGGTGAGGCAAATTATGGTGAGACGCGGTATTCCCCCTTTCCTGTACCCATGCCCAGTCCTATTCTTCAGGATTCAACAATTTCCCAACCCCTTGACATTTCGGCACAAACATTGGGCCGAGGAAGAGAGTGACTGAGAGTAAAGAGGCTAACCCTTACATATCTCTTTTGGACATGTCCCGCTAATCGGGTCAGGCAAAGTCAGGCACTTGACTTTAATCACATACATCTGATCAGAGTTGGGGAGGCAAGGTGAAGCCTGTGGTATTATCCTTGACTCGTGAATCAAAGCCATGGAGACAAGAAAGGAACGGGCACAACCGGTGAGTTAGTGAAAGACATGAAAGACCAGTTTGTGTCAGGGAAAGATTGAAGCCGCAATAGTGTATCTCACAAGTGAAGTTTGCGCACATGCTGATGACACGCAAAAGAAAGCTAACCAGTGATGAACTTTGAAGTGGCGGATAACTGTGAAGCCAGTGATACAGAGTAGCGGAGTGGTCCGGCGAAAGGAAGTAACCCACTAGAAAGTCTCTGCAAAATGTGAAATGTTTTGTTATAAAGCGGCAAAGGGAACTAACTCTGAAATGCGTATGGGCAAGATTAACCCCGGCATAAGGGGAAGTGAGAAGGTGAATGCTTAAAAGAAAGATTTCTTTGAATCTTTTGTGCTTACGGTACTGAACTACCAAGACCAAGAGACACTGAGGCAAATTACATGAGAGTGTGAGCTGAAGAAAAAGTCAAAGTGGTCCTGCGAAGGTCTACAGTAAAAGCCTCGCACATTCAAAAGTCTTTGCTATCTGTGAAAGGTCCGAGCCGGATTGAGGGAGACCAGAAGTGTGATAAGTTAGGGGAACGGAACTCCTAACAAATATGCATTAAGCCTGGGGAAGGGAACTCCTGCAAGTGTTGTGTTTGAGAGGTCCAAACCCGGCTGAGGGAGACCTATGTGAACTGGTAAAGTTTTGAGAGATCCGAGCCCGACGGAGGGGGACCTACGTGAACTTTTTGTTGAACTGTGAAAGAACTTTTGGAACGCTGGAATAAGTGACTTTAACTTGGAAGGTCAGGCGGGCCTCGATCCACGTTTTGAAATTACTTTTGTTTTGAGAACCTGAGCCAAAGTGTGTCACCCTGTCTACGGGGGCTGCTTTACTCCGTGCTGTCAAACGTGGGGAGGAGAGCTGACTCAGTCACTTTGATCCTTTGTAACACAGATTTTCCTTTGCATATATATTCCATTTTACACGCGTTTTGTATAACAGATAGGGCAGGCATTAGGTTTTGTTAGTATAGGCCATTTTGATTTGACAGAGACTGGCTAAGACTGTGTGTGTTTTCTTTATTATTTGATGGTAGGGACTATTCCCATCATAGCTACAGGGCAAAGTAGGAGTTTTTCCAAACCCTGAAAATTGAATAAAGGTTTTGAAATGTGTACCTCTTTTGTCAATGCCATACTTGTGATACCATGCCTCCCTTACAGATCCCTGGTCTTTATAGGACTCTCCGTGGGTTGGGTTCTTGGTTAATGGTTGCACTTGTGTCTGGTAGTTGGTACAGGGTTGGGATTTGTTGTTCATGAATACACCAGAGGACTCATTATGTGTATGGGGCCAGACCAAGTGAGTAACTGGTCTGTCTGCCATCTTGGAATTCATTTTCCCATCCTTGACCCTCTCTTAGGCTGCCTGTGTGGAGCTTAGGTCCCCAGTCCCTCCAGTGTGTAATGCTGGTGAAATGATTTGCAAGCTGTTGAAACTCTTAGCTTCTTGAGAAAATGCATACATGCGGTGGAACTACAATATTGTATCATCTGAGAGGAAGCACTTGGGCGAGAGGCTAAGCTGTTGGAACTTTGTTCTGCATGACAGAATCCACTGTCAGAAAGCCACGAACATGAAACAATGTATCTGCAGGATTGGGCGTTTCATTGTCCGACACTTTAATGTTTTGGAAAGACTCCCATGATGTTGTGGGCTGACTTGTAAAAGTATTTAATCATATGATACTAACACTAGGTAAATGAAATGGATTACTTAATAAGGATTTTGCTTTTCTCAATGTGGGGATTTGGATCGGCTAGGAGGTTGTTCAGGTACTTGCAGCCGGAGAAGGTCAGCGTGCCATTGACCCCTGGACTCAACATCAACCAGGGGAGGGGAGGGATAACCTGTAATTGCCCCCCAACAAGTACGGGGAACAAGTGAAAGTGCCAAAGGGACCTTCCCCCATACCACTCAAGGGCCCATCATCCACTGGCTAGGCGAGGTCTCGGGTCCCCTGAGAACCAGGCAAGGGACTTTGTCATAGTGCCTACGTGTGGCACTACTCAGTAGGTGTACCAATACAGCAAAGAGCTCTTGGAGCTGGGATGCTCATGCATGCTGCCTGCATATGGGAAACAGTATATGGAGCCCTACATGTGTGCAGGACCTTGCAAAACCTTCTTTCCAGAAGGCAGTTCTCTTCAGTTAAGGTTTTCAACCAGCATGCAAACATGGCTCACAGGTGATAGGGGTCCCTTGCCTGCTGCCCCCACACTTTACAACAAGAATCACACAGGGAACTTAGTCACAATATGTTTCCTGGTACCCTGAATACTTTGCCCTAAGGAATGCTATTACACATCAGAGTTTTAATCACCGGGTTCCTTTGTTCCCGAGAGTCGGTTTTACAAAAGAAATCTTAGCAGACCAAGAGTTCACCATTATGTCCCGCCTTATGAGGGAAGTTAAGACCCAGCTGAACATTCTAACTCTCTGCCCTTTGGTCTATCGTCCTTAAACTCATGGCTTAATTAAATGCTTTATTCAAATTTTTAAGACCCTCCAGAGGATGCTGCTATACATACATGGAAGGAACTGTGACAACCTGGTCCTGTGGGCCTCGTTTGGGGTCCAAAAGAAGTCCCAAAGCCTCTTCCTCTAAGAAGAATTGGGGAAACCAAAATGACCTTGTCATGAGCTCAACCTAATTTGTCTAAAATATAAGGGAGATGAACTCACAATTCAAACATACGTGTTAGGCCCAAGACAAGCAGAAGTAGCTTTACAATTGTCAAGCTGGAATATGTAAACAAATACATGTTGAGAGATAAGGTCCTGGTACTAGTACTGTCCAAAAACATGGAACTTGATGTTTGGCAGGAGTCCTATCTCATCATGGAAGAGCCAACCAATAATGAGACAAATTCAGCCCTCCTACCAGGGCCTAAGGCCCACTTTCAAGTCTTTCAAGAGGTTAGTCTCCTCTATGAATGTTAGGTTGGCTCTGGACCCCTTTTCAAGGAGCTTTGACTAGACAGGTGATTGTATAGCGTCCACATTCATTTCTTCAAAAGGGGTGTGACTAGTTTACGGTGATCAGCTAAGATTTTGAAAAGTTAGATAGAATAAGGATATTAAGCTGAGCACTAACTTCTGCTTGAGTGTGAAAGTCTTCAGTAGGTAACAGGGCCAATGGCATAAACCATAAGTGAAGAGGTCAAAAAGACATCCAGAATAACTGTTCCGAAGTAAAGCAGAACCACCAGACAATATGAACTTACAGTTTTTGTATGTATGAGCACAACTAAAGCTAAAGATAAGGTGATAGTAAGCACAATACAATTATATAGGATAACTTTTCCTCTGGGGATGGTAGTCATAAGCCCCACCTACGTTCCACCCTCTTGGCAGTACAAGACACCAAACACAACTCAAGCTAACAGTTCCTCCACAGACCACAGTCCTAAATCCATCACTACCCTCCTGGGGTTATGTCCTCCTAGTGGTGAAAGCAAAGTAACTCACAGTCTTAGGGTTTTGAGTGTCACACACTTCTTTCTTATAACTTGAATATTTAGTTTCAGGATGGTTCCCATCTGCTTCTCTTACTGGTTTACCTGACCCCACCTCGGCTAGAGTCATGCATCGTCCAACTGTGCCTCTGCACGTCAGGCACTCACGGATCACCTTCGGGATCATTTTAGGCCTGTGGCAGTTGGGCATAGCCAGCTATTCCAGTTCAACAGATGCTTGAATGTTTTGCTCCTCCACCAGATCACCAAGACAATTGTCAGAATTCATCTATGCCTACTCACTCTCCACTTCCTCCTCTCAGAGAGCATCTCTCTCGCAATCCCGGTATACTACCTCCCACCTTTCCTTCTCAACGATTTAAGTCAGTTTCATGCCCAAAGCCCCCTCTCTTGTTGCCCCTACTTCTGGCTTTGCTTTACTTTCCTGTTCCACTTCCCTTCGAGTCTTCTCCTCTCCTCTCCTCTCAGTTATTTCTTTTACCAACCCTGCCTTCCTCTCCAGCATATGTCTTTTCCACCTTTCCTTGTTTTTCCCCTCCTTCTCTATATCAATCTTTTCTCTTTCCTCCACTTTCTTCATGCTGCTCCCTCCTGCCGCTTCGAACCTCCTTTCTTTCCTGATATTCCTCCTTCTCCCCTCCTCGTCCTGCCTCTCGCTGGTTATCCTCCCTTTCGATGTTCCTAATTCTTGCCTCAGCACTCTCCTGACCCTGCTAACCAAATTTCTTTATTTGGGAGAGGTTTAAAGGATATAGATCTTGTTGCAGCATGATCTTCCACAGAGTTTAAGAACCAAGAGTTGTGAGAACTAAGGAGAGTCAGCATCTAGCATCTAGTATATAGTAATGAAATTTAGGGGGTTATTAGACAGATAGGCTGGAGAGTCAACAGGTGGTACAGTAACATTTTCCAGTGACAAACTGAGTGTTTGGGCAAGACTAATTTACTAAAAGTGTAAAATGTGCCCGTTTCAGAATCCCCACTCTTAAACCTTCCTCAACATACAGTGTGCGCTGGTGGAAGGCTTGGACAAACAAGCTAGACAAATCGGCAATCACTTTTATCTCTCTAATAACTAAGCATTTTTATAAATAAATATTTCAATAATTCACCTGAATTCCATGTACCCATGTTCCAGTATACTCTTCATTAGTTGTGAGCCATCTCATCTTGCCCTCGCCATGCCGGATATTGTTTTCCCATTGGCCTTCGTATATATTTCCACTTTTATAGCTAAAAGTAATACAAAAAAAGTTAAATGTTATTCTATATTATTCCCATCTGATTTCTGGCACACCAAAACGTGAGCACATCACCCCTATTTTAGTTTCTCTTCACTAGTGTCCCATTCACTTCCAGGCAGTTTTCAAGATCTGTTGCATCACCTATAAGACACAGGTAACGGGTTACAAAAAAAACACACCCTGTTGTTGCCAACAGGTAACCCTGTTGCACTCTAAGTGTCCCTAAGTCCTACACTGAGGTTCATTAGTTCAAGTCGGTGGTGCAGTGAGGCTACACACAGCCAACAAACCATCAGAATGTGCATTTCAAAAGAACCTACATCACACTATTTCAATAGACGATACTTTTTTGGGGGAAAATGTTATGAAATTTTAATGTTGTCTAGGTTCAAGCACCATCAATCAACACAACAGAGAAAAGTAAAACATTATAAGAGACATAAATTAATTCATGATCACATGACATTTTTGTACAAATCCAGAGGAAATAGCAACTAGATCTCCTCAATTTTGAGCGTAATTAGTGTCGCATTTGTAAAAAAACAACTCCCATGTTAAGACAAATACACTCAAATTCAAATAAAGAGTTAACCAAAAAGCTCCAATTTAGAACAAAAATGTGCCAACGCGTTTCGGATTACAAATCCATCATCAGGGCTTGAAGCTCAATGTTCATATCATTTCCTTGTAGCAATAATCACAAATTCATCTGTGCACCT
Organism: Ambystoma mexicanum; assembly: GCF_040938575.1. Classification (NCBI taxonomy): domain Eukaryota; kingdom Metazoa; phylum Chordata; class Amphibia; order Caudata; family Ambystomatidae; genus Ambystoma; species Ambystoma mexicanum. The sequence continues at coordinate 1,301,440,716 of NC_090923.1, read as the reverse complement.
CCAATCTCATATAGAATTGCTCAGTGAGTTATGCGCCTGAGCTTCTAATGGTTACACGACATAGCGGGGAAGGCCAGAGGGCCGACTAAGTTGTTGCATATGTCAACTTCATATACCACTGGTCTGTTCGTGTCAGTCTCAGAGCCGACAGGTAACGGGTTAGCCATCTAAACTCCACATCTCGGGAGATTTGTGGTACACTCGTAGTTCTGACATTTTAAAACTATCCATCCCTTATTCTGCACAAACCTTTTCCTTTTTTGTGCACGGAATGCCCTGCCACCCTCCATTGAATTCTTCACCACTTAACTGGGTTTCAATACACCTTACTTCTCTTGCTTTTAACTGAGGATTCTAACCTAGAGATTTGGTTCGATATTTCTATATTTTTTCTGATTTAATTGTTTCTTTGCCATTTACCATTGTTAACATGTGTTATGATATTGGTGTTTTTATTGAACCTAAATGCGATGTATACATTTTGTATTTGTAACTATATTGTGCTGCACTCCACAATCTACAGGTCAGGATGCGCTTTATGAGAAAATACATACGTGAAGTAAAGCTGTGGTGCAAGCTAAGGTTTAGTTTGAAGTGTGAAGTGTGATGGACTTTGTATTGGGGAAACTCTTAATTTGAACAGTTTTTGTAGGTCACTGGCATTCTCAACGTCTGCTGACTTAACATTTTGTTACATTTGAACTGAGTGTGTGTACCTACATGTTGGCATTTTGGACTTCCTCTTTTTTATAGTTAGCAAACTTAACATTTTTTAAAACTTGTTTCATGCAACTGATTTCCTGTTCTTGTGTCTGGCTATTGTGCTAAATTGAATAAGTCTCTTATGTCCTTAAGAAGGAAGTATTTTGGATGCTTCTTTTCTGGATATCAGAATGTGTCACATGACTTCTTCTGGTATAATCTCTATAATGTTCAGTCCACTTCGATGAGAATAGCGGTTGTGAATTCTTTATTAGCTTTAAGTTTAAATGAGGGGGATAACACGTTCTAAATGAGTTTAGTTAATCGCTCACAAAATATGATCTGATGAAAAGGTTTGGTGATCTATCATCACGTATTGGAAATTATGCCTATATTGATGATAATGATGGATGATATACAATCATACAAAATAAAGGAATTTTATGAACGATATGTTTCTTTTTAAAGAAGGGGAAAAAATGGCCAAATGTGATATGAGGAAATGTATAAATCAAATAGTAACTTTTGCTGTTTTTTTAACATTTTATAGGAAACAAGAAAAATGTGTTCTTCTTTTGTTTCTGTTGTCGGGAAATGTGTTGATGTGATTTAATTTTTAACTGCTAAATAAGTTTTGTATAATGAAATATATAGAAAAGTTGTTTTGCAACTGAATCAATAAAAAGAAAAATAATAAGTCTCTTATTTTGAGTGTACTATTCTAAGTGTATTATTTTTGTCAGCTATGTTGTAAAATTGTATGTAGCAGCCTTTATGTATGGTTATTGTGCTGTATTGTATTCTGTGCATGTTAACCCAAGTGTATTGTTCTGAGTATTTAATTTTGAGCATAATGTTTGAGTGTATTATTTTGAGTGTAGGTCATTGTGTGTTCATGATGTGGGCTTGTATACAGTGCCTGTTGTGATTGACTACAGTGTTCAATTGTATTCCATGCTTGTTATTCTGAGATAATTATTCCAAGGGCATTATGTGTTCAAGTGTTTGTGGTTTTTCATATGTTCTTTTCTTACTTTGGTATTTTGTCCCATTTATTTTCACTCCAGACATGTTGTTTTTTCATCCATTCATTCATTCAGCACTTTGGTTTTTTGTTCCGTTGTTGTGTACTGTTCATGTGCGCACATATTGTAACTTTTTTTCTTCAACAAATTAATATCTCAAGTTTGTCTAATCTAACCCACTTCTCAACATTACATCAACATGCACCTGTTTAATACAAGGGCTAAGTGTGTGCAAAACATCTGGAAAATTAGAGGTGACAATTTCAGGGTATGCAACTTGGGCTTGGGTTGGGTTCCTGTTATGTTTACTTTCGACTGGTTCTCTTCCTATTTTTGGGGATTTTTTATGGATTTGTCGGTGGATTCACTGGTTTGGCTGTTCCGTGGCTGTGGTTTTCTTCGTGGTTTCCCGATTTGTGGTGGACTTTTCTATGGATTTTAGTAAAGCATGAGTGAGGTTTCCTCAGCTTCCATGTGAGGTGCCTGGGCGGGTACATTTAACCCTAAGCAGATACGAGCCACTGAAGGACAATTGATGGGTAATGTGACAAACCTAGCAATATCGTCACTGATTCTCTGGAGGGAAGCTTCACTTAACCAGGGAAAGGCAGAAGCTACCTGACAATGACCCTGGGGTTGGCTATCTGCGGGATGACCACATAGGGGAGGGCAAACTCCAGAGAGGCAGGAAAATACTGGATCAAAATAATCCAGCAGTCATACTTCCTAATGACACCCATATGGCTTTGCAACATGCCTGTATGGCTTACTGTGGTGTATATAAACAAATCCCAGGTTTTCTCAGCCAAACAGCTAGTTTACCCCCCGCCTTCCATTTTAGTAATGAGAGGAGGAAGAGGGATGGAGAGAACCAGAAGCAGTAAGCCAAGGCCACATACTAGATTTTGGAAAAGGTTAACCAATGTCGGGAAATTTAAATTTGCCACAGCTGATCAGAATACCAGAGAGAGGCAGAGACTGAAGATGTTTGCAACTTGTTTTGACCCCGTCAGAACACCGGAGATCAGCAGACTTTGAGAAGAAGCACAAAGACTGACATGAACGGCATGCAATGAGACCAAGCCAAAATAAGTTCACCTCTTTATGGCCATTGGCAGCTGGAGTCGCCTGGAGCAGAGGAAGGCAAAGTAAGATCTAACAGGCTGTTGGGAAACATGCCCAGTCAGTGGACTGAAAGGGAAGAAGAAGGAAAGACGTGAGGAACGCCAAAGGTGCCCGGTAAACCCAGGCAGAGCGAATGGGTTACCAGGGCACTTGAGGGTGAATACCACGTCGCATTAATAGCACGAGAGAGACAAATTAAAACCACTGAAGAAACTGATAGAAATGCAAACAATGTTAAGAAAGGGGCAGTGACCCAATACTCCAAAAGAGAAGATGAAACAAATACAAACTTTGTTAAGAGAGGGCAGTGAACCAATTATATAATGGATGAAAGAGAGAGTGAATGGAGAACGTAAAACCACTGGCAGGTTAGTGAACCAGGCAAACAGTGAGTCTGGGACTCACACCCAGGAGAGGAAGAAAACAAGCTGTGATATCCTGGCAGGAGAGTAAACCAGGAGTCAGAAGAGAATTGAATCAAAATTGTGCTGCAACAGTGAATATCCTGGCAGGAGAGTAAACCAGGAGTGAGAAGAGGAGTACATTTGTCATTGTGGAACAGTGATAAACGAATACAAAAGGGAAGAATCATACCCTTTTTAATGATCAATAGGAAAGTTGCAAATTCCATGGCAGGAGAGTATACCAGGAGCAGAAAGAGGAACAGTGAATGGAAAAGGGAAGGGCCATGCCCCTTGTTAAGCTAATAGAGATAAAGAGTGTGAGAAACTGAACATTGAAAAGAACTGTGTATTTAAAGGGAACTGTAAGAAAGGCCTGGTATCAAAGTACAGCAAGTGAACACAGTTCAAGGGTGTTTATTGAACTCTCAAAGAGAGGTAATAAATGCCTATCTAAACCTAAATCTAAGATGGGAGCACGCTACGACCATCAAATAATATGGAATGCAGTCCTAGTCGAGTCTTGTCAAATAAAAGGGCCTATACTAAAAATAAAACTATTGCCAATCCTTACAACTAGCTACAAATAGTCTGGGGTGTAGTTCATGAAAAGAAAGAAGTGTTACAAAAAATGATAATCGGGATACTTAGGCTATTGGGCTTGCTTCCCCACGTTTTCAGCACAGGGTAAGGCGGTTCACTCTGAGCAAAGCGCACACTCTGGCGTCTGCGGTACGAGGATATAATGGCAGTTCCAAAATCAGGGTCTTCCGTGCTGAAGTCTCTTAGTTCATCAAAGTCTCTTGTTTCGGAGGGCCTGATATACAAAACCAAAACATAGAAAGTTCCTTTCTTCTTGTAACTACACAATGTTGTGGTGTTTCTCCCTGGATACCCCTAAGCCAGGCTCAGATCCCTTTTCCTTGTATTATTTTCAAAACTGTTTCTTCTCGGGTGACTCACAGTTCACCCTCAGATCCCTCTTCACTTTCAACTAGTATACCTCAGCCAGGTTCAGACCAATTGTAATTCACTTTTATACATATCAAAGACTTTCGATTGTGCAGTCTTTGGTTCGACCCGCTGCAGGACCACTTCGATTCAAAGTTCTTTTCTGACAACGTAAATTCCCCCCTCTGATTGAGGCTTTGTGCCTGACCCTCTCTCTCAGAGTCCCGCATTTTAAGCCCTCTGCAAAGGCGGTATGGCATTTTCTCGAAACCTCTGGCCTGAGTCTCTGCTCGTTGTCGGCTACCAGTATGCCCCCAGCCAGAGTGAGCTATGGTAACCTCAAAGAGCAGAGCTCTTTGCAGCAAAGAACAACTCTGTAACTCATCCTCAGCTTTGCCAATGTCCATAGCAACCTTATCAGGTACTAGCCTGCACTTCCGGATCCCAGCCTTTTCGCGCACAGTGTCCTTGGGCGAGCAATGCAAACCATTCTAAGCAATGAATAAAGTTGAAAACATGTTTTCCAGTGAAATAGTGCCAACAATGCTGAACATATGTTTAAAGGACACTGCAAGTATCAGCTTTCACTGAAGCATGGAGCAAATGTCCATTATGGCTCTGAGCGCACCAGAATGCACTGCGCACCAGTGCCATATTTCAGCTCAAAGTATTACAATCCACCTTTGGACATTTGACTTCCATAGCCCAGTGGCATTGGAGTTGGTTTCGGAAAGCATCACAACTAAATTGGGAATGCAATGAATACAACAGCAACAAGAAATTATAATAACTAACATCACACTAGCAAGCAATATCTGGAACCCACTGTGAACATGGCTTTCAATGGATTGCGAATGATCACTCAATTTAAAACGGTTTATGGTCTTTCCAACGCAAAAAGTTTCCAAAGAAACGTTTTCCATCGAACATTTTGCAACACATTTTTTACCGTCGAATGCATTTTTAGTACATTTTGGGGGGGGGGTTACTTCCCAAACCCCCCATTTTTTACCTTTAAAAACCCACCCCTAACAAAATTAACCCTTTATCACACAAACACATACATTCGATGGAAAAAGTATCATTGGAAACTTATTTTGATGGAAAGACCAGATACCATTAAATCAACACATACCTTCAACTGCGTTACAACCTACGTTATGTTTCAGCAACAAATAATCAATAGCAGCTCGATTTTGCAAAGTTGCTTTTCTAATAATTTTCCTATCAAGAAGCAACTCCTCTAAGGCTTGAGAGGTGTGATTGAGTCCTTTTACTACTAAACATGCTAATTTAATTAAAGATGTATATGCTCCCAGCAGCTAAACCCCAAACTCCCACTAATGAATAGGCAAGAGCTAACACCTCGGCCTCTGATAACAAATGCAGAGGTGAATCACAATTTGGGGATAGCCCTAAAGATTCAAAAGTTGATCTTTTGCTTCGATATACTGCTGGGCGCAAAGGAAACATCGTTAATCCGAATCATGTTAAGGCACATGGACCATCAGAAATGTTAGCTGGAATGCACGTGTATGTGATGTTGCCACATGAAAAAAGCCATCCCGTTGGAAGTTTCACAATTCAGATGACTGGCAGCTACCATTGTCATGGTATTTTTTACATTGGTACACGTGCTTGGAACATATGCACAAAACCCCCTCTTCAAACACAGTTTGATTTTTCTCTTTAGTTAGGTTCAGCTGTTGGCATTTGCCAATTTCTTTCGGTTCACAGGTCATGTGCTAACAAACATTGCCTTGAATAACATTGTAGGTTAATATTTGTGTCAGGTTTCTCCATTTGCGATTTGTTTCTTGGTAAAACTTGCAATACACATAGACAGAAAAGGACTGCGGTACATCGGAATCCTGTACTGAAGAATCATTATGCATGACCCCAAAAATCTGCCTCATAGTCGGAGCAGGTGTTGGCAATGCTACTAGACAAGTAGTTAACAAAGCTTCTGCATCATGCACGTCAGTCAGGAAAAATGTGAAATGTTCAAAATTTGCTGTGCTAGATATGCCCACATGTTCTCCGTTTGGGCAATCATCAGTGAATACCTTTGCTGCCCTAGGGACATCTCTTGCACAGCCAACATCAATGTTGTCTGCGCTCGCAACTGAAGTGTCTTTCGCATTCCACTAATCCTGTTCTTCGGGCTGGCTGGGTTTTTGGCATTGGGCTGCTTTTGGACATCATTTCTCATCATCATCAGACTGGCATGGATCACTGGCAGAGACATTTCGCAGTTGTTGCAGCGTGCCGTTTTACTCTCCCGAACGGAGTCCATTTAGTCTCACAATTACACCAGCCAGAAACAGGATCTACAAGGCTAACCAAGAAAAGAGATATCAGTGTTGATAATCACTCTCTTAAGTAACATTTGTCTGTGGGCACATAACTCAATTTTTCATTGCCAGGCTCCATCACTAAAACTGCTTGGTCCTTGCCTGCTGCAATGACATCTGCGAGTACAGTTGGGCCACTAGGTCTTTCAACCCACACTTTTGCATCCGGTACCATGCTATGATATGATATGATTGGTTATTTATAATTGTGTTGGTTTAAAAGTGTTACTGTTAATAACTGTTGTGTTGAAACTCAAAGGCCTTGAATAAATGTATTTGTATTTTTAATATACATACACCCAACTGGGAGTGGTTTGTAAGTGTCCTTTACTCTGTGTGCTCATTGAGGTCTTTCAGTCACACTCACCGCTCCTGAAACCTAGTCTTGACCGCCGCCAATACTACCTTGATTGGTCCGGCTTGTCCAGGAGGTTACCCTGTTCCAAGAAACTAGGCTGGCCTTCTGAACTTCTGCCCACCAGGTCAGAGTTCAGAAATGCTGTCTGAAGAGCTGAAACCATGATCCTCACGAGTAGTTAGCACCGTGGGGTGGTTCCCCCTTTCTGATCATGGACAATTTAACTGGTATAATAATCAATTGGGCAACTCAATCTCCCTTATGAATCTGTAACACTGTTCACTAAAATGACTGATTTCTCCTTGGTAGTCAGCATCTATTACCCCCTCCTAGCACTTGAATGCCTTTCAATGCTAATCCAGATCATGGGGCAATCCATCCCATATGTTCTGGTGGAATCTGTATTCCAATCTCCGTTTCGATCACAATTACCACTCATCGCTCCAACCTAATCTCTTCATAAGAATGTAAGTCTACCCATGCTGATTCTGGGGTGGCTCGGTAGGGAGATAAAACACCCATTGTAATTTCCCAGTATATTAAAGTCTTTTTAGCTGAATTGGGTTAAATCTGTAAAGCTGAAGTCATTAATCGCAGCAATGGGGTCTCATGGTTATTTACTGGTCTATTATTCAACACCTGCATCAAACAACTGCATCAAACACTCTATCACGTCAGCCTGCAAAAATGCCATTGCCAGATTTGCGCAGCTGTTCTTTCAACAACCCGCTGTCACTCTGAATTTGAAAAGGTACACCGTAATACAGCATAATCTGATCTAACAACTTAATGGTGTTCAGTTGTGTAGCATGTTTACACAGCAATACCATCAAATATCCAGAGTATCTATCCACAATTGTGCATGCATATTGACAGCCTTTGCTGATTGGCATAGGACCGATATAATCGATCTGCCAGATTTGCCGTAGTAATGTTCCTCTTCGCAATGTGCCCTGAACAATCTGAGGGATGGGTCTGTGCTTCTGGTGTTGACACACCGGACATTGCAAAATGATTGTTTGCACTACCTCGAAAGGGATACTGATCGCTCGAGCTTGTGCCCGCCTGAGAGTAGCTTTTTCTCCAACGTGCCCACATTTCTGGTGAGCCAACTTTGCCAGACCCTCCAAATTGTCCTCCTGAGCCTCTTTGTCCACAGATGAAATCTTGGTGTGTTCATCTCCAACAGAATGAAACCAACGTTTTAATGAATCTGTAGCACAATGTGCATCTACATGATACACAATGACTTCACTTTGTGATAATATTTCCCGAATATCTTGCCACAGTTCCTTTCCCCACAACTCTTTTGAATGAATTTTCGATCCGTTCTTTTGCAGTGTTGGCAACACACCGCCAACGCATTTGCCAATGATCATGACTCTGTGAACAAATGACATTGACCAGGTGTCTCTTGTTTCAAAGCTTGATAGACTGCACAGAGTTCTGCAAACTGACTGCTCTTTCCTTTCCCTGACGTTGTCAACATCTTTTTTGTTTTAGGATTATATGACACTGCTTTCCAATATCGCTCAGTTCCCACATAGCGAGCAGAGCCATCCGTAAACCAGTCATGCTTTGTCTGCTCTACTGTCAGATCTCCATAAGGTACTCCCCATTTCACAGGAGACTCACATATTTCCGTCGCTTCCTGTGGCATGTAATCTGCGGGTGGTATGTTAGCTACTTGCTCATGTAATTTTGCAACTCCACCCTTTCCTGATTTGGCTCATAATCAGGATTTCGGGCCTGAGCAATACATCTTGCCCCACTGTCATTTGCTCAGCATCAACAAGAGCCCAATAGCATGCCAGCAACTGCTTCTCAAACGGAGTGTATCTGTTACCAGCCTCGGACAACTTGCAACGCCAAAATTCCAAGGGAACACGTTTTCCGTCCTGTTTCTGCCACACACTCCAATTAACATACTTTTCTTGTACAGACACATTTAACTCCACTTCGCCTGCCTTCAATGGCCACAAATCCAGCACCTGCTGCACTGTGTCTTTTGCCAAATCAAATGCTTGTCGCTGCTCCTTCCCCCACTGAAATGCATATTTCTTTCATGTCACTTTATAAAGGGGGGCCAATATCTGCCCTAGATGCGGTATGTGCTGTCTTCAGAACCCAAACAGCCCTATAAACTGCTGAGCTTGGTTTCTGTTCATCCGAGTAGTAAACTCAAGTATTTTCTGTCGGGCTTTCGGCACCATCTCTCGGTGCCCATTATGCCGCTGAATTCCTAAAAATATAACTGTTTCAGCTGGCCATTGAACCTTGTTAGGGTTAATCTCCCACCCTTGCTTCTTCAACCCTTCAATGATTACTTCTGATTGAGTTTGCACACTTTGCTCATCTTTACCCTGAATCAAACTATCATCAATGTAGTGAGAGGCTTGTATGTTAGGTTTACTTGGTATCTTGTCTAAGTGTTCTGCCACCAGCGGGTGACAGATAGTTGCCCATTGGCTAAATCTACCACTGCATACAAGGTTCCCGCAAACTTGTGGCGCCTGGCACTGCGGGCACTAAAGGAGGAGTGTGTTAATTCAACTCTCTATAATCCACAGTCATCCTCCAGCTTCCATCCCTTTTTTTTAAGTGGGCAGATCGGATTGTTCCAAGCAGTCGAAACAGGACGTAACACTACTGCTTCTACATACCTGTTACACCTTTGCACCGATGGTCACTCTGGCGACAGCATCGTGTGTACAACACAATGCATTCTTACTCACCCAAGATGGCGGACGCCTCTGAATCTGTTTGTGAAGCTCACGCTGCAGAGGTTGCACGTTGTTTACCTTCACGCCGCGACGATCATGTGACTCCATATAATCCGACCAGGAAGTTCAGCAAATGCGTCGCTACTCTCCAGATCGGCGCTTCGTAAGTTCGTTCCTAGGGAATCTGTTTCATGTCCCGTCCTCCTATCTTTAGTCTTCTGAATCTAACTTCCTGTTCTCTCTGCCCCTTCCTCCATTAGGCCATTTTCCGTCATCCGTCCGCTCACCACCTCTCCTATAAGGTCCGATTCCAGCCTAAAGAGTGAGTTCTTGAGGGTTTATAGTTCCCTTCAATCCTCTTCCCCAATCTTAGCTCAAATACTAACATCCGCTTCTGGTTTCCGGAAACTCTCTCTCTTTCCTCATAGGACTCACCCCCTTCTCGAAGACTTTACACAGACTTCTCAAATCTCTCAACTCCATACCCGGAGTAAGTTAATCATAGCTTTTCGAATCAACAGCAGACTATCGAAAGTGGAGAAAACTCACCTCTCCTTTCTTTCGTCCAGGACCAGCTTCGTCCGCACCGGATCCTTTGAAGGAAAGCTGGCTGATTCATCCCGAAGGTCTACAGTATCCCGTCACAACAACACAGGGTTTTTCTTCCCCGGAGGGTTTTCCCTGGGGACTGTGGTTCCTCCGCAGCTGAAACTAACGGCTGGGAGGGAGCAGGGTTTCCCGGGAAGCCTTCACTATCTGCCTTGTTGCTGATACGGAGTCCGCCCGCTGCCCAGGTTAGTGAACTGCATAATTGTTCTGTCTCATATTGGACGCATTGTAATAGTTAGCGACGCCAACAAAAAGAAAATATTCTATTATAGGCTCTTGTGCAGACGGTGGACTCCGATGGAGCAACAAATGCAACAATTAATGGCTGCCATGCAGTCTATGTCTCTGGAGATGCAATCTCTGAAACAAGACAATGCTCAGTTAAGACAACAGGTCGCTCGAGCGTTTTCAGAAACTCCTCCTTATGCCTTACATACCGATAAGTATGACGGAGACCCGCACAAACTCAAGGAGTTCCTGGACAGTTGCCTGGTTCAGTTTACCTTTAAAGCACGTTTTTTCCCATCTGATAAGGACAAAGTAGGTTATCTGATATCCCATTTGACAGGCCCTGCATTGGCCTGGGCGACTCCCCTAGTCACCTCAGGAAATGCCATTCTAGACTCATACACAGCCTTTACTAACAGTTTGCGGTCTATGTTTAGTAGGCAGGAAATTTCAGTCTCTACTCAGGAGAAACTACTAGATTTAAAGCAGGGAAATAAGGATCTTATGAGTTACGTGACTCAATTTAAACAGCTATCAGCTGAAACAGGGTGGCCGGATGACGGTCTCCTCACGCTATTTCGCAGAGGTCTTTCCGAGGAACTGAAAGATGAGGTCTCAAAGGTTCCTCGACCCGCCAATTTAGCCGAGATGATTGCGCTCACGATGCAGATTGATTACCGTCTCCATGAACGCTTCCATGAGAAGAAAAGAGGGAAACCCTCTAAACTCTTCTCCAGTTCTCCTTCCCCGGTTTCTCGATCTCAGAATCCCGACGAACCCATGCAAATAGGAGTGGCCAGAGGCCCTTTGTCAGAGGGCGAAAGAGAAAGACGGATGAGTCAGGGCCTATGTATGTACTGTGGGGCTTCATCTCACATGCTGAGGGATTGTCCCGTCGTTCCTCCTCGTCGGATAAGGAATCCGATGCGGGGAAACGCCAAGACCCTGTCGTAAGGGGAACCACGGCAGGAGGTCCTGAAAGGAGTTCCCCAAAGAGACTTGGTACTTCTCTTAAAGAGGAGATTACGGAACACACTATGTTAGTACTTCCCCTGATCTTGAAATTACCAGACTTAGAGCTACGTGGGGTTCCGGCATTGATCGATTGTGGAGCAGCTGGCAACTTTATAGATGACCAATGGGCTGCGAAGCATGGAATCATTAGATCCGCCAAGACGTGTATAACTCCCATTCAGGGGGTGGATGGTTGTCCCCTTAGTTCTGGACCTATTCGAGAACAGACTACTCCTCTTACATGCCTGATTTCAGCCCACAAGGAGACGTTAGTTTTTGACCTGATAAAAACTGCTCATTTTCCCATTATTTTGGGCTTACCGTGGCTGCGAACCCATAATCCTTTTATAAACTGGAAGGCAGGAACTTTGTTCTTAGGTTCCGAATATTGTGTTTCCCATTGTCTTGCTCAATCATCTGTTGGCATTCAAGCACCTTCCATGATGGTAGTACCAACCGAAGGCTCCTCGATTGGGATGGTCAGTCAGATCCCGAGGTGTCATCAACAATTCCAGTCCATATTTTCTCAGCCAGAATCCCCTACATTACCTCCTCACCGTCGGGATGACTGTCATTTAGATTTGTTCCCTGATCGACCGATACCTTTCGGCCGAATGTACATCTTATCCCAGCCGGAAAAAAAGGCTCTCAAAGACTACCTTCAGACTAATCTTCAAAATGGTCTTATAACTGAGTCCAAATCGCCAGCCGGTGCTTCTTTATTCTTTATTCCCAAGAGAGATACAGAGGAACTACGGCCATGCATAGACTATCGAGGGCTCAATAAGGTTACCATCCCGGATAAGTATCCAATGCCGCTTATCCCAGACATTCTGGAAGCCGTTCAAGGGGCTTCTCTCTATACCAAGTTGGATTTACGAGGGGCATATCACTTGATTCGCATCGCCCCTGGCGACGAGTGGAAGACTGCCTTTCGGACCCCATTCGGTCACTACGAATATAGGGTGATGCCGTTTGGGTTGGCTAATGCTCCCGCTGTTTTTCAGCGCTTTATGGACCATCTATTCGCCGATGTACTCCTTCACTATGTAATCGTCTATTTGGATGATATTCTAGTCTTTTCACAGAATATAGAGGAACACATCGGACATGTCAATTTGGTATTAGACCGACTTAAGGCCAACCAGCTGTATTGCAAACTGGCAAAATGTGAGTTCCACAGGAACCAGGTGACGTATCTTGGGTTCGTGCTGTCTGCCCAGGGGATTTCGATGGACCCTCGGAAGATCTCGGCTATTTTAGATTGGCCTTCCCCTTCAAACGTCAAAGAGATCCAACGATTTTTGGGATTCGCTAATTTTTATAGAAAATTCATCCCAGGATTCTCCAAGACCGTGCTTCCCATTACCAGTCTTCTGAAGAAGGGGAAGACTTTCGTTTGGGATGACCCTGCGCAGAAAGCTTTTTCTGAACTGAAGAATCTTTTCACGTCTGCTTCCATTTTGCTCACCCCAGACCAGTCTCGACCATTCATTGTCGAGACTGATGCGTCTCACCATGCGCTAGGGGCAATTCTTTTGCAAAAGGACGAGTCAGGAGAAGAAGGACCAGTTGCTTATCTCTCCAAAACCTTCTCCTCCTCGGAAATAAATTATTCAGTCCTCGAGAAAGAATTGCTGGCAATCAAGCGAGCATTTGAGGAGTGGAGACATCTGTTGCTGGGCTCGGCCTACCCGGTCGAGGTTCGAACCGACCATCACAACCTCAAAGTATTACAACAAGCCCATACCACAAACAGTCGACAAGCTCGCTGGGCTCATTTTTTTCTACCGTTTCGGATAGAATTTACTTTCCTTCCAGGAGATCAAAATCTCCGAGCAGATGCACTTTCAAGAAAGGATCCTCCAATCAAAAAGTTCCATTCAGAGCCTTTCTTTCCTAAGGCTAAATTTCTGGCAACAGTGACTGATTTTCTACATATTGTCAGACAGGAAACGGCACGTCTAGATCCGATCTGCAGGAACTTACAAGAGACTCATTCGCTGACTCATGAGAAAGGATACTACTTTTTTAATGATCAAGTATTCATTCCGACCCCAACACTTCAGAAAGAAGTCCTGTTCATGTGTCATGACTCCAAGGCAGCCGGGCATCGAGGATATCAAAACACCCTTGAGCTGATTACTCGTCATTTTTGGTGGCCAGGGATAACCAAGGATATCCAAGATTATGTATCAGCATGCACGGTTTGTCTACAGTCTAAGACTCCCAGGTATCCACCTTTTGGTTTACTCACCTGTATGCCGATTCCGGACAAGCCCTGGCAAGTCATTTCCACTGACTTTATTGTCGATCTTCCGTTGTCCTCTGGTTACACCACCATTATGGTGACTATTGACTATTTCACGAAGATGGCCCATTTCATTCCTCTGCAAAAACTCCCCGGGGCTGCTCTGATGTCAAAGATCTTTATATCAGAAATTTTCTCTAGACACGGTCTTCCTAACACTATTGTGTCTGATCGGGGTCCCCAATATATCTCGCAATTTTGGAAGGGTATCTGTCAAACATTGGGAATCAATAGAGCCCTTAGCTCAGGATATCATCCACAAACAAACGGGCAGACTGAGCGCCTAAATCAAACATTAGAAACATATTTGCGTTGTTTTGTTTCTGCGGCACAAGATGATTGGGGAGATCTCCTACCCTTGGCTGAATATGCTTACAATAATGCCAGTCATTCGGCACTAAAGACCAGTCCTTTTTACTGTTCTTATGGTTATCATCCATCCTTTGAACCGTCCATCTCAAAGTCCTCCTCCAGATGTCCTGGAATAGACAGTCTAGTCGATGGTATTCAGAAGGGTCAACAGCTCGCTCGAATAGCTCTGCTAGCTGCCCAAGATCGAGCCAAGAGGGCAGCTAATCGCCGTCGACAAGATCTGCCATCCCTTCGAGTCGGGGATGCGGTCTGGTTATCAGCCCGGTTCCTCCCGAGACATTTGGTGCCGTCCAAGCTGTCGCCCAAATATTTTGGACCATTTAAAATAAAAGCATTTGTCGGTCCGGTGGCAGTCCGACTGGCGTTGCCTCCTTCTTGGGCCCGTCTTCATCCGGTCTTTCACGTCTCCCAGATTAAATTATCCGTGAAGGATAGATTTCAACGCACCCCTGCAGTTCGTCCTCCTCCGATAATGACAGATACGGGACCGGAGTATGAAGTGGCAGAGATTTGCGATTCCAGATATCACAGAGGCCGGTTGCAATTTCTCGTGGACTGGAAGGGCTATTCTCCTGCCGAACGGACTTGGGAATTGGCATCGGGGGTACATGCTCCCTCGTTGGTTCGACGGTTTTTCAGGCGGCACCCTGGGAAGCCGGGTTATGCGCCTCGTAGGAGGGGGCATACTGTTACACCTTTGCACCGATGGTCACTCTGGCGACAGCATCGTGTGTACAACACAATGTATTCTTACTCACCCAAGATGGCGGACGCCTCTGAATCTGTTTGTGAAGCTCACGCTGCAGAGGTTGCACGTTGTTTACCTTCACGCCGCGACGATCATGTGACTCCATATAATCCGACCAGGAAGTTCAGCAAATGCGTCGCTACTCTCCAGATCGGCGCTTCGTAAGTTCGTTCCTAGGGAATCTGTTTCATGTCCCGTCCTCCTATCTTTAGTCTTCTGAATCTAACTTCCTGTTCTCTCTGCCCCTTCCTCCATTAGGCCATTTTCCGTCATCCGTCCGCTCACCACCTCTCCTATAAGGTCCGATTCCAGCCTAAAGAGTGAGTTCTTGAGGGTTTATAGTTCCCTTCAATCCTCTTCCCCAATCTTAGCTCAAATACTAACATCCGCTTCTGGTTTCCGGAAACTCTCTCTCTTTCCTCATAGGACTCACCCCCTTCTCGAAGACTTTACACAGACTTCTCAAATCTCTCAACTCCATACCCGGAGTAAGTTAATCATAGCTTTTCGAATCAACAGCAGACTATCGAAAGTGGAGAAAACTCACCTCTCCTTTCTTTCGTCCAGGACCAGCTTCGTCCGCACCGGATCCTTTGAAGGAAAGCTGGCTGATTCATCCCGAAGGTCTACAGTATCCCGTCACAACAACACAGGGTTTTTCTTCCCCGGAGGGTTTTCCCTGGGGACTGTGGTTCCTCCGCAGCTGAAACTAACGGCTGGGAGGGAGCAGGGTTTCCCGGGAAGCCTTCACTATCTGCCTTGTTGCTGATACGGAGTCCGCCCGCTGCCCAGGTTAGTGAACTGCATAATTGTTCTGTCTCATATTGGACGCATTGTAATAATACCCCTTAATGGTGTCTGAAATTTCCTTATGCCCCGAAGGAATGCGGTATTACTTCATCGATACATGCTTGGTTACCAAAGGCACATGCATTGGGGCATTTTCAATTTGCCTACAGTAACTGGGGTACAAGTCAATGCACTCACTCCAAAATCATATGTTTTACCTCCAAGTCCCAGAGTCAACCCATCCAAAATGTCAAACCCAATTATATACTTAGGTATCGGTACAATCAATACTTGGTATTTCTGCCTTGTCAAAATACCTATTTTCATCTCCACTCTTGTTTGTACGGATGGGGTTTCCTTCCCCCCTATCCCTGTAGTGTCTACCTTAAAATGGTGACGGATTCCATGAATCAAAGAGCCCTCCGCCGGGGTATCCATCAATGCTCGCACCCTTTGTGTGTTTCCAGGCCCAAAAAATCTTAACATTAACATGAGGTTGCCTATCAATTTTTATACAAGCAGATGCTGCCGGAGCTTGGCCATAATCCTAGTCAAATTTGAAATGAGTGTATCCTGACTCTGACTCTAACATTGCACTCGCCACCTTCCTAAATTCAGCATATGTTGGCTGGTACTGGGAAGAGATGCCCATAGACTCTTCTTCCTGTTCCTCCTCAGGAGGCACTGAATGTGAGGTGTCCCTTTGTGGCTTAGTCACCACCTGTCTCTTAACCTGTTTATAGCGCTCTTTTGCTGCAAACCCTCTCTTTTTGTATAGCTCGTACATCTCCCTCGTTTCAATACCATTAATTTCTTCTCATGGCACATCATCTTTCAGCAATGCCAAAAACATATCCTTTCTTGACACTCAGGAGTCTCTACTATCTTGCCTCTTACCTTCAGTTCTTCTCTTGCTACATCCCTCTCTCTCTCTCTCTCTCGTGGCTTATCTTCACTTTTTTCCCATTCTTCCAAGTCTGTCAGTTGTCACACCATCCATGCCAGCAAATGTTCCCCTGATTCTGCCTCAGAAGAATAATAATTTCTCCAACCTCCTGTTGAGTATAATCTTCCAGCATAGTTAAATCTATAACTCCTCCTCCCAAATTATGCGGATGCGGCCCGGCCCTGCGTCTCGTAACGGGCTTTGCCGCTACTGTCTTTTGATTAGGTTCTGACCTAGATTCTACACCCCCCTCCGAGTTGCTCTTGGAGCCGGTGGAGTCAAAAATCTCTCCATTCCAGGTGTTGGGGTTCCAGTCTACGCCTGCTGTGGCTATTACAGCTGCTACTTTCCACTTGTTTACACCTCCTCGTCTCTTTCTATATTTATATCGAGCAACCCCTACCGTGGCCTGCTCGGCTACTGTCTGCTATCTATCAGCCTTGTCCTTAAAAAGCTTCATTTGTAATTGCTGCATTAGCGCAATCTGTCTCTCTGCAGCTATCTCTTTTTCCATCCCTAAAATATCCTCTTTCAACTTCACATTCCTCTGATGTATCTTCCTATAGACATGGAGGCGGACCCACCCCCTTCTGCCTAAAGCTGCACATTCCCTTCCCTTCTTGACTGAAACCTTGTTTACACAAAACACAACTTCTGCGGGACTGGTGTCCCCTAAACTCTCATCCCATGGCTCCCGGCAGCCCGCACTGCATGCCAGGTCTGTGCCAATTTATCATATGGATTCTTGGCCCACCCTGGGATCATTACCTCGGGACATTCTTCACCAGCTGAAGACCCTTTTCTCTTAAACAAACTATTCATATTTACAATAATTTACAAGCCACTTTTTTACCATACCTATACTTCACTCGAGCAACACGCACACAAGGAACAGTGATTAATGCAGCCTGACTCCCACTGTCAAATGCAGAAACTTCACTTGCACTAAAAAGGTCCTGCCTAACAGCTTTCAAGCACAGATTCTTGGATGCCTGGAATTCTTCACCACAAGGCACCCTGCTCACAGCGCCAATTAATGTTTTGCTTTCCAAAAAGTGCACAGACAAACATATATCTTTTCTATCACCAGTTCACTGAATGAAAAACCTTGAACGCAGGTAAGCAATGATTCACACATACACAGTTAGATGGTAAGTTAGCTCTTATACAGATATTTATGCACAAAAGGCATACATAAATTAATAAACTGCAACAGAAGTAAATCACATAAAATACAGTAATCTAAAGAAAATACATCATCATTGGTGCAACTTTAGCAAACATCCTCATCTTGCCAGAAGCGGCCAAAAACCTTGAAAACAGCCAGGCACAGAGATCAAAGCAGCCAATAGGCCCGGAGCGACGCGTCCCCTTCCGAATGAGGCTTTGCACTTGACCCTCTCCCAGGGGAGCACCGGAGACCCAAAGTGAAAGCCATAGCAGGCAGAAACACAACGCGGTTGTGTTTACATGCCGCATAGTGTTTCTGCCTACAGCTGATTTCCCATTTGGGGCTCTCGGAGAGCCCCAAATGGGAAAGCAGATTCAGGCAGAAAACGCGGTTGTGTTGGAAAACGCTGCGGTTTTTCTTTCCGAGTTTCTCAGGCTCCTCCGAGCCGTGGCTGCAAAGGGAAGCCTGACTTTCCCTGGCCTCGTTAGTGGGACAGTCTACTGTAGAAAGAGGAGAGTCTGTTTTCTGTGTCTGTGGTTCTAAATCAGTAATCCTCATCCTCCCAATCTCTCTCCTCCTTCTCTCAGTGTTTGAGGGAAAAGGGGTGTGGGTTGGGAAATCAGTAAGTCCTATATAATAGGATGTGGAAGAGGTGTCAAAGGGAAAGGGATACCGCATTTCATCATAGGGCGCCCCTACCTTGCTCCTGAGGTTCTGTGCAGTGAAATTCCCTTGGGTTTTTCACAGAATTTAAGGGAAGATTCATCCCCCTGGAGTAAACTTGAACTGTGATAAAGTAACATTACAGAGGAAATCTAGCGGAAGGGAGGATTCCTTTCTCTGGCGGAACGTTTAATCCTTTTCTATTTTGCACCTTAAAGCTTAATGTTCAGAACTTTGAGAGAAAGCTACACGTGCATAGTTTACAGAAATCCCTGTGTACACATTATATTGAGTGTAAGGGTCAGTTTATGGTTTTCGGACACAGGACGAAGGATGCTCTTTTGTTTAACATCCTGACACAGACATACCTTAGTTTTGTTGAGGCAGGGAAAACCCTCCTAGGATTACTGATCGATAGGATTCCTCCCAACCAACCTTTTTATTATTTTCTTGAAAATAAAAGTCTGTAACCAAGACTTAACATGCCACTGTGTCCAAGTCTTCCCTTCTGAGAATTGTGATTCTATTTAGGCTCACAGTCTTTGCACAGATTAATGAACAGTTCCAGATTAAGATGGAGGGAGATGTGAGGAACCAGGAATGTTACACGGGCACAGAGGATTTATGGTGGTTGGCAAAAACTTTTATTGAATGATAAAGGGGTTAGAAAATGCCTTGCTGTCCCTAATCTAGGAGGTATTCCCTAACCTCAACCAAAAACTAAGGGCCTGTCCTGTGTCAAGATGTCAAAGGAAAAATGCCATGTGTCCATAATCCTATTTTAGCTGTGACAAACCAGAAGGTGTCTCACCCGATAGTCCCCGGGATCTGTCATCCAGGTGGCCAGGACACGGCGATCGCTTTTGGATGGGGGTGGACAAGTGGGGGATGAGGGGTCCTCGGGGAGTGGAAGAGGGACACCGGAGTGTGAGACGCAGTATCCCCTTTCCAATAACACCTTTTCTCCATCCTACCAGGTAGGATGCCTAGGAATTCAACCACCACCCCTTTTCCGACACAAACTCTTTCTCCCGGACAGTTCCCCGTGAGTGACAACGGACTAACACCAGAGCCATATACCTGACATGTCCCAACACCATGGACAGGCAAGGTCAGGCAATTACGGATTATTACACACACCTGACCTACATCATACTTCCCCACACGGATAAAAGACGGAGCACAAAAGCACACTCTGAGCGAGGCAAACGGTTACCAGTCATTTGGTCGACAACCAAATGGTCGAATGACCATTTGGTCGACACCAAATGGTCAAAATCCAAATGGTCGAATTTTATTTATTTTTTTGGGGGGGGGCTCCCCCACCAACCCCCATTTTTATATATTAATTATTTTTTTAACCAAACAAAACGAAAAAAAGTATATAAATAAATGTAAAAAAAAAATTCGACCATTTTTTTTTCGACCATTTGGTTTCGACCAAATGGTCATTCGATCTTTTTTTTTTGACCAAATGAGCGGACACCACACGAGAAAACAGCAGTTCCAAGATGGCAGTTTAATAGAAGGGGAAGGACGGCGAGACCAGAGAGAGTCACAAGGAGGGAAGTACCCATGACCTCTAAAGACCGTTACTTTTGTGAGCCTTGGAAAGTAAAAAAACGAAGACCAGGAACAAAGGCTGATCAAACCTGCACAGTGTGGCGGAGGTACCCGGGGCTCTTCAGCATCGATAACGAAGGCTGGGAGGAGCGATTGCTGCTGTGATAGTGTCCTTGGCTCCTACAACAAAGCAGCATCAGAAAAGACAGCTCAGCCACTGAGTCGGAGAGACTGATATCAAACCACCTTGTGTTTTGAACCAAGGTTGCAAGCGGCAAAATTGTACAAAGAGAACAGTGTGTGAGGCGTTTGCAAAGAGCGACGCAGATATGAGTGAAAACCAAAAGGTGTAATTGAACGTTATAATTGAACGTTGGAGGCCAAGAAAAGATACCATACACAGAGTGGTACGGCACAACATGGGAGCTCATTCGAAAGTCTCTGTTAGGTATCCACCTGCGCTGAGTCTGAGAAAAGGAATATTGACACTGAAGTGGTCATGCAACGGTCAAGCTAAACCCTGTGCACATTCGAAAGTCTTTGATAGTTTAAAGTACATCACAATTGGTCCGAGACCGGCTGAGGGAGACTTATCGAGTGAAAGAAAGGTATCTGAATCCGGCTTAGGGGCATCCAGGGTGAACCGAGACACAGCTGAGAAAGAATTATCAGAACATACTTTGAAAGGGATCTGAGCCCGACTAAGGGGGATCCAATGATGAACTTTTGTTTTGGAACTTTTGTTTTCGAAGGGATCTGAGCCTGGTTGAGGGGGATTCAGGGTAAACACCCAAATTGAATACTGTAAAAGGAAAATAGCGTTTTCGTTGTTGTTTTTGTGTACTATACCCTCTGAGTCAAGAGACTTGCAAGAAGTAAAGAGACTTGAACACAGAAGGTCTTGAACTGTGAAAATGGAACAGTAGTCTCGTGCCGCATAAGCCAGTGTGTGTGTGCTTTGCTCGAGTGAATCGCCTTGTCCCGTGCTGAAAACGTGCGAAGGGAGGCCAGCGGTCCGAACATCCTCACTTATCATTTTGTGAACACTTCTTTCTTTTTCATGAACATCACCCCACATTATTTGTAAATTAGTAGTAAGGATTGGCAATAGTTTTCTTTTAGTATAGGCCCTTTTATGTCGACGAAACTCCACTAGGACTGCATTATTATTATTTGATGGTCGTTGCATGCTCCCATCTGTAGATTTAGGTTTAGATGGGTGTTTATCTCACCCTTGTGAAGGATCAATAAACACCCTTGAACTGTGGTTACTTTTGTCTGTCTTACTGTTAATACCATGACTTCCTTACATAGCCCTCTCATTCTATAAGTAACTCTAAGGTGCTAAGGGTATTGACTTTGGCTTGAAAAGTACACAAATGTTCAAGTTCAACAAAAAGGTATAAATCCAACTAAAGTTCCAAATGGATAATGTTCACAGTTCCAGGGAATGATTTCCTTCCCCAAGTTTCTCTCCACCAAAACAAAAGTTCAAAAGAATAACCAAGTTCTTTGTAGCCCAAGAGGATGACCCTCTCCTCTTGGTGTTGCAATTTATTCCAGGGGAATGACTCCCTTCCCCAGATCCTTTCCACATTCAATGAAATTCATAATCCGAAGGGCATGATTCTTCCTTTGGATTCTCTTTCTGACAAAACACCTGGTATACACTCCTGACAGGGTCTCTCGTGTAGCTCCTTGATACAATGAGGGTGTGAATCCTAGACTCACAAGAAATCTGCTATACTCTCCTGCCAGGTTCTTTCCTATAGCTCCTCGATACAATTTGAGTGCAGGTCCCAGACTCGAAAAACACCTGGCATACTCTCCTGCCAGGTTCTCTCGTATGGTTCCTTGCAAAACACCTAGTACACTCCCCTGCCAGGTTTTCTCATATGTTCATTCACTTTCAAGATCAGAGAGTATCTGCTTTTCCCCCAAGTTCATTTTAGCATTGGTGTATTTGTATCTCCCCTAAACAGGGATTATGCAACTCAGTTTGTTATGTAAGCCGTAGGGAATTTGCCTACTGTTCCAGTTAGGGACCAGGAATGCCTTCTCTAGCTCCCTCCCAGTGCCTCAACCTTCCACTGTGGGCTCACCGGCTTTATGACCGGTCCCTTGGCTTCTCTAATCCCGCCCAGGTCTTTCTCAGCTCCCACTCTTTCTCTCCAGTTTAGGCGGTGTATCTCTGCGGCTGCGGGTGTGAAGGCATCATGAAGTAGACACAGACAACTGAATGGAATTTTGAGATACACTCTTTTATTAACCAATAAAGAGGGTTGAAGAAATGCCTAACTTGCCCTGTGCTAAGGTGGGATTCCCCAACCTAAATAAAACAAATGATAGTCTGTGTCAGGAAGTTCAAAGCAAATGTCCATCTGTGTCCAAAACCTATACTTGTCCTCACATCTAATTGTATATAATGTAAGCAAACGAGAAGGGTTCAAAATAAAAGTTCAGAGCTTCTTCCAGCTCTTCGGTGCAAAAGGATTTTCCCTTCCCCAAGGTTCAAATAGTTCACTTTACAAATTAGGGGTTCCATTCCCCACACCTTCAAATCTTCTGATGTTTCAATATAACATAATTCCTTGGGATATTCAATGCTTTCACTGTTTGGTTCTGTTATCTTTCACCAATGTATAAAGTTTAGTTCATCAATTTTAGTACACACAGGCTTCCTTTATTCAGTCACAAGGTAGCTTTTCCTTAGGTGTGTTTATTTGGTCTAGGAGCAGTTGTCAGACCAGACGGTACACCCATTACAGGTCACGCAAATGACCTAACTTACTTGGAGCTGCTCCATAGGTATCTTGCCACAAGTTCAGCTTCACAGTGGGGCTTGGTTTAGTATCCTTTCAAGTGCCCTTGAAGCTTTATCATCACTTGGTTTGTCATCATTCACGTGTTTAAAAGCTTTCACTTGTAAGACCAACATAAGCTTTTCAGTGCACTCTCCTACAAGGAAACTCAGACAGTTATAGTTCTCTTGTACAAGCCATCATAATGTTCCCAGTACACTCTCCTGCTAGCAAACTTATTCTCTGTTTCAAGTTTCTGTCTCAAAGCACCTGGCGCCCTTTTGCCAGGTTTGTTTTGCATGCAGACTTGGTTACTATTACAGTTATTTTGCCCATCTTTGCTTGGCTCTTGGCAATGCTTGCTTATTTGACTTTTGGCAATACTTGCTTATTTGACTCTTGACAATGCTTGCTTATTCAATTTATTTCTCATTGTCTTAATCACTTTTTTATCCCATTAGCTTCCTATTTTCTAATTCAGATATTCAAATTTTAATATCTTCGGCACTAAACCTCCCATCCACCGTGTCCGGGGACCTATTTTCACCCAGGCAGGCTCACTGGCGATCTTACAGTCTGCTTTTCACTTTCTGCGGTTTACCAGAGAACTGCCTCCGCTCGCAATCTGCTTGCACTGGTTTCCCCTGACATCCGGCATCCTCGCTTCCCCGCTGCTTATTTCTGAGCTCGGGGAAACTGCAGTCAGCGGTCCTGCACATGTGAGCATTCAGGAGTCTCGCCAACGCTCCCCATACCTTTGCTCCATGACACACTGCTTTTCCAGCTCCGCCTCAGACTGCCAATGAGCCCCTCCCACTCGCAGCACCGTATCACGCTCTCTATACCTCCCAGCATCTTGGGAAGATCCCATTTCCCTGCCACGACTTCTGCCTTGGAACTCTGCCTCACAGTTTAGCTTGCTTTAAAGTTCCCGGCTCCATGATTATGAGCCCCACAACTAGACCGCTCACTAAGGCGACAAAGCATGCAATTGCTCTCTATGCGGATGATATACTCCTCTTTTTAAGAAACACCAAAACAACCCTGCCAAAAGTGATGCATAGATTACAAGAATTTGCATGGGTGTCGGGGTTTGGGATCAATTACAACAAATTCAAAGCCCTCAATATAACGGAAGATCAAAGAGATATTAAGGAACAGACGGGGCTCTATCCACTATCTTGGGATGAGTATGAATTGGATTACCTCGGGATAAAATTAACCAAAGCTTATGAAACACTGTATAAAGCAAATGTCCCCCCTCTATGGAGATCGCTTAGTGAGGATTTGAAAAGATGGGATGCACAAGAGATTTCGTGGTTTGCAAGGATAGCTGCTGTGAAAATGACAATAGTACTGCAACTGATCTACATACGAGCTCGCTTCCAGTGAACATCCCAACCAAAATGAGCAAGACACTACAAGATGAAATTATAGCATTTATATGGCATAAAAAGAAACCCAGAGTCCGAAGATCGAGTCTCCTTCGTCCACTATGGAATAGAGGACTGGGAGTTCCGGACATCCAAAGGTATATACTAGCCTCCCAACTAGCACCCATGCTTCAGTGGGCAAACTCAAGGGAACATAATGGGTGGTGTAAAATAGAGCAGGAAGCCACCTATCCCACTATCCGCACTACAAACGATACATAATCGGAATAGGGCAACGGGGGGGACGCTTATTGAAAGCAACAGTTCACTCGCTACAGAAATGGGACTTAGCATTAAAAAGAGCAAACATCCCCCTGGGACTGGGCCCACATTCACCCATGTGTTACAATGCAGACTTCTCCTCAGGGATGAATACGACATATTGGGAAAGATGGGAGGGACAATCTGATCTGAGATTAAGTGATTTCTACCAGAATGGCAACCTGTTACTATTCGAGGAATGTAAGAACAAATTCCACATTAGTGAGAAACAGTGATATTAGTATATTCAGATTAGACACTGGAGAACACAGGACAATGTCAAAAGGGCTGGCCCACGGGCACCGATAGGGCTGGAATTAACTATGAGAAATTGGGCGCCTACTAAAGGGATCTCTAAGTTGGACAAACTGCTAGACAGGACACAATACTCTGCGGACCTAACATATATGGTTAAATGGGGCACAGAGCTTGGTATTGATATCTCGGAGTATGAGTGGGGTCAGATTTGGAAAAGAGCCCAAAAGCCCTCTGGATGCCCTGCAATAAAAGAATCGGCATATAAAATATGCCACAGGTGGTACTTAACATCCCAGAGGTTGAATGCTATGAATAAGGATTATTCGCCTCAGTGCTGGCGAAAATGTGGGGAGCTGGGTACCCTAGGTCACGTGATGGACATACCCCAAAATCAGGAAGTATTGGAAAGAAGTATTAGCACAAATTAAACAGATCACAGGGACACAACTACCTGAGTCAACACAGGTAATAATTTTGGGAGCGGAAGTGGAAGGGGTATATGCGGCAACCAGGGGCCCTGTGACACTTATTACACACTTGTTAACAGCGACACAGATGACCATAGCCCAAAACTAGAAAGCACCTGAAGGTCCTGCGATTGCATGTTGGTGGGTTAATATCTGGGGTGTGATGGCAATGGAAAAGGTGTGGGCTTTGACGAATGTACTGTACCCGAAATCCTTGAGGACGTGGCTTCCCTTTCACGATTATGTTAGTGAGAGAGAACATGTCTGGTATAAGCCCCATACAGTGGGTAACATGAGCGTGGTCTGAACTTGGACGCAGAATCCAGTACACCTTACACAAGGGATCAGTTGTCTGTGAAACATAAACAATGATTGGGTCATGTCTAATGTTTCATTATAAAGAATGGAGGTCGGTGGGGGGAGGGAGGGACATTTCTTTGTTTGTCTGTTACGTTCATCAAATATAAATGGAATTCAATGTATCTCTGAAGGCGCTTTGGGGTAGAAGTTATGCAGAGCGATGAGAGAATGGACGGAAAATAACTGTACTCCGAATGAAATGATGTAACAATTGCTAAAGATGCATTGGTTCATATAGGTTTTAAAAAACAACTATAAACAACTATACTGCTCATGTTTCTTCTTCCAGTCTGTCTTCTGTGTTAATGGTGTCCTCCTCGTCTCAGTACCTAGCTGGTGTTTGTGCGAGTAATAATTCAAAAAGAGAGGATGTATGTCTCTGGTGTGTCTCCACCATGTCCCAGTACCTGACTGGAGTTTAATGGGAGATAAGTTAGGTAAAGAATAGGGAAGGGACTGGGAAGTGGGGGATACTCTGTCTCACCCAAGGATGTCTCATCCCCATTCCCCAGGTCTCCTTCACCCAGGTGATCCTCCCTCGCATACCTACCCCCAGGCTCAGGATCCGAAAGTGACAGTCTTTCCCTGGCCACCTGGGAGGAGGATATATTGGGGAAAGAAGTGAGGACGCCCTCAGATTCCTCACAGTGGCGGTTTGCACGTCACTCTGGCTTCTTTTGCCGGCATGAAGCTCCCACCTGAGCGTCTCTCCTGCCTGCGAAAATGCGTCTCCTGTCCAGACCCTGCCTCCTGCCGCTCTCCACGGCACCATCTTGGAACTCCTGCGTTACTGAAGGGAGCTGTTTGGAGCCAATCGGATTTCTCCAGCAGCTAGACCGGACCTCTCAATTTGTTCTAGCTGAGTGATCTTCATTCCGGTTGCTCTCTTCCTTGTGTCAGTCTTTGTTATTGATGTAGCTAAGTAATGTTTAAAAGTTCTAGGATTCAGTGTTGGAAAATATTGGAGGGATACTGCCACAATATGTCATGAGTTCCTGGCAGACCAGAATATAGAAACTAACAGAGTGTTTCTCACTGACCATATACTCCAGTGCCCTTACTGCAGGGGGATATGCACCTGCCAGAAGGGACCACAGAATGCTGCACGGCTGCCAAACTGAAAGAAAGAAATTCAAAGATGCAATTGCATGCTGTCGATGCGCATGAAACCTTGCAGTTCCCACTAAAACCTAATAGAAACCATTACCCCATAAACTCATCAATGACCTCAACTAATAATCGTATAATAAAGAGAATTAAAACTCCTAAAACTCCTAAAACAAATAAACTATTTTGGGGAGGGATACCAATTAGAGTTAGCAGTAGAAAGTAAGCCACATCCACATGAATATAAAAGAGGCTCGGAAAGCTCATTCAGTGTTTTGGGCCCGGAGGAAGCAGGCATAGCTCCTGAAACTGCCTTGATACAAGGGGAGATTACTGGAGTGAGGAATACTGGAAGGACTGCTGCCTTGACGAATGCAGAACAAGCCGGGAAAGGCTAGAAGGTGAAGGAAGAGTAGCTAATCCCTGACAGCCATGGGAAGAAAGGCTGACTACAGGGAAACAAGAATACCTCTCAAATCCTTGGGAGGCACTTGAGAGTCAAAGTCAGAGGCTTTCCACCAGCAACCCCTTGGGGAGGAAAGTAGAAGACCCAGGCCCATTGAAGGAACTGGAATATCAACTGCCTGAAAAGGACCCTCAATGGGGGTGGGTACGGGGAATAACCATTGACCATGAAAACTCAAGATCTAGAAGAGAGGCCTAATTTGAATCATGAAAAGCTAAGATCCAGGAGGGATCTTTAGTGAATCTGAGAGGAACTAAGTTCTAGAAGGGACTTGTTTGAAATCTTAGGAAAGCCAAGGCCCAAGGGTGGCCTGTTGTGAATCCCGAGAAAGCCAATGTCCAAGTGGGACCCGTTGTGAAGCCCGAGAGAGACAAAGTCCAGGAGGGGCATTTTGAGAATACTGGGAAGCTCAGTATAGGAAGGGTAAAGCAAGCAGAGAAGCTAAAGGAAAACCCAAACTGCTACTGAAGGAGCCTTCCCAGGAGCATGTATTTATTTGTTTTTTGATTGGCCTAGGGGCAGACATTTGATACGAAGTTTAAGACTCTCTAGTTGGCTATGTCTTAGCTTGGAGTAGCCCAGGAGGCAAAATGACTCATTACAATTATGTTTTGGGGTGCTTCTGTTGACCAAGGCATTTTGAGCAATATTTGCAGACCAGAGTTACTCAGAGGGAACAAGGACTTTTAAGAATAGGTTTTGTTTTACACTTTAGGACCTAAAAGCTAGTAAATACTTCAAGATCACCATTTTTGTTAGCCCATTCCTGACACTGGTTTATCTTAGTCAATCCTTCTTAGTTATAGAAGTGACAGTTCAACTCTATAAGCATTTGGTCCAACCGATACCTGTAAAACTGAAGAATAAATATATACTTGTTTAACCACTTACATTCTGGTGTCGGGTGTATCATTACTCACACACCACACCAGGCATGTACATGGGTACTCATTGTGGTAGACTCTTTTAGCAAGATCTGCAATTTTAGTCATGGTGTTGGCGTACCTTCAGCTGCACAAACAGCCTCCTTGATTTTATGACATGTTTTTTGCATGAATGGTCTATCATCTATCATCAATTGTGTTAAGGATTTCAATCAGGCGACACACACCTTAGTCTCAGCCTAGTATGCAGCGCACAACTGAAATGCCTATCTCTTTATATATATAGATTCAATATTGAGATGGTACACCACACATATCACACCCACTTTTCAAATACCCCTGGTCACAATGGACCATGAACCAGGCTGGTTGGTAAAATACAATATTTATTTATTTATTTATTTTAAAATTCAAAAGAAATCATACACTTTTTGATATTGGGGAACAATCACCAATGGGGTGATCATTACAATGAGAATGTGAGCTATACAATGGGTTTAACCTTCTAGTGGAACATATACACAGCACAGCGGAATAGGAGCACTTTATGATTCAGGAAAGATAGCACCCAAGTTAGAATTTCCCCCTGCAATGATCCCTCAACCCACAAATAATAATCACAAAGAATGGGTTACCAAAAGCATACAGTTCAAAAATGAGTGGAAAGTTTAAAACAGATTGCAGCATAGGGGTGTAGCGGTATATCCCGTGAACAATATGGAAGTGAAAGTAAGTCTCTAGCTGGTAAATTGGATGAGTTATGCAAGATCTAGACAGGGGTGCTTTGAGTAAAATGGAGCTGTGAAATAGGAAAGGAAATCAGCTGTGACAAGAACAGTTTTACTTTACACTAGAGTATTCAGGCTAGGCCACCAAAGAGGGACACAGTAAGAGCCAGGGTTGATTAGCGACTTCAACCCTGTCACCCCAGCCCCAACCCTGGGGGAAACCAGTCCGATCACTCGAAATATGACTAGTGGCATAGGATTACACAAGACAAAATTACTAAAGAGATGGCACTAGCACTAGAAATCAGGAGCAGGGTTGCACAGATAGTTCTGACAGCTTTACAAGTTACCAGGATAAGGATAGGATGTCTAGGAAAATGGGATAAGGACATAGACAAGATATGCTATGGGTTTCTATGGGATGGCGATTATACTCACAGTCCACTTTTTAGTCAACGGTTCTGGTCACTACACGGCAGCGCACCTGGCAAACAGCTGGGGAGTTATGGTCACCGGATGGCACTTCTGGACTGGCAATTCTGGTCACTGGATACTAGAGTTCAGCTAGATGGCAGGATTCCAGCTGGCATGCAGTTAGTGGTATCAGGATGCTTCCCAAAAACACCACAGCATTCCCCTTTGGTTATTTGGGAGTTTTAGTGGGATTTCAGAATTGAGACCTTGCTGGGAATGGGATCAGCACTGCTTGGGTTTTGCAGTGGGCCCTGGAGTAGGGTAAGCAATGCTTTGGCCCTGTAGTTGGGATCTGGAATCTGGATGGATGAAACAGGAACACAGCGCAGGAAAGTCAGGAAGAGTGTGTGTGTGTGTAGAGTCTTGTCAGGGACTCTTATGTGTAATGCATAGTGACATCATAGAATATATTCCTTGGCCGGCTTAGCTAAGCCCGCCTCTAAACAACTGGATTGGACAATTACTGTTGGTTGCCTACCCTGGGATGTGACTCAGTTCAGGAGGTTGCATTTTATGATATAAAAAGACTTCCCACAGATCTTTTTGCCAAATATCTGTCATACCAGAAATTACACATTTGTACAGTTATGGCACCTTAGTAAATGGCATAATCAGGTTACATATTTTATGCAGAGCACAGCCGTCCAATCCTGCAATCTGTGAGACATTGTTTTGTCCTCTTATGCTTTTTTGGCCATTTTCAGTGTGAAATATTCGGCATAAAATTCCATAACTTTATACATATGTGTGGATGATCATACGGGATGTATGTACAAAACTCTGCATTTGCAACATGGATGCTTTTATTGTAATCCCCAATACTTTGCCATTTCTGTCCCCAAAGTGTCAGTGAATTCTACCATGTCTTCAATGAAAGCCATACAATCATATTTAAACTATAACATTTTCACATTTCTACAAATTCTTTCTGCAGAGATAACAAGTCTTTAAATTATATTTATAAAATAGTCTTTGGAAGCAAAAGGCAGTCCTTGGTCTTGCACTGGACATTTTTTTCTTTTTCATCTGCCAACAACTGTCACTTCCTCCAGAGCAAGGTGGGGGCTTACAGCTTGATTGAAGGTGTATTGCCCCCTACCCCTCTTCACACTTCCTGGCCCAGGGAGTTCCATTGTCAGTGGGTTCAGCAAAGCCTAGACTCTTTCCCACCCTGTAATTATCAGTGGGGTGTTAGTCTCTGCTGAGAATTTATGGTATAGCTCCCTTCCTAGGGGGAAGCTTTAACTCTGCCAACCAGAATAACCTGTTTTTGACAGCTTGCAAATCCAGCCAAGAAAGTTTAAAACCTTTATTTTCTGATATTTGGTCCTGAATTAAAACAAACCTGTGGAATAACATAGCCCATGTATGTATTTTACCAGCCACAAACACCCTCAAATTGCTAGGTAATGGCAGGCTTTCCTTCAACAGTTTACTTTTTAAACTGGCATTTTTCTCCTTTAGTTTTGCAAAAGCCCATTTTTACACATGTGTTGAAAACCGCTAGCATTTCCTTTCAAATTCAATTTTGCCATCTGACTTCCCAATATTGCCTCGCAGCCATAGTTATTTTCTTCTAGGCAGTAGTTTATTTGAAGCACAGATGCATTGAAACTGACATGGCTCAGATAACTGGAGTCTCTTTAAACTACTGATCTTTGATACATTTAAAAAAAAATGAACGCGTTTTTCCTGTGCGAGTAAAAGTGAAGTTCCTTGTTGAAGGCGCTTATCTCAGTCCAGCCTTCATAGTTCATAGGCCATTTGCTTTTGTGATTTCATGGTTCTCACTCGCAATTGGTCCACTTAACAGGGGGACTCATTATTTCCACCTCTCCATTTCTTGATAGCACAAATTCCAGCATTTTCATTACAGCAATTACCAATCCTATTTGCTCGCCCATCAGTACCCATTTCCACCACTCCAATGGGCCCATGGTCACCCGCATGTCCATACGTCCTTTCAAAAAGACATTTTTCACTTCAATTAGGACTTATAAGACATTATCAGATGCAGTATAGAGGGCTTCCATGGCTTCAACCAGGTCTATCGGGCAACCACATTTTCTCAATTTTGCCCAAAGTCTCCACCGGATAACACCATCAAAGGCCTGTTGTAGGTCCATGAAGGCGAGATATAGTGGTTTAGCGCCCTCTCTTTCAATAGATTTAAAATAAAGAGATTAAGGGACGTACCCACTTCCTTCACAAACCCTGTTTGTCGCGGATCTAGAAAGCCACTTTTCGATGCCCAGACTTTAAGGTCTCTCAACAAAACTGTTGCGAAGAGCTTACCAGTGGAATTGAGCAGAGCGATGGGTCGGTAGTTCCTAGGGTCTGCTTGATCGTCTTTTTTAAAAATGGGAACTATGTTCGCCTCCCTCCAGGAGGCTGGTATTTATTTATTTGCCATGATCTGCAAAAACATGATGACAAGCAATTTGGCCCACTGCTCTCTGTTCTTTTTCAGTTCTTGGTTAGAAAGGCCATCTGGCCCCGCTGCCCGAAAGGAGCTCAAATTGCCCATCATCATGTCTGCGTCATGTTCGTCGAATTCAAAGTTCCACTTTGGAGGTGACCAATCAGTTATTATATCATCCTTACATTCGGGGTCTGCGAAAAAGGGAAGAATAATGTTGAACCCAATCCCCTTCAGACTCCATATTTAGAGATTTCGCCTCTCTAAACACCCCCCATTATTAATTAGTTTCCAGATGTCTTTAGATTTTTTTGCACACACCGCTTTCAGAACGAATTCGGCATCATTCTGGGCTCTGATGGTCCTAGAGCTCTAGCACCAATTTTTACATTTCTGACGGAGATTCCTTAATCGATCTAATTTAGAAGGATAAAAGTCTCTCCCAATAGTTCTTATCTCCTTTCTCATTAATCTCCTTCTGTTCACTAGGTCAGTATCATATTTATGCTTTTGGGACCAAACCTTCCCCCCTTGGCGTTTTCTTTCCTATTAAATTCTTTTAGGATTCCAAGGTACTTGATTTTGTTCTGATGTTTCTGTATTTGGGTCGTGTATAGGCTTATACATTGGTGACTTCTTGGTGTTTTAACCTTAATCGATTGCCAGCCCATCCTAATTCCACCTTTCCTATTTTTACTTGAGGACCCCCGACCTCCCATGTGGATGGCCAGCTGTTACGCTCACCTGGTTCCCACGGGGGCGTCGACCGGAACTGGGCCGCTGTTATTTCCACCAGCGTGACGTGTAGCGCCGAGATGACTGACTGGACTGGCCCGCTCAGCCTAGTTTGTCTGGCTTGCAAGAATATTCTACTGCAAAGGAAAAGAGGAATTAACCACCCGTGGAATTGAGTGCCAACCCACCTTCCCCACTCCCGTTGTCTTCCCACTGATCACTCTTGATGTCCCCTCCTTAGTCTCACCTGATGGTTTGGAAGGATGAGCTCTCCATCCTGCGTAGACCGCAGGGGCGCGCTGATGACCAGTTACTTAACTGGCATAGAGGAATTGGTGAGTTCCAGTATTGACTCTAAAGTCCAATTGTTCATAAGAGTTCAAATGTCTGCTCTTCACTCTGTCCGATTCCTTGCAGGTTGCCGATTAATCCACTCGAAGATTTCCAAATGGCACTCGGTAAGATTCAGGTAAGTCTATTGTGTTTTTCCCCTTAGGGGCCGGGGTACGGCGATGAAGCAGAGTTGACTGTGCCGACCCGAGATGAGGTGAGACCCCCGTGGTAAATCAGGTAAGTTTTGTGGGGGGTAACTGGTATTGTCCTTGCTTTCTCCCCTTAGGGGCCGGGGTACGGCGATGAAGCAGAGTTGACTGCGCCGACCCGAAATGAGGTGAGTACCTCCCGTGGTAAATCAGGTAAGTCCTTCGGGGAAGCTTGTATGGCCTTAGAGAGTTCCCTTGCTCACCCTGCTGTCTTTTTCTCCTTAGGTGTCGGAGGGCGGCCGCGAGATGGAGAGAGCGTGATGGAATGCTGAAATACCACCAAGCAGGTGAGTTCAGCGCGGCGCTGTAGGAATGCGAAGCGATGCTTCAAAGACTTCTGTCTTTCAGTTCCGTGGCGAAATGGATCAGGATTCAGGTAAGGATTAAAGTTAAAACTCCTGTTCTAACCTTTATCCTTTTTGTCTTCTTGTTTCAGGAGTTCCAGGACTGAAGCGGGCGTGGCTGAAGACTGGAGCTGCTGGAAACACGTTGAGCGTTACGCTGCTGCAAGCAGAATAACGCAAAGCACGTGTGGCTGTCCGGGCGTGGTTTAAATAGCCTTGGAAGAAGATCCAGGTAAGTATTCTTCCACAGCCCCACCCAAGTAACAAAATAGTCCCTTCAGTAAAATAGTCCCTCCTAAGCCTCATTTGGCTTGAGTCTTCATGCAGCATGGTCTGCCTCAGGTGAGTATGAAGCATGGTCTGCTTCAGGTAAGTTATCAATAATGAGCCTGGCGCCCATGGCACCAGGACTGACTTTATCTTTATGAGCCTGGCGCCATAGGCGCCAGGACTGTATCCAAACAGCCCCTAACTGGGGCTTTTGGGCATGCTCCAAGTGGCATGATGCCTGCTTCCGGGGCTGCTGGGCCTGGTCTGGTCTTCCGGGGGCAGGCATCATGACAGCACTCCCCCCTCAAGGTCCCTCCTAAAGTCGTTCTCCCCATTGGCCGTGGTTTGTCTGGAAATTCCCGATGGAACCTCTTCACTAAACGAGGTGCATGCACGTGGTCACTAGGTTCCCAAGACCTTTCCTGTGGACCATAACCTTTCCAGTCAATTAGGTAAAAGAGTTTTGATCTCACTCTTTTTGAGTCCAAAATATTCTTGACTTCGAACTCGGGCTCCCCGTCTATGAGGATAGGTTCAGGTGGAGTGGTTAGCCTTGTTCCTGGTTGCACTGACTTCAAAAGAGACATGTGGAAAACGGGATGGATTCTCATATGAGCAGGTAGGTCCAACTTGACGGCCTCTGGGTTAATAATTGCCTTGACAGAAAAAGGTCCCAAATACCTGGGGTTAAAGGTCCGAGTCCCCTTGAGTGGTAAGTGCTTAGTGGCTAACCATACTGTAACGCTCACCTGATTCCCACAGAGGCGCAGGTCTGGCTTCGAGTGCTGGTGCTTCTTCAATGGTGAAGCGCAGGACTCTGAAGATGGACAAGAAGGGCCCCTCTACTCTGGCTTCTCTGGCTCGCAGGAATATTCCCCTGTGCGTGAAAAGGGAGTATTACCTACTGACTGAGTTATGCTCAAGCCTCCCACTCTCTTCCAACCCTCCACGATACCCTTCCACGATTCCCCGTGAAGTCTCACCTTAGGGTCATGAAGGATGGGCTCTCCATCCTGCTTCTGATGCAGGGGCGCGTTGAAACCCAGTTACTTCACTGGATTGAGGATTGATAGGAGTTCAGGTTAGCTTGACTATTCAGGTAAGGCGCTGTAAAAGTTCTGCTGCAAGTCCAAAAGTCCAAGCTTTATAATAATGTTCATAGTCTTGTTGCAGCAAGCGCTAATGCTTATGTCTTTTTCCCCTTAGGGGCCGGGATTCGGAATGCCGGAGATATGGCGCCGACCCGAAGTGAAACGTGCAGTTCCAGTAAATGACAGGTAAGTTCTGGATGAGCGCTCGGGTAATGTCTTTGCATTCGCTCATTCAATGTCTGTCTTTTTTCCCCATAGGGGCTGGGGTCCGGAAAATGCCTGGAAGCGGCAAGACCCGAAATGAAATGGGGATGACCCAACAGGTAAGTCTTAGAAGGAAACTGAGCTTTTCCTATTCCTTTCCTTCTCTCACCTTGTTCTTGTCTTTTCTCTCTAGGCTCTGGGAAGTGGCTGTGGATCCGGATGATCGCTGCTGAAGATGGAGGCGTCTAGGATAGGTGAGTGAAATGCAGCGCTGCAGCGATCGTAGCGAAATGCTTTTAAAAATGATGTCTTCCTTTTCAGGATCGTCGGTGTGATGTCTCCGTGGTGCTGATTTAGCAGGTAAGGTCTTTTGTCTCCCTTTGCAGGTGACCCAGTATACTGACAGGCGTGGCTGAGGTCCCGATGCAGGAGCTGACACGGTGAGCGTCCAGCTGCGAGGAGCAGAACAACGCGAAGCGTGAGTTGCTGATCGGGTGTGGTTTAAATAGCTTTGGAAGAAGTTCCAAGTGTGTATCCTTCCACTGATCAGGTATGTATCCTTCCCCGACCACACCCGGGTGGAAAGTAGTCCCACAGGTAAAGTAGTTCCATTCAGGCCTCAAGAGGGCCTGGATGTAGCAGCATGGTCTGCATCAGGTAAGTGCACATTAAAACACTTGAACACATGTCTAGCTTTATGAGCCTGGCGCCTAAGGCGCCAGGACAGGGGTCCAACATGAGCCTGGCGCCTAAGGCGCCAGGACTGCGTCCAAAGGGCCCCAGCTTGGACCCGCTGGCACTCCCCTGGGGGAAATGATGCCTGCCTCTGGGGTTGCTGGGTCGGACCTGGCTCCTTGGAGGTAGGCATCATGACAGTACCCCCCCTCAAGGCCCCTCCCAAGGTTCTTTCCTCCGGGGGTTTTGGCTTGTTCGGAAATCTCCGGTGAAACCTTTGTACTAATCGAGGTGCATGGACATGGTTACTAGGCTCCCACGATCTCTCCTGAGGTCCATATCCCTTCCAGTCAACTAGATAGAAGAGTTTCGACTTTACCACATTGGAGTCTAAAATGTCTTTAACTTCGAATTCTAATTCCCCTTCAATTTGAACTGGATCTGGAGGCTTGGACAATCGGGTTCCTGGTTGTACTGGCTTCAAAAGTGATGCATGAAAAACTGGATGAATACGCATGTTGGACGGTAGATCCAGTTTAAAGGCCACTGGGTTGATTATAGCCTTGATGGGGTAAGGTCCTATGAATCTGGGATTGAAGGTTCGCGGGCCCTTGAGGGGTAAATGTTTAGTTGCTAGCCATACCTGGTCTCCTACTTGGTAAGGAGGAGTTTTACTTTGGTGCAAATCAGCGTTTTCTTTATACTTTTTCTTGGCTTGCTGTAAATGACTTGCAGCTTCTTTGAAGGCTCGGGTTATTGTGGAATGCAGATGATTTACTGCGGGCATTTCCAGGGTCAGAGGTGGATCTAGGTCAGAGGTCCGAGGATGGTGACCATACAAAGTATAAAAAGGGGTTTGTCCGGTTCCAGAATGCACCAAGTTGTTGTATGCATATTCTGCGATCCAAAGAATGTCTTTCCAATTCAACTCAGATTGGTGTAACATGCACCGAAGATATTGCTCGAGAGTCTGATTGGTTCTCTCGGTTCGTCCGTCGGTCTGGGGGTGGTGGCTGGTGGATAACCGCACATCTATTTGTGCTAATCGGCAACACTTCTTCCAAAAATGGGAGATAAATTGACTTCCACGATCCGAGACTAATACGGAAGGGAAACCATGTATGCGAACTATATTCTCCAGGAATTCCTTGGCCAAGGTGGAAGCTGAAGGCAAACCTTTTAAAGGGATAAAGTGGGCCATTTTGGAGAATAGGTCCACAACTACAAGGATTGTGTTGTAACCCGCACAAGGAGGCAGGTCGGTTATAAAGTCCATTGACAGGGTGTGCCATGGTGCCGGTGGAATATCCAAGGGTTGAAGTAGGCCGGCTGGCCTTTTCTTTTGAGCTTTGTTTTGGGCGAAAATTCCGCAAGACAGAACAAAAGACTTTATGTCTTTTCTCCAAGAAGGCCACCAGAAGTGGCTTTTGATTTTTTCCTCCGTTTTAGCGATACCAGGGTGTCCTTCCATTAAAGATTCATGATGATGGGCAATAACAAGTTCTTGCAATTCTTTACTTGGCAGAAACAACCGCTCCTGGAAGTAGGGTAAGTCATCCTTAACGGTGTAATGAGGACCCTTTTGACTCCATTCCAGTAAGGTTGAAGAGTCTAGAAGTTGTTTTACTTGCGTTTGGATGTCCTCAATAGTTTGCAATGAAGTTAAGCCTAAGATTCTTTGCTCAGGTATGATGGGCACAGGTTCTAAGCTCGAATTAGGTTCTTCCATGCCAAACCGGGATAAGGCGTCCGCTTTTCCATTCTTGCAGCCAGGGCGATAGGTAATTGCAAAATCAAATTCTGCAAAGAATAGAGCCCAGCGGAGTTGTCGTGAAGATTGAGCCTTGGCCGTCTTCAAATACTGTAAGTTTCTGTGGTCCGTAATTACGGTGATGGTGTGTCTTGTGTTAGGCAGAAACCTGTGCAGTTCCCTTGGGGACCACTGCAAAAGATTTAAGACTACAGGTATAGCAGTAAACCCACTTGGTAGCAGTCTGCACCACCCAGATTTACCTGGTAGCTGTGGCTGAGCAGTCAGACTTCCCTCAAGAAGAGTTAGGCAGTATGCAAAGTATACACAATATGTACTCAGGCACAATAGCACAAGCAAACACTGACCAGAGCTTGGTTTCAAAAGTATATAGTTATTTATTTATCAAACACACATAAGTTGAAATCACTCTAGCAAAATATAGTAAAAACACTTCAAACACAGTTATAATGAAAGCAGTTTCAACCCTTACTCCTATCTAGACAACTCTAGGTTAACACCACATAATTAAAACAGAGGTGAGCGCTTAACGTTAGATGACACTCTAGTAGGTTAAAGAAGGGAGGGAAAAAGAGCAGAATTAGGATAAACACACCACTCTAAGGTCAAGAACACTTTTGGTAAGCTCAAAGAAGCACAAAGTCACAGGTGAGCAAAAGTCACTAAGCAGGGCCCCCTCTTAGAGCAGACAGAGCGAAAACGTGCCCAAGATCACACAGTTGGTAGGGATTCAGAGTCTTGCAAAAGAGTTCGGAAAAGAGTTAGAGAGGCTCAGAAAGTTTAGCCAAAGTGTCCCAGGCAATCCCAGGATCGAAAGCCGAGGGCTAAAACTACCTCGTACAGTCGGTGGCAAGGGAAGCCAGGCGGAACACGGTACCTTAAGCGGAAAGGATCCTCCAGCGGTGGCAGTTGTTCCAGGCAGTGGCAGCAAGGCTCGACGTCGGTCAGGGGAGAAGAAGATCTCGCTGAAGAGCAGAAGAAGAAGGTCGTTGCACTGCCCGGGAAGAAACCAGCCGCGGAGTCCTCCGGTTAAAGGGTTGTACCGACTTTCGTGGTTGGGGTAAAAGTGGTGGGGTTCCGGTTGCCGGGGTGCTTGGCACTGGCAAGGCGGCCACGGGATACCTCGAAGAACGGAAAGAAGGTGAAAACTGGTTGTCCCCACCAGTCAAGGGAAGGAGCCACTCCGTTAAGAGTTCTCCTCGGTCGTTGGAAAAAGTGGTGAGACGGTTCAGCAGGGCTCCACCGGGTGGTGTCGTCGAAGCAGGTCGGCTCAGCTCTTCCCTCGTCGGATTCTTGGTCCTGTGGCGACTTCTGAAGTTCCAGTCCCCAAAGCCCTGCTTTTATGCAGCAAACCCCCATTCACCCAGCCTAGCTGTCACTCAAACATGCTAAGTGGTGAGCCGGCCGGCTCACCACTTGGGCCAATCAGGACGGAGTGCGACTTGAGTTACCAAGGTAACTCAGTCCAGGGTGCCTAAATCCCCCTCCACCCCTCCTAAGTACCCCAGACAGAGTGGCACCACTTTGGAGGGCTTCTGTGGAGAAGCCCGCCAAAAGTGGAACAAAGGGCTCCACTTTGGGTCAGAGTTACAGAGGCGAACGCCAACGCCATTTTAGAATCAAGTTTTGGCAAAAAGTCCCAACCGGAGTTATAATAATAAATATATAAACCGGCGGTATGTTTAAGGCTACCGTAAATAAATAATTAAATGTGTTAGCCTAAAACAATGGGAAATCCCATAGGGAAATATTCGCGGTCGAATATAAAAAGTAGTTTCCACTGCCACCAGCCAAAACTCGATCAGGGGGGACGGAGACGTGCCCCCTCGACTAACAGACCCTGGGGCAATCGAATTGCCCCAGCCAGTACGTCCACAATATGATGGTTTGTACTGGTTCTGTTCAGGATTCAAGACTAGCAAAGTCTTTGGTGACTTTACATGCCCTGGGAGACAGTAGTCAGTCCCAGGGTATGGAGTCTATGTTGGGGAGTCCCTAGGACACCCCTGGGTCACGGCACAGAGGGTGCTGTGTAACCCACATCACAAAAATACATGAGGCCCTATGGAGTAAAAGACCCCATAGCCCATTCAACACAAGGTTTAACCAAGAAAACACACTTCAACATGCCCAAGAGTGAGGGTAAAAAGAGTCTCACTCTTGGCAGGAGAAAAAAAGAAACCCCAGAAATCCAGCAAAGCTGCTGGGGGACTCACTAGGTAGGGAAATTCAGCCTAAACAGAGAATTCTCCCTAACACTCGCCCCCCCCAGACTAAGGGACAGGAGGATTTAATCCACTCCTGGATGAACCTCATACCTCTAGTCGATGATATACATCCTAGAGAGTCCATCAGCATTTTGATGGTGACACCCTGACCTGTGCTCAATGGTGAAATCAAACCCTTGCAGGCAGATTGACCATCTCAATAGTTTTGGATTTTCCCCTTTCATTTGCATTAACCATCTCAAGGGTTGGTGGTCAGTCTGAATAACAAAAGTAGAACCATACAAGTATGGCCTAAACTTCTTCAGCGCCCACACAATAGCAAAGCATTCTCTTTCGATTGTTGCCCACCTTGTCTCAGGATCCTTCAGTTTTCTACTGATGAAGCAAATGGGGTGCTCCCTACCCTTCTCATCCAGTTGGCTTAGAACTGCACCTATACCCACATTGGAAGCATCAGTTTGTACAATGAAAGTTTGGTGGTAGTCAGGAGCTCTCAATACTGGAGCTTGGCAAAGAGCTCTCTTCAGTTTTTCAAAGGCCTGATTGCACTCCTCATTCCATTTTACCTTTTTAGGGAATTTAGGAGAGGAGATTACATTCAGTGGAGAAGCTATGGTCCCATATTTCTCAATGAAATTCCTGTAATACCCAGTGAGGCCTAGGAAGGCTCTCACTTGGGTTTGAGTAGTTGGTGTTGTCCAACTTTGCACAGCTTCAATCTTGCTGAGCAAAGGCCTTATTTCTCCACCTCCTACCTCATGCCCAAGGTAGACCACTTTACTTTGACCAATCTGGCACTTACTGGCTTTGATTGTCAAATGGGACTGTTCCGGAGCCTGCAACACATGTCCTAGGTGGTTCACATGTTCTTCCCAGGAGTGGCTGAAGACTGCAATGTCATCCAAGTATGCCATGCAGAAATCTTCCATCCCAGCCAGAACTTGGTTCACCATCCTTTGGAATGTGGCAGGTGCATTTTTTAATCCAAAAGGCATGACCTTAAACTGGTACAAGCCAACTGGGGTTGAAAATGCAGTCTTCTCCTTGGCATGGTCTGTCAGGGCTATTTGCCAATAGCCTGACGTAAGGTCAAATGTGCTGAGGTACTTGGCTGCACCAAGTTTATCCACCAACTCATCTGTCCTGGGCAAAGGGTGGGCATCAGTCTTGGTGACTGCATTTAGAGCTCTATAGTCCACACAGAATCTCAAGTCTTTGGATCCTGCCTTTGGTATTAACACAACTGGGCTAGACCATGGACTAGTAGAGGGTTCTATTACCCCGAGATCAAGCATCTTCTTGACCTCTCCTTTGATGTGGGTTCTGATATGTTCTGACATTCTGTACCCTCTGCTTTTGACTGGCAGACAGTCACCAGTGAGTATCTCATGCTGGCCCCACGGGGTCAAGCCTGGTGACAGTGAGAACAGGGAGGCAAACTGATTTAACATAGATTTGCACTCCTCTTGTTGCTCAGGTGTCAGGTCTGAAGAGAGATTAACTCCTTCGACTTTTTCATCTAAAGGCACCCCTCTGAGGAGATCAGGGAGAGATTCACTCTCTTCCTCCTCTGCAGCTGAAGCTAGAAGCAAGGCTCCTACGTCAGGTCTGGAGATGTATGCTTTTAGTCTGTTGGTGTGGAAGACTCTAGGAGCTTCCCTGGGTCTGCCCAGATCCACCAGATAGTTGACCTCTCCAAGCTTTCCCACAATCTTGAAGGGTCCCATCCACTTGTCTTGCAAGGCCCTCTGCCTTGTTGGGAGCATAACTAGAACTAGCTGGTCTTGAGTAAACTCAACCATGTTAGCCTTCTGGTCATGCCAATGTTTGACCAGAGCTTGACCAGCTTTCAAGTTGTCACTTGCTTCTGCCATCATGTGTGACATTCTCCTCCGGAGACCTATCACATAGTCAGTCACTCTGACTGTCTTGAGGGGAGGAGCACCTTCCAACCCCTCCTTAATCAGGGCCAATGGACCTCTGACCGGATGGCCATAGAGAAGCTCAAAGGGAGAATAACCTACTCCCTCCTGAGGGACTTCTCTATAAGCAAAGAGCAGGCATGGCAGTAGAAGGTCCCATTTTTTCTTAAGGGGTTCCTCTAAAGCACCTATCATGCTCTTCATGGTTCTGTTAAACCTTTCTACCAACCCGTTTGTCTGAGGGTGGTATGCTGTTGAGAACTTGTAAGTAACTCCACAGGTTTTCCACATGGCTTTCATGTAGTGGGACATAAAGTTTGACCCCCTGTCAGAGATTACTTCCTTAGGAAACCCAACCCTGGTGAAAATACCAAGGAGGGCCTTAGCCACAGCCGGAGCTGTAACAGTCCTCATAGGAATTGCCTCAGGGTACCTAGTAGCATGGTCTACTACAACAAGTATAAACCTGTTGCCTGAGGAGGTTGGGGGATCAAGGGGACCAACAATGTCAATCCCTACCCTCTCAAATGGGACTCCCACAACTGGGAGAGGCACTAAAGGTGCCACATTCTTGGAACCAACCTTACCAGAAATCTGGCAGGTATGGCAGCTCTTACAATATCTATCTACTTCAGCCCCCATCTTTGGCCAATAAAAGTAGAGTGAGAGCCTTTCCTTGGTCTTCTTGAAACTCAAGTGACCAGCCAAAGGTATCTCATGGGCTAGTTGTAAGAACTGTTGTCTGTTCTCTTGTGGGACTACAAGGCGTTTGTAGTCTCCAGGTTCAGACTCAGTGGGTTCACTGTAGAAGAGGCCACCTTCCCAGTGCAACCTATACTTCCCAGGCTCTTGCCCATCAGCTTGAGAAGCTGCCTGGTGGCGGAGACCTTCCAGAGTTGGACATTCTCTTTGCCCCTTACGGAAAGCAGCCCTGCTAGGCCCACCTTCTGCCAGTAAAGACTGCAGCTCAGGATGGTCCTCAGGGTCCAAATCTCCAATAAGGTTTGGGCCTCCCTCTAGCTCTTCCTCAGAGTCTAGCTCAACCACACAGGGTTGTACCTCCCTCTCAGCCTCAGCTGGAGGTGGAGTTACAGGTGTAACTTTGGACAACCTAGGGGAAGTCCTTGTTGGAAGCACTGGAGTGCTTGCTGCTGGCTTTTTCCTAGGAGTCTTGGGTTGCCCCTTTGCTCCTGACCTGGTTGTTACTGCAGTAAGTTGTTCCAGTGGGAGAGGAGTGATTTCTGTCATCATCTCCTGAGATAACCCTCTCAGGGTTTTCT
The DNA here is from genome assembly GCF_040938575.1 of Ambystoma mexicanum. Lineage (NCBI taxonomy): Eukaryota > Metazoa > Chordata > Amphibia > Caudata > Ambystomatidae > Ambystoma > Ambystoma mexicanum. Next base: position 1,301,397,943 of record NC_090923.1, on the reverse strand, counting down.
CTCTTGCAGGTTTTGTGAGCTCCTGTAACCTTTTGCTAGGGGGTCTGGGGGTATGAGATACAACTCCAAGAGCTTTGAGGTCATTACCCAACAGAACCCTACCTGGCACTTCACATTGTACACTGACAGGTATTTTTACAGCCATATCATTACATTGGATGAGAACTGGTAACTGGGGACACATCTGCACAGGCCCACCAGCTAACTTGGTGAGGCATTTGGGTGCCTTAGCAACATCCTCTGCCTTGAAAAATGATTCATCCACCACAGTTATGCTGGCCCCAGTGTCCCTAATGGCAGGAGTCTCTTGGCCATTCACCTGGACACTGTCCTTATAATACTCTTTAGTATTATCTGGGATAGAGTTATATACATCTAAATTCTGTTGTTCCCACAACCCCAGAGAGACTAAAGAAACACTAGCTGAGACTCCAGTGGGTTCATCAGCCAGTAATAGAAAGTTTCCACTTGCCATATGTACTTCCTCTTCTGGAGCGAAGGCTAAGGAGGCAAGTTGGACCCCTGAAGGTTTACCCTTACATCTGGGATCTCCTTTCACATGGTCAGTAGCCTTACAAACAAAGCATGAGCCAAAGGCTCGCTGGAATGGAGGCTTGTTCTGACCTCCTTCTGGTCTGGGACCAGAAGGTACACTAGCCTGATTCGGTTTCCCTTGTGGCTTACCCTTATAGTTTTGTTTGGGGCCCTCTTTGGAATTTGTAGTATTTGAATTCTCTTTGGAGTCCTTTTTAGGCTGTCTCTCCCCATCCTTTTTCTGAGTTACCCCAGAATCCTTGTGAGTGGCCCTGTTGGCAACCCACAAGTCAGCAGCCTTAGCTAGTTTCCGGGAATCTAATTCCTTGGAATCAGCCAAGTGTTGTCTGAGCTCAGGAGAGCAGGCATCATAAATAGTCTCCAACATAAACAAATTCTTCATACCTTCATAAGTGTTCACTTTGTAACCCTTAATCCATCCCTCTAAGTTTTTCAACCCTTCACTCACCCAGGTAGCCCAAGGGGTACCATCATGCTTTTTGAGGCTCCTAAACCTCTTAAGATACTGGGAAGGGGTCTTCCCAAACCTAGCTATCAAAGCTAGTTTCACACATTCATAGTCCTTCTTATCCTCCTCCCCCATCTCCATTACCACATCAGTTGCAACAGGGGGAAGCCTAGAGAACAACCAGGTGAGTAAGTCATTTCCTGTGATGTTCTGGAGCCCATGATTATATTCAAACAGAGACAACCAATCCAACACATCCAACTTAGGCTCATACATACCAACCAATTCTTTAGGCATCCGGGGTCTTTTAGGACTGGAACTTCTAGAGGAGCCAGAGAGAGAAGCATTCTCAACAGATAATTTCTTCATTTCTAGCTCATACTTGAGCTCCATTTCCCTTAGCCTTAGTTCTTTGTCAGTTTGAGCATTCAGTTTCTTATACTCCAATTCTAGTTTCATTTTCTCCAGTTCAAAGTACTGAGGACTAAATGTGGGACCTGGTAAAGGCCCAGTAGGTACAGCAGGTAGAGCAGGCAGAGGCCTAGGGGGGACAGTCACAACAGCCTCACCCTCCTCTTCTGACTCTTCCTCAGAATCATCAACATTTTGCTCCATGTTAATTTCAATACTGTCATCTACAGTTGCTGGAGTGGTAGGTTCCTTTGAACCCTCACCCAGACTTTGGTTAGCTAACAATCTTTCAATCAGCTCCATTTTCTTGCCCTTGGTCAGGAGGTCCTTATGTTTACAGAGCACTCTTAAACAATCAGCAGTTTTGGCTGCAAGGGACTCTTGACTATAGCTTTCTATAACTGACATGTTAGAGGTTTACTTTTATAGTGCTAAGCTTTGTGGTTAGTTGCACTAAGGTATCTAAAGCACACTAAAATGTATACTTAATACAAATCCCACCGCTGTACACCAGTGTTAGGCAGAAACCTGTGCAGTTCCCTTGGGGACCACTGCAAAAGATTTAAGACTACAGGTATAGCAGTAAACCCACTTGGTAGCAGTCTGCACCACCCAGATTTACCTGGTAGCTGTGGCTGAGCAGTCAGACTTCCCTCAAGAAGAGTTAGGCAGTATGCAAAGTATACACAATATGTACTCAGGCACAATAGCACAAGCAAACACTGACCAGAGCTTGGTTTCAAAAGTATATAGTTATTTATTTATCAAACACACATAAGTTGAAATCACTCTAGCAAAATATAGTAAAAACACTTCAAACACAGTTATAATGAAAGCAGTTTCAACCCTTACTCCTATCTAGACAACTCTAGGTTAACACCACATAATTAAAACAGAGGTGAGCGCTTAACGTTAGATGACACTCTAGTAGGTTAAAGAAGGGAGGGAAAAAGAGCAGAATTAGGATAAACACACCACTCTAAGGTCAAGAACACTTTTGGTAAACTCAAAGAAGCACAAAGTCACAGGTGAGCAAAAGTCACTAAGCAGGGCCCCCTCTTAGAGCAGACAGAGCGAAAACGTGCCCAAGATCACACAGTTGGTAGGGATTCAGAGTCTTGCAAAAGAGTTCGGAAAAGAGTTAGAGAGGCTCAGAAAGTTTAGCCAAAGTGTCCCAGGCAATCCCAGGATCGAAAGCCGAGGGCTAAAACTACCTCGTACAGTCGGTGGCAAGGGAAGCCAGGCGGAACACGGTACCTTAAGCGGAAAGGATCCTCCAGCGGTGGCAGTTGTTCCAGGCAGTGGCAGCAAGGCTCGACGTCGGTCAGGGGAGAAGAAGATCTCGCTGAAGAGCAGAAGAAGAAGGTCGTTGCACTGCCCGGGAAGAAACCAGCCGCGGAGTCCTCCGGTTAAAGGGTTGTACCGACTTTCGCGGTTGGGGTAAAAGTGGTGGGGTTCCGGTTGCCGGGGTGCTTGGCACTGGCAAGGCGGCCACGGGATACCTCGAAGAACGGAAAGAAGGTGAAAACTGGTTGTCCCCACCAGTCAAGGGAAGGAGCCACTCCGTTAAGAGTTCTCCTCGGTCGTTGGAAAAAGTGGTGAGACGGTTCAGCAGGGCTCCACCGGGTGGTGTCGTCGAAGCAGGTCGGCTCAGCTCTTCCCTCGTCGGATTCTTGGTCCTGTGGCGACTTCTGAAGTTCCAGTCCCCAAAGCCCTGCTTTTATGCAGCAAACCCCCATTCACCCAGCCTAGCTGTCACTCAAACATGCTAAGTGGTGAGCCGGCCGGCTCACCACTTGGGCCAATCAGGACGGAGTGCGACTTGAGTTACCAAGGTAACTCAGTCCAGGGTGCCTAAATCCCCCTCCACCCCTCCTAAGTACCCCAGACAGAGTGGCACCACTTTGGAGGGCTTCTGTGGAGAAGCCCGCCAAAAGTGGAACAAAGGGCTCCACTTTGGGTCAGAGTTACAGAGGCGAACGCCAACGCCATTTTAGAATCAAGTTTTGGCAAAAAGTCCCAACCGGAGTTATAATAATAAATATATAAACCGGCGGTATGTTTAAGGCTACCGTAAATAAATAATTAAATGTGTTAGCCTAAAACAATGGGAAATCCCATAGGGAAATATTCGCGGTCGAATATAAAAAGTAGTTTCCACTGCCACCAGCCAAAACTCGATCAGGGGGGACGGAGACGTGCCCCCTCGACTAACAGACCCTGGGGCAATCGAATTGCCCCAGCCAGTACGTCCACAATATGATGGTTTGTACTGGTTCTGTTCAGGATTCAAGACTAGCAAAGTCTTTGGTGACTTTACATGCCCTGGGAGACAGTAGTCAGTCCCAGGGTATGGAGTCTATGTTGGGGAGTCCCTAGGACACCCCTGGGTCACGGCACAGAGGGTGCTGTGTAACCCACATCACAAAAATACATGAGGCCCTATGGAGTAAAAGACCCCATAGCCCATTCAACACAAGGTTTAACCAAGAAAACACACTTCAACATGCCCAAGAGTGAGGGTAAAAAGAGTCTCACTCTTGGCAGGAGAAAAAAAGAAACCCCAGAAATCCAGCAAAGCTGCTGGGGGACTCACTAGGTAGGGAAATTCAGCCTAAACAGAGAATTCTCCCTAACATCTTGCCCCGAGAAGGTAGTGACGCCAAGCCTTGAAAGCAGATTTGATGGCTAGTAACTCTTTATCGGTAATTGCGTAGTTGATTTCAGGAGGAGAAAATTTTCTGGACCAAAAGGCCACTGGGTGTAGTTGGTTAGTTTTTGGGTCTCTTTGCGACAGGACAGCTCCCATGGCCGAACTGGATGCGTCGGTTTCCACAATGTACGGGAGATCTGGGTGCGGGTGCTTCAATACAGGTGCAGAGGTGAATTTGGTTTTCAGGTCCTGAAAGGCTTGTTCGGCCTCAAGAGTCCATTCAAAGCGTTTGTTTTTCTTTAGGAGAGCTGTGATGGGTTGGACTGTTCGGGAAAATTCCGGGATGAATCTTCGATAGAAATTGGCAAAGCCGAGCGTGCTCTGAACTCCCTTCACCGAGCTAGGAGATGGCCATTTGAGGATGGCATCCACCTTTCGCGAGTCCATTCGGACTCCTTGAGGTGTCAGGATGAATCCGAGAAACTCAACTTCTGTGGTATGAAAAACGCATTTTTCGAGTTTTGCAAATAGTCTGTGCTGGCGCAATTTCTCAAGAACTGCCCTAACATGTTTTCTGTGATCAGATTCTGAAGAAGAGTACACCAGGATGTCGTCAATGTAAACAATGATACAGATATCGATAAGTTCCCGAAGAACATCATTCATAAAGTACTGAAAGGCGGCAGGTGCATTGCACAAACCGAAGGGCATCACCTGATATTCGAAAAGCCCAAACTTGGTGCGGAATGCAGTCTTCCATTCGTCGCCTTCTTTTATACGCACCAGGTGATACGCTCCTCGGAGATCTAACTTGGTGTACACACAAGCGTCTTCACCTGGTCGATAAGCTCAGGGATCAAGGGCAGAGGATAACGATTCTTAATCGTTATTTGATTTAGGGCGCGATAGTCTATACATGTTCTAAGGTCGCCCTCTTTTTTCGGCACGAAGAACAGAGCTGAAGAGACAGGAGCCTTGGACGGGCGAATAAAACCATTGGCTAGGTACTGATCTAAGTACTGACGCAAATGCAGGTTCTCAGGTTCTGTAAGAGCATAAATCCTACTACAAGGTAGTTGAGCATTGGGTACCAGATCGATTTGGCAATCATAAGACCGATGGGGAGGTAACGTGTTAGCCTGTTCTTTCTGAAAAACGTCTTGGAATTCTTGGTATTCTGACGGTAACTGTACAGGGGTGGAAGTTGCTGAGGCTAGACCCATAGCTGGATTTCTTGGATAACAAGTTGGTTCACAATCAGGAAAACATATCTTCTTTGCTCGCCAGTCAATTCTGGGATTATGTGTTTCTAACCAAGGAATTCCAAGAATTACTTGAAATTGTGGGGCCTTGATCACATCAAACACGATTGCTTCCCGATGTCCGTCCTGACCTACCAGTGTCACTTCAACAGTGGAATGCGTTACAGGCCCAGAGGCTATTTCGGTTCCATCTACTGTAGTAATGACATCTTGGGTTACTTTCGGCCGGAGAGGAAGCTTAATCCTGGAAGCCATTTCACGGTCTATGTAATTTCCAATAGCTCCACTGTCGATGTATGATTTTATAGCATGCAACTGCTGAGGCTGTTTTGGGTCCACGAGCACCATTGGCATGACAAAATGCGAGGTCAAAGAGTTAGTTTTCAAGCTCGGCAAGCGGACCCCTACGCTTGTCGGGCTAGGTCGTTTCCCGAATCAGGTGTCAATAATTCGTTATCAGTAGCTCCAACCACCTTCTTAGGTGGTTTAACTGGACAATTCCGAAGAAAGTGACCGGAAGTCCCGCAATACAGACAAAGTTGCATTTGCCGCCTTCTCTCTCGTTCTTTCTGCGTTAATGGTCCTTTAACTCCACCGATTTGCATAGGTTCGGATACGTCGGTACTCTTGGAGTTAGCGTGGGTTTTGATCGGTATTCGGGTTTCGTACTTGAACCGATCTGCTTTTCTGTTTTGAAGTCTGTGATCAAGTTAAACCACCAAGTCTATGTAGTCTGCGCAGACCTGGGGTGGGTTTACTATCTGAGCTAGAACATCCTTAAGGTCTCCGCGCAGGCCTCGATGAAACAATGTGATCCTTTTGTTTTCAGGCCATCCAGTTTCCACAACCAGTCTGTTAAAGGTGGCAATGTAGGGCAGAAGATCCTGATTACCTTATCGTAAGGATAGCAGTTCGTTATCAAGGGCCTGTCCTTGAGAGTGTCGAGCGAACAATCTTTCCATGCTGGCCTGGAAGCCCTGAAAATTCTGGAGAATGGGATCATCCTGATTTACCAATGGAATAGACCAATCGGCAGCACTGCCACTGAAGTAAGATAGTATAAAGGCTACCTTGGTCTGGTCGTTAGGGAAGGCTCCGGGTCTGCATAGAAAGTGTAAACGACATTGGTTCATAAAGACGGCATATTTCTTGGGATCCCCCGCAAAACGTTCAGGCGGGGCCAAAGGCATGTGTCCAGGTAGATTGATTTGTACCGGGTTATTCAAACCCAATGATGTGGAAATGTCTCCGGAATTAGGTAAAGGAGTGTGCCCTGCCTGGGCCTGTAATAACCTTTTGGCTAGGTCATTTGTTCTTTCCTTGGATAGGATCAGTTCTCTTTTGAGAGCGTTAGTCTCCTGGCGGGCTGAGTGCACCTCTGCCCGTAATTCCCCCAAAAGCTGGGCCAGCTGGTCAGTCTCGGAAGTCTCCATAGCGCCCGGGTGGGAAATTGTGGGTAGGCTTCGCGTTCTGTAACGCTCACCTGATTCCCACAGAGGCGCAGATCTGGCTTCGAGTGCTGGTGCTTCTTCAATGGTGAAGCGCAGGACTCTGAAGATGGACAAAAAGGGCCCCTCTACTCTGGCTTCTCTGGCTCGCAGGAATATTCCTTTTGCGGTAAAAATAGCCGGCCTTGGTAATAAGGTAAATCATCGATGACAGAGTACTCTGGACCTTTCTTTGCCCAGTCCTGTAGGGCAACGGAATCAAAGAGTTGGTGGATCTTGTTTTGAATGTTCTCCAGTGTCTGTATGGAAGTCAGGCCAAGGATTCTCTGTTCCGGAATTATGGGTACGGGTTCTAAAGTTATTTCTGCTTCTCCCATTCGAATCCGGGACAAGGCGTCTGCTTTACCATTCTTACAACCTGGTCGATAGGTTATTACGAAATCAAACTCGGCGAAGAACAATGCCCAACGGAGTTGGCGCGAAGATTGGGCTTTGGCTGTCTTTAGGTATTGTAAGTTGCGGTGATCGGTGATGACCGTGATGGTATGTCTGGCAAGCAGTAGATAGTGCCGCCAAGCCTTGAAGGCGGACTTGATGGCCAGCAGCTCCTTGTCGGTTATGGCATAGTTTAATTCGGGGGCTGAAAGTTTTCTTGACCAGAACGCCACTGGGTGAAGCTGGTTAGTTTCGGGATCCTTTTAGGAAAGGACTGCTCCCATGGCTGAACTGTATACATCTGTTTCCACTATGTAGGGAAGCTCGGGGCGCGGGTGTCTTAATATGGGAGCAGATGTGAATTTAGCTTTTAACTCTTGGAAGGCGTTCTCGGCTTCCTCTGTCCACACAAAGCGTTTGTTTTTTCGCAATAGTGTTGTGATGGGATGTACAATGTGCGAGATGTCCGGGATAAACCTGCGGTAGAAATTGGCAAAGCCAAGCATGCTTTGAACTCCTTTGATTGAACTTGGCGAAGGCCAATTAAGAATGGCATCCACTTTTCGTGTATCCATCCGGATTCCTCTCGGGGTCAGAATAAATCCAAGGAATTCCACTTCCGTAGTGTGGAAGATGCATTTTTCCAGTTTAGCATATAATTTATGCTGGCGTAACTTCTCTAGGACTGCTCGGACGTGTTTTACATGCTCAGATTCTGATAAAGAGTATACTAAGATGTTGTCGATGTAAACGACCACACAAACGTCGATAAGCTCTCGGAGGACATCATTCATGAAGAACTGGAAGGCTGCTGGTGCATTGCATAGTCCGAAGGGCATCACCTGGTACTCAAATAGTCCGTACTTGGTGCGAAAAGCAGTCTTCCATTCGTCACCCTCTTTGACACGTACCAGATGATATGCCCCCCGAAGGTCTAGTTTCGTGTATATACAAGCGTCCTTCACCTGGTCTAGTAGTTCTGGGATCAAAGGCACTGGGTATCGATTTTTGATGGTTATCTGATTCAGTGCGCGGTAGTCTATACATGTTCTAAGGTCGCCTTCCTTTTTCGGTACGAAGAACAAAGCTGAAGATGCAGGGGATTTGGACTGGCGAATGAAGCTATTAGAAAGGTACTGGTCTAGGTACTGGCGCAAATGAAGATGTTCGGGTTCCGTAAGGGCATAGATTCTGCTGCAAGGTGGTTGTGCTCCAGGTACAAGATCTATTTGACAATCGTACGATCTGTGAGGTGGTAAGGTGTTTGCCTGTTCCTTTTGGAAGACATCCTGAAAGTCTTGGTATTCAACAGGTAATTGCATGGCTACTGGAATTACTGGGGCCAGGACTGAGTTTTGAGTTTTCCTTGGGTAGCAGGTGTGAGCACATTCTGGGAAGGTTAGTCTCTTCTCTCGCCAATCAATACAGGGATTATGTTTTTCCAACCAAGGTATCCCCAGTATCAGCTGAAACTGTGGGGCCTTGATTAAGTCAAACATCATAGCCTCTCGATGCCCATCTTGACTCAGCAATGTCATCTCTGCAGTGGAATGAGTTACGGGTCCAGAGGCAATTTCCGTTCCATCTACAGTGGTGACAACATCGGCCGTGGTCTTGCGGGTGAGAGATAGATCCATCCTGGTAGCCAATTCCCAGTCCAAGTAATTTCCTATGGCTCCACTCTCTACGTACGCCTTTACCGCGTGCATGCGTGATGGCTGCTCTGGATCTAAAAGGACCATGGGTATGGTGAAATGCGAGGTCAGAGTGTCCTTCTTTAAGCTCGGCAAGCGGACCTCTACGCTTGCCGGGCGTGGTCGTTTCCCGAGTCAGATTTCACATGGTTTTCGTCTGCTGCTCCTATAACTTTCTTGGGTGGTTTTACAGGGCAGTTCCGAAGAAAATGACTAGCAGTTCCGCAATATAAACATAATTGCAGTTGCCGTCTTCTATCTCTCTCCTTTTGGGTTAGGGGTCCTTTAACCCCCCGATTTGCATTGGTTCTGAGACATCTACTCCCTTGCAGCTTACGTGGGTTTTTACCAACACCCTGTTCTCAAACTTGGTTCGGTCAGCCTTCCTGGTTTGAAGTCTGTGATCGAGCTGGACCACTAGATCTATATATTCAGCACAGTCTTGAGGCGGGTTCACGATTTGGGCCAAAACATCTTTGAGTTCTCCTCGAAGTCCTCGATGGAATAATGTGATTCGCTTGGCTTCAGGCCATTCGGTTTCCACTACTAATCTATTGAAAGTTGCAATGTAAGATAAAAGATCCTGGTTACCTTGACGCAGGGATAAAAGTTCGTTGTCCAAAGCCTGTCCTCGGGAGTGTCGGGCGAATAGTCTTTCCATGCTTGTTCGAAAACCTCGCAAATCTCGAAGAATCGGGTCATCCTGGTTAACTAGTGGAATGGACCAATCCGCCGCACTGCCGCTGAGATATGACAGTACAAAGGCTACCTTGGCCTGATCGTTTGGGAAAGCTCCAGGTCTACATAAAAAGTGCAAGCGGCATTGATTCATGAATGTTGCAAACCCTTTTGGGTCTCCGGCAAAGCGTTCAGGCGGAGCCAAAGGAACGGCTCCAGGTACATTTATCTGCACCGGGTTACTCGATGGTACAGGAGCTGGACTTGCCCCAAGTCCTGGTAGAGGTGTTTGTCCAGCCTGGCTCTGTAATAGTTGTCTGGCTAACTCATCAGTTTGTTCTTTTGACACTATCAGTTCCCTCCTGAGGGCACTGGTTTCTTGGCGGGCGGAATGCACTTCGGCCCTTAATTCAGGCCATCCAGTTTCCACAACCAGTCTGTTAAAGGTGGCAATGTAGGGCAGAAGATCCTGATTACCTTGTCGTAAGGATAGCAGTTCGTTATCAAGGGCCTGTCCTTGAGAGTGTCGAGCGAACAATCTTTCCATGCTGGCCTGGAAGCCCTGAAAATTCTGGAGAATGGGATCATCCTGATTTACCAATGGAATAGACCAATCGGCAGCACTGCCACTGAAGTAAGATAGTATAAAGGCTACCTTGGTCTGGTCGTTAGGGAAGGCTCTGGGTCTGCATAGAAAGTGTAAACGACATTGGTTCATAAAGACGGCATATTTCTTGGGATCCCCTGCAAAACGTTCAGGCGGGGCCAAAGGCATGTGTCCAGGTAGATTGATTTGTACCGGGTTATTCAAACCCATTGATGTGGAAATGTCTCTGGAATTAGGTAAAGGAGTGTGTCCTGCCTGGGCCTGTAATAACCTTTTGGCTAGGTCATTTGTTCTTTCCTTGGATAGGATCAGTTCTCTTTTGAGAGCGTTAGTCTCCTGGCGGGCTGAGTGCACCTCTGCCCGTAATTCCCCCAAAAGCTGGGCCAGCTGGTCAGTCTCGGAAGTCTCCATAGCGCCCGGGTGGGAAATTGTGGGTAGGCTTCGCGTTCTGTAACGCTCACCTGATTCCCACAGAGGCGCAGGTCTGGCTTCGAGTGCTGGTGCTTCTTCAATGGTGAAGCGCAGGACTCTGAAGATGGACAAGAAGGGCCCCTCTACTCTGGCTTCTCTGGCTCGCAGGAATATTCCCCTGTGCGTGAAAAGGGAGTATTACCTACTGACTGAGTTATGCTCAAGCCTCCCACTCTCTTCCAACCCTCCACGATACCCTTCTACGATTCCCCGTGAAGTCTCACCTTAGGGTCATGAAGGATGGGCTCTCCATCCTGCTTCTGATGCAGGGGCACGTTGAAACCCAGTTACTTCACTGGATTGAGGATTGATGGGAGTTCAGGTAAGCTTGACTATTCAGATAAGGCGCTGTAAAAGTTCTGCTGCAAGTCCAAAAGTCCAAGCTTTATAATAATGTTCATAGTCTTGTTTCAGCAAGCGCTAATGCTTATGTCTTTTTCCCCTTAGGGGCCGGGGTTCGGAATGCCGGAGATATGGCGCCGACCCGAAGTGAAACGTGCAGTTCCAGTAAATGACAGGTAAGTTCTGGATGAGCGCTCGGGTAATGTCTTTGCATTCGCTCATTCAATGTCTTTGTCTTTTTTCCCCATAGGGGCTGGGGTCCGGAAAATGCCTGGAAGCGGCAAGACCCGAAATGAAATGGGAATGACCCAACAGGTAAGTCTTAGAAGGAAACTGAGCTTTTCCTATTCCTTTCCGTCTCTCACCTTGTTCTTGTCTTTTCTCTCTAGGCTCTGGGAAGTGGCTGTGGATCCGGATGATCGCTGCTGAAGATGGAGGCGTCTAGGATAGGTGAGTGAAATGCAGCGCTGCAGCGATCGTAGCGAAATGCTTTTAAAAATGTCTTCCTTTTCAGGATCGTCGGTGTGATGTCTCCGTGGTGCTGATTTAGCAGCTAAGGTCTTTTGTCGCCCTTTGCAGGTGACCCAGGATACTGACAGGCGTGGCTGAGGTCCCGATGCAGGAGCTGACACGGTGAGTGTCCAGCTGCGAGGAGCAGAACAACGCGAAGCGTGAGTTGCTGATCGGTGTGGTTTAAATAGCTTTGGAAGAAGTTCCAAGTGTGTATCCTTCCACTGATCAGGTATGTATCCTTCCCCGACCACACCCGGGTGGAAAGTAGTCCCACAGGTAAAGTAGTTCCATTAAGGCCTCAAGAGGGCCTGGATGTAGCAGCATGGTCTGCATCAGGTAAGTGCACATTAAAACGCTTGAACACATGTCTAGCTTTATGAGCCTGGCGCCTAAGGCGCCAGGACAGGGGTCCAACATGATCCTGGCGCCTAAGGCGCCAGGACTGCGTCCAAAGGGCCCCAGCTTGGGCCCGCTGGCACTCCCCTGGGGGAAATGATGCCTGCCTCTGGGGTTGCTGGGTCGGACCTGGCTCCTTGGAGGTAGGCATCATGACACATACTTGGTCCCCTATTTGGTATTGAGGAGCTTCACTTCTGTGCTGATCCGCATCCTTTTTGTATTTTTCCTTAGCCTTTTGCAAATGGATGGTTGCTTCTTTAAAGGCTTGTGTAATAACAGCGTGGAGATGGTCCACTGCGGGCATCTCTAAATGCTGGGGAGAGTCCAAATCCGAGGTTCGAGGATGGTGCCCATAATTGGTAAAAAAAGGACTTTGTCCAGTTCCTGAGTGTACGGAATTATTGTACGCATACTCTGCGATCCACAGAATGTCTTTCCAATTCCCCTCAGACTGATGTAGCATACAACGGAGGTACTGTTCAAGAGTCTGGTTGGTCCTCTCCGTTTGACCGTCGGTCTGAGGGTGGTGACTGGTCGAAAGCCTAACATCAATTTGTGCCAGTTGGCAGCATTTCCTCCAAAAATGTGAAATGAATTGACTGCCCCGATCTGAAATTAACACTGAAGGAAAGCCATGCAGGCGGACAACATTTTCAAGGAATTCCTTGGCCAGGATTGAAGCTGAAGGTATCCCTTTTAAAGGAATGAAGTGGGCCATTTTAGAAAAAAGATCTACAATAACTAGAATGGTATTGTAACCTTGGTACGGGGGTAAATCCGTGATGAAGTCTAATGACAAGGTATGCCAAGGGGTAGGTGGTATGTCTAATGGTTGCAATAATCCAGCAGGTTTTTTCTTTTGCCCTTTATTTTGTGCGCAAATGCCACAAGACATGACAAATGACTTGACATCCTTTCGCCAGGTAGGCCACCAAAATTGCTTCCTAATTTTAGCTTCGGTTTTTGCAATTCCCGGATGCCCTTCTATTAAGGTGTCATGGTAATGGGAAATGACAAGTTCCTGTAGTTCCTTTTGCGGTAAAAATAGCTGGCCTTGGTAATAAGGTAAATCATCGATGACAGAGTACTCTGGACCTTTCTTTGCCCAATCCTGTAGGGCAACGGAATCAAAGAGTTGGTGGATCTTGTTTTGAATGTTCTCCAGTGTCTGTATGGAAGTCAGGCCAAGGATTCTCTGTTCCGGAATTATGGGTACGGGTTCTAAAGTTATTTCTGCTTCTCCCATTCGAATCCGGGACAAGGCGTCTGCTTTACCATTCTTACAACCTGGTCGATAGGTTATTACGAAATCAAACTCGGCGAAGAACAATGCCCAACGGAGTTGGCGCGAAGATTGGGCTTTGGCTGTCTTTAGGTATTGTAAGTTGCGGTGATCGGTGATGACCGTGATGGTATGTCTGGCAAGCAGTAGATAGTGCCACCAAGCCTTGAAGGCGGACTTGATGGCCAGCAGCTCCTTGTCGGTTATGGCATAGTTTAATTCGGGGGCTGAAAATTTTCTTGACCAGAACGCCACTGGGTGAAGCTGGTTAGTTTCGGGATCCTTTTGGGAAAGGACTGCTCCCATGGCTGAACTGGATACATCTGTTTCCACTATGTAGGGAAGCTCGGGCGCGGGTGTCTTAATACGGGAGCAGATGTGAATTTAGCTTTTAACTCTTGGAAGGCGTTCTCGGCTTCCTCTGTCCACACAAAGCGTTTGTTTTTTCGCAATAGTGTTGTGATGGGATGTACAATGTGCGAGATGTCCGGGATAAACCTGCGGTAGAAATTGGCAAAGCCAAGCATGCTGTCTTGAGGCGGGTTCACGATTTGGGCCAAAACATCTTTGAGTTCTCCTCGAAGTCCTCGATGGAATAATGTGATTCGCTTGGCTTCAGGCCATTCGGTTTCCACTACTAATCTATTGAAAGTTGCTATGTAAGATAAAAGATCCTGGTTACCTTGACGCAGGGATAAAAGTTTGTTGTCCAAAGCCTGTCCTCGGGAGTGTCGGGCGAATAGTCTTTCCATGCTTGTTCGAAAACCCCGCAAATCTCGAAGAATCGGGTCATCCTGGTTAACTAGTGGAATGGACCAATCCGCCGCACTGCCGCTGAGATATGACAGTACAAAGGCTACCTTGGCCTGATCGTTTGGGAAAGCTCCAGGTCTACATAAAAAGTGCAAGCGGCATTGATTCATGAATGTTGCAAACCCTTTTGGGTCTCCGGCAAAGCGTTCAGGCGGAGCCAAAGGAACGGCTCCAGGTACATTTATCTGCACGGGGTTACTCGATGGTACAGGAGCTGGACTTGCCCCAAGTCCTGGTAGAGGTGTTTGTCCAGCCTGGCTATGTAATAGTTGTCTGGCTAACTCATCAGTTCGTTCTTTTGACACTATCAGTTCCCTCCTGAGGGCATTGGTTTCTTGGCGGGCGGAATGCACTTCGGCCCTTAATTCCCCTAATAATTGGGCCAACTGATCAGTTTCCGAGGTCTCCATGACGCCCAGGTGGGTATTTGTGGGTAGTCTTCGCGTTCTGTTACGCTCACCTGGTTCCCACGGGGACGTCGACCGGAACTGGGCCGCTGTTATTTCCACCAGCGTGACGTGTAGCGCCGAGATGACTGACTGGACTGGCCCGCTCAGCCTAGTTTGTCTGGCTCGCAAGAATATTCTTCTGCAAAGGAGAAGAGGAATTAACCACCCGTGGAATTGAGTGTCAACCCACCTTCCCCACTCCCGTTGTCTTCCCACTGATCACTCTTGATGTCCCCTCCTTAGTCTCATCTGATGGTTTGGAAGGATGAGCTCTCCATCCTGCGTCGACCGCAGGGGCGCATTGATGACCAGTTACTTCACTGGCGTAGAGGAATTGGTGAGTTCCAGTATTGACTCTAAAGTCCAATTGTTCATAAGAGTTCAAATGTCTGCTCTTCACTCTGTCCGATTCCTTGCAGGTTGCCGATTAATCCACTCGAAGATTGCCAAATGGCACTCGGTAAGATTCAGGTAAGTCTATTGTGTTTTTCCCCTTAGGGGCCAGGGTACGGCGATGAAGCAGAGTTGACTGTGCCGACCCGAGATAAGGTGAGACCCCCGTGGTAAATCAGGTACGTTTTGTGGGGGGTAACTGGTATTGTCCTTGCTTTCTCCCCTTAGGGGCCAGGGTACGGCGATGAAGCAGAGTTGACTGCTCTAACCCGAAATGAGGTGAGTACCTCCCGTGGTAAATCAGGTAAGTCCTTGGGGGTAGCTTGTATGGCCTTAGAGAGTCCCCTTGCTCACCTTGCTGTCTTTGTCTCCTTAGGTGTCGGAGGGCGGCCGCGAGATGGAGAGAGCGTGATGGAATGCTGAAGTACCACCAAGCAGGTGAGTTCAGCGCGGCGCCGTAGGAATGCGAAGCGATGCTTCAAAGACTTCTGTCTTTCAGTTCCGTGGCAAAATGGATCAGAATTCAGGTAAGGATTAAAGTTAAAACTCCTGTTCTAACCTTTATCCTTTTTGTCTTCTTGTTTCAGGACTTCCAGGACTGAAGCGGGCGTGGCTGAAGATTGGAGCTGCTGAAAACACGGTGAGCGTTACGCTGCTGCAAGCAGAATAACGCAAAGCACGTGTGGCTGTCCGGGCGTGGTTTAAATAGCCTTGGAAGAAGATCCAGGTAAATATTCTTCCACAGCCCCACCCAAGTAACAATATAGTCCCTTCAGTAAAATAGTCCCTCCTAAGCCTCATTTGGCTTGAGTCTTCATGCAGCATGGTCTGCCTCAGGTGAGTATGCAGCATGGTCTGCTTCAGGTAAGTTATCAATAATGAGCCTGGCGCCCATGGCGCCAGGACTGACTATCTTTATGAGCCTGGCGCCATAGGTGCCAGGACTGTATTCAAACAGCCCCTAACTGGGGCTTTTGGGCATGCTCCAAGTGGCATGATGCCTGCTTCCGGGGCTGCTGGGCCTGGTCTGGTCTTCCGGGGGCAGGCATCATGAAACCAGCAGATCATGATCACTCAGTCTTTGGGGCTTGATCGAAAACCACTCTACCATCTCTTTTAGGTTTTTAGACACAAAGCAGTAGTCTAAAAACAATTCCAATTTCCCTGATCTCCATGTAACGCTCCCCGGTGTGTCCCCCACTATTTGACCATTTAAGAGGTGCATCCCTCTCATCAACATATTACACATCCATTCCCGCTCACGATCATTACACTGCCCCTCTTTAAGGGGGTACCGAGCTTGTCCAGCAACTTAATATTCAAATGCCCACAAATGACTTAATCTCCTTCCATTCATGCATTGCTTCATCCACCATTT
The DNA here is from genome assembly GCF_040938575.1 of Ambystoma mexicanum. Classification (NCBI taxonomy): domain Eukaryota; kingdom Metazoa; phylum Chordata; class Amphibia; order Caudata; family Ambystomatidae; genus Ambystoma; species Ambystoma mexicanum. Next base: position 1,301,381,712 of record NC_090923.1, on the reverse strand, counting down.
CCGTCGCTAAAGCTACCAATTTGGTCTTCTTGGGCATATTAAAGCGCCAATAGATATTAATTAGCAGAAGAGATCTTTCTCTCACATCCCCCTTCTGGTGTAAAAATAGCCCTTGTACATATGGATTTGGACATTTGACCTCTAAAACATTCCATCCTCATTCAATTTTAAGTAAGGCCAATAGGCCAGTTGATGGACAGCCTAATAGGCCTTTTAGGGCTTGATTAAGAAATGCCAGATAACCATCACAGTCTGGTTGTTTTGTTAACCATGTTTCCTTGAAGACCAGAATTTCAAACAAGTCTAAATCAGGCACTTTTTCATTGAACAAGGGTCGAAACCCTGTGGTGTGCCAGCATCAAATCCTCAAGGCATCCTGGCTCCTGGCTTTGTCAGTCTATTTCGATATGGGCGCATTTAGGGCACCAGCCAACCAGGACCACCCCCTCTGCTCCTGTTGTTCTTCATTTGAGTTTGCTGGCCTCGATGCACTTCATGCTTCCTGATTTGAGACTGTGAAGTTCCAGGCCAGTAAATCAGACTTGTCATACGAAATGGCCGTTGCTGCTTTAGTAGAGACATCTTTTTTTCCTCTCTACCGGCATGCTGAGTTGGCGCTTTGGCCAGATTTTTCTTCATCTCTCTTGGAACCGTCGCCTCTCTCCAACTCGCCCAAATTTTATCTTCATAATCGCTCCCCTCATATCCCAATCTCAGAAATGTCTCTTTATTAGATAAAAAGTTCTTTCATATGTTTGGAATACAAGTGCAGCAGTACCCAATCGTCTGCTTTTCTCCCACAAACTCCACAAACCTAATATCCTTTGAGGCCACTTTATGTGTTGGGATGATGCAGTTTAACAACCTTACCACGTTGCTCCTGTTTAACACCAGCGCGGGGTCCCTCTCCCCACCCGTTTGACACTGGCACTTTTCTTCTCCATTTTCTTGAAGCTCTCTTTCCTTTTTTTTTATTTCAATTATCTTTCCTTGCATTGCCCCTTTGACATTCAACCTTTCCTTTGACCTCCTTCTCCTCGCGATTCTTTCCCACAGCCATTCTGGCCACGCTCCATATAGGAAGGCAAGGAATTCTGAAATATATTATCCTTTAAGGCAGTGGAGATTGCATTCCCCCGACACTGACGGAGATCTTATTCCAACACTTAACCATTTCCAGAGTTTTTACCCCTTTCTGTAGTCTATCTGGACCAACAGGAGATTTAGTAACCAAAGCCAGTTGGCTTTCTATGGTTTCCAAGTCTGAGGGGCTTACTTCTTTCCACTGGTTGTCTTCTTTCACCCTCTCAATTTCCTCAAGAAGGTCACTGAGGTCCATGCTGGGGATAAAATCACCATTACATCCGGCTACTCTGTCGGGACCTACTTCAGGCTCCATATTTGTCACCGGTTCACGTCAGGTCAGTGGTTTCCTTGGCTTTTTTGGAGCCGTGAGGATATCCAGTGTGGGAAAGGAATGGAGGTGTCTCAGAAAGGCTCTGGATCCCTTCCGTTTCTTTTTAATGAGACCCGGCATGTTCTTAGACTTTTTCCCTTCCAACATCTTTCCCTTCTCCCTCCCTTCTTTGGTTTTGCTAGCATCTCCTGCCATTGAGGGTTTGAAGAGGGAGAATACATTATTCTCTGGGGGATTTGCTCGGGGCTGGGGGTGTCTTGTATCACCACCACCTCTCCCTCCCTTACTTTATCGGCCACCAAGTCAGAGTCATCTTTTGGTCGTGCAGGTATTTTATGAGTAGCATTCCTTGGGCTTTGTGAATCTTTGAAGTGCTCTCTCATATCTAGGTATTTAGAATTGTGTCATTGCAGAACGTTGCTTGCTATTTTCTCTTTTCATGTTCATGTTCTGATTTCATGTCAAGGATTTGTTTTTGTTGGACCCTGAGGGATGTGATGGTTCATGCGAGGACTATAACAAAGGGTACTTTACTTGGGTTTGGGGATACCTCTACCGTATCAAACTGAATCCTATGATCATTACTGTGTACATTCTCTCACCCCTTGCAGCTCCCAGTCCCATGCCAAAGGTTAATTATTACACGGCCTCTGCCCTGGGGGACGCTATTAGGATGGTGTGCTGATATCATTATCCTGGTCTTGTCGTCAAAGGGTTGTGGGGGGGGTGTTGGCTTTGTCTACTTGGCTCCCAGAGAACACTTGTGTTATGACTTGCTGGTCGTGTAGATGATGAAACCTCCGTCCCCAAGTACTGCACGGGCAAAATAGTATTATTACTGCCCGAGCAATCTTTGAGGCCACAGGTGTAGAGTGCCGTCAGTCTGGAACCAGGAACGCCGGAAGGACCTCCCTGACCACTGCAAGGCAAGCAATGAGGTTAGACAAGGAACCAATTCCAATACAAGCAATACAAGAGAACAGAAAAACGGCTTACCTGAATACCGGTGGCAGGGTGCCCAGGATGTGGTAAGTAGGCAGGGGTCAGAATGGTCGACGGCAGTAGGCGACAGTTGTGACACAGGATGGCACTCTAGTTGGAAGACAATGGTACCTGAAGTAGCAAGGAGCATGGGCAAGAAACAACGACAGGAGGAGCCTTAAATCAGTCCAGCAAACGATCCGGGGCCAAAAACCATGAAGACAAAGTCAGTTGCAAGGGAAGATCCAAACACGTATCCAAGGAAAAGCTGAGGTCAATGTTCCGAGTAATCTGAGATTGCAGAGGTACCAAGAAAGAGACGTGAAGGAGTCTGTGAAGCAGTCCGAGGTCCAAGTAATCCTGAAAACAATATTCGTGAAACGCCAAACACTACTGAAGAAAGCAGCTGTGAAGCGCTGGTTTAATGTCTGTTCACTCCTTATGAATGCGCAGGTGCGATCACATGATATGGTCATGTGACAGCGTTCCATGTTGATGCTATGGTAAACACTTACTGGAGTCGGACGCTTCCTGGACACGTGACTCGTGTTCCGCGTCCTGCAGCTCCAGTCAGGCTGTTTCCTGGTCACGTGATGACTCGCGTGCTGAGCGCCCAAGCTGCGCCGGTACCGCAGGCGCGGTGTGGCAAGGCGCCACGGCATTCGCCAAGCAAGGAAGGGAGACCGCACTGGGCGCAGGGCATCAGTGGAGTGCCATGAGGTGTCGCCCACTCGCCGCCGTCAGGAAGGAACAGGTAAGTGGGACGGGGTTGGTTTGGCAGCTAACATGTGCTGTGCTAGCGGGGAAACTATCGGAGGCGTCCAAGACTGTCAGACCTAAGGCTACGCCCTAAGCTGACACTGTCCTTATCAGGACATTCTTCCCCTGTATCGAAGGCTAAAAGCCATCAGTGCAAGTCTGATTTCCCTCAGCTCTAAAAAGTTTATGTGTAGTCTGGATTTTGATGGAGACCAACGTCTGCTGATCGTGAGATCGTTCACGTGGGCTCTCCAACCCGTGAGGGAAGAATCTGTGACTACTGTCATCTCCGGCCAGGGTTACCAAAAAGGTTCCCCTATCATCACATTCTCTTTGCAGGCTCACTACAGGAGATCCTGTGCAAACTTGCTCAGGACCTGTAGAAGGTCTGTCATCCTGCCTGAGAATTGTGCCCATTAGGATCCGAGGGCCCACTGGAGGGACCTCATACTTAGGTGGGCTTCTGGCACTAAAATAAAGCAATATGCCATCAGGCCCAGATACCTCAAAGCCGGTAGATGTTTGGCGTTCTGCAATGTTTTCACCATCTGCAAGATAGGTTGAGCCCTCAACTCAGCAGGCAAAGCCTTCCCTAAGGAAGAGTCCAGGACTGCTCCAATTAATTGAAACTTTTGGGAAGGTGTCACCTGGGACTTCTAAAGGTTGAGGGAGAAGCCCAGTTTGTGGAGAGAGTGGCAGGTGCTGCTGAAATGTTCCACAGCCTGTTCGGGAGAATGAGCTCTGGTGAGCCAATCATCTAGGTAGGGAAAGATAAGACTGCCTCTGCTCCTTAGATTTGCTGCCACCACCGCCATCAAATCGGTGAACACTCTCGGGGCAGAGGTCAGCCCTAAAGGCAGTAGCCGAAACTGAAAGTGAGAACTGCCAAAGGTGAACCTCATGCAGTTCCTGTGCTTGGGATATATAGGGACATGAAAGTAAGCATCCTGAAGATCAAGCAACGCCATCTAATCCTGGAGCTGAAGGGCCTGTAGGATCTGCGAAACAATGAACATCTTCAATCTGTCCTTCCTGAGGAACGTATGCAAACGTCTCAGGTCTAAGATGGGTTGTAGTCTCCCGTCTTTCTTGGAACCAGAAAATAGGTAGCGTATCAACCTTGGTATTGCTCTGCCACAGGTACCCTTATCCATGGCACCTTTCTCCAGCAGGGAAAGAATTTCCTGCAGGAGCAGTGGATCTGGTTCCCGAAGAGATTAACCGCTCGGAGGACAATCTGGGGGCCTTTTAAAAAATGGGAGACGGTAGCCTTGAGCCACTACCTGCCGCACCAAGCATCCAAAGTAATGTTTTGCCATTCTTCGAGATGCTGAGTTACCCTGCCTTCCACCGGAGTCTTGTGAGTAAAGCACTCAGAGTGGCTTTGGGGTTGCTGCTGTGGCAAAGGGTAATGAGGAGGTAACTGCCTGAGCTGTTCATACTTCACAGCCTCTCTTGCCATGTGGAAATCTCCTTTGCCCTCTGTCCAAATGAAGACTAGAAGTGAAAGAAACACCCTCTCCAACTCCAGGAAGGCCACTGTCGAGATTGACGGATGGCTGCAACCAAGGACTTTGCAGCTGCCTTACAAGCTTGCAGCTTCTCTAAGCTTTCGTCAGCCTTTAACCCAAAAAGTTTTGACTCATTGAAGGGCATGTCCAAAAGTCTCAACTGGACATCAGGAGCAAATCCAGATTTGCGCAGGCATACAAATCTTCTTGCGACTGCACTCGCCGCCGTAGAGGGACCAACACAGTCAGAAGCATCCAGTCTTGACTGGAGAGACTGACATGCAGCCTCCTTACCATCACGAATTCTGTTCCTAAAGTCATACCCAATTTCCCCCTCAGGATCCCACAAAGTGAAAGTGTATTTGGCTAATGAGCAAGATGAATCAATGTCTTTAAGTGCCATACTTCCATTGGAAAACACCCTTTTCCCTGGTTTACCATGAATAGTTCGAATTCGAAATGTCAGAGGGAGAAAAAAACTAACGTTTTTTTACTGAAAATAACATTCTGTTTTGTTTCCCACGGACATGTCTTGCAACCTGCTCCCACCATACCCTTGCTTACCTTTGGGCGGCACACTTCACTGTGTGCGGCCGATTCTGCCATCCCTCTGCGACGCTGGTTACCTTCACTTATGTGCATGGGAACCAGCGCAGCAGGACCCTTTTTTTCTCTTGCACCTTTATTATTAGGTCAAGGGGGACACCCCTGCAACCTCTGATGAGGTTGTAGTGAACAAGGGTGCAGAGGATCCCCGCTCTCCTTGTTCAGTATAATCAAATCGAATGGTAGATTTGGTAGACATTTTCGGCTGTTTGAAATTTTCTTTCAGCCGAAATTCGATCAAATCTACCATTCGTTTTTTGGGGATTTTTCTATGATTCCCTTTTCCCTAGCACATCATATTTCTTTCTTGTCATCCCTATCAGGTTGGATGGTTGGATAAGCAGCTGCTTTATGTGTGGAAGTAGCTGCTTGTACCACCAAGGTCTCAGAAGTATGGTGTCTGGATAGGAAATTGGGGTCAATGGCAATTGCTTATATTTTCTTGCCAACTCCTTGTTGACAGCAGGAGTGGTATCCTGCTTCGGTCAATTTTCCAAGATATTGTTCCTGAGTAAGGAGTGGAAAGGCAGCACAGGTTCTTTGGGGGGTCCTTTGTCCAGGATATCTGTAAGATTATCCTGTACTATATCCTTTACAGGACGTCCCCAGCCCAAATATTTAGTGACCTTGTTCATCACTGAGCTGTACGCCGCAAATTCCACTTATGGAAAAGTGTCCAAATCACAAGCTTCCATCAGGCAAGTAGCCAAGACCTCAATTCGAAATTCCTCTGAAATGAGTTCAGGGACATTAAGTGTTGTGAGGGGTCATAAACGCGAGGCAGACAATTGTTTGATGATTCTTCAAAATATGCCATTTTATTAAAGCATACATGATTACCCTGCCTAATCAAGGCTAAAGGGAAATACTCTAACACATGATGTCTGACCATCACACTAAACATTAAACACAAAGAAAATATATGGCAATTCAAATAGCATCAACAATATTCACAGTTTCTTGATAACCTCTCAATAACCTGGGTGAGCTCCCTTCCCCAGGATTCATAGTAAAAGTCTACTCCAAAGTTCAACAAAAGAAAGATACACAAAGATCACTTCAGATAAAATGGTCTCAAAACAGTTTTTGATGTTTCAAAGTCAAAGTAAAGTTTTGTTAACGAAAGTTACAACAATAGCAATTCTTTTCTCATGGGCGCAATATGGACTTCTCACTTCATTAGAACAGCACCAGTGATATTCCCAGCCACGATGCTTTACCAAAGTTCAAAAGAAATGCACCTTTTCCAACTGCCAGTGGAACACAGTTCTTGGTTAACTGTTAGTAAAATTGTAATTGTAATTGGTTATTTATAACGTGCTCAACACCCAGAGGTTTCTAAACACGGACCCGGAGATCAAACCTGTGTTGCACTGTCGTCTTGCTTCCAAGGCGAGCTTGTTGCCCCTGAGCTATGCTGCAGAAACCTTTGGTTAGTATGTCATCAGCTACCAGATTTAGATTTACAATAGGTATATTTTTCAGGATGACTTCATAGTACTGCTGATTCCACTTCAACAACTTCACTTCTATTCACATTAACCATGAGATAATGTTCCTTTGTCTCATGGTACTTCACTGCTTGTTGCATCTACTGACACTTAGATATGCCTTCACAGTCTAGTATTTTGAAATACCACCACAGCTTCAGTACTTTGTAATTCAAAACTGCTTGTTAATTCTGACAAGCTTTAGGTTAAGGCAATTCAACACTCTGCACCAGGCAAGGCACTCTTCCTCTGAATATCTCTTCAAGAGGGACAGCCTCTTTGCCTCTCTTGTCTGTTTCAACTTAAATAATATTCAGCAACTAGTATTTTAGATAGGGGCAACTTCAGATGAACAGCAAGTTCCCCTATCCCAACTTCACCTTCATGTGTCTGCCAACTGTTAGCCGAAATAATTACCCAAAAGTCTTAGTGCCACTCTCTTGGTTCTAGGTAATGTTTGCACACTTGTATCTTAAGCAACGCTAAACTTTCTGTAGGCTCACAGTCTTAGTTAGATGGTTTTCTGGCTTTATGAAAAGCTGCTTTCAGGCTTAATAGGGGAATACTGTTGGCTTGGGCAATGCTTGCTCTCTGTTCAATGGCAGACACAAAGTTTAAATGCTTTACTTCTTTATCAAGCATTTAAAATTCACGTGAATAAAGATGTAAAAGGTCACTCTTTCTTTGGAAAGTGAAATTAGGCACACGCGACCACTTCATATAGTTTACAACATTTAAAGTGTTTGACAATGGCATTTGGTAGCGTTTGCTCTTCACGCAAGTGAAAAGAGAAATTACTGATCACACATGCGTGCTACTTTCTCATTGCTCCATTGTCAAAGGTTTAACAAACAACTTCAGCTTGCTTGTGTCTACACGTGAGTGAAGATAGGACTGGATACTGTTGCCGGCAATACAGTATATTTCTCGGAACAGAGCCGTGCCCACTCACAAGTGAACATGTAAGAATCAGGTGGGTAAATATTGAACATCAAGTCCGAGATTGGCAACTGACCACTTATCTCCACATTCACAGCCACCACAAGTTCCCAGCCCAATCCATAGGTCCTTTCCACATTACCAAAGTTATCCACCCCGTCACTTATGCTTCACAATTGCCTCATCATTGATAGCTCTGTCCGGTATTTCACATGTCATTTCTCAAACTGTGTAGGCCAGACAGAAGCCTATTCGAAAGGTTCCCCATCCCCAGTTAATATTCAGGCATAAGAGAAATACAAGGTACATTATATCGTTCATTCCAGCTGGTCTGTAAAGAGTGTCAATAATTAATGGGTTGGAACGCGTACAGAGTAGAGGACCATTCCTGGTAACCAGCCACTAACATCCATTTGACTCAGTTGATGGGCCGCTATCATCATCACAACTCAGTTCACCCTGGTCTTTGGAGGAAATGGAAGGGGCGAGTACTGTCATGAAAATTATCTGTCTGCAAACCCTGCGCATTACTCTACATTGGGTACGACCTTCCGTCTACGAACATGGTGACCGGATGAGGTTCTGCAGACGCCTAGACCAGCACACTGTGAGAAAAATAAACTGCAAGCCCGAGTGTATTCCATTCACTTCTGGCGAGCTGCATCGTTATTCGGAAATGCTACCTAAGGCTCACTTTTCCTCAACATGTTCTTGACACTGTTTTGGAGTGATCTTCAAGCCTGTAGTTCTAGTACATGTGTCGCATTATTTTGTCTACCCAGTTTTCCCCTTTCCATCTTCTGTGTTTTTTCCCAACTTTATCTCTTCTTGCCCTCCTTCTGTGTGTCTCAGATTTCACAGTGTAGACTCTTGCCAGTTTGGACTAGCTACTCTGTAGCGCATTTGGGTGAGTTTGATCTCCTTCCCACCTCGGCCTGCTTTAATGATTGCCATGCAGATTTCCCCAAATTGACTCTTTGCTAGGAACTATCTTCATTGCTGGGCCCTGGCCAAGTTTGTCTGATGACTCTACAATACTTTCCTATGTTTATCTTGGTGGAACTTACTTTGACTTTCTTAAAGGAACTTGGACTTTCACTATGCCCTTGTTTCATCAGGGGCTTTTTGGGATGCTTAATTTACATTTTTGTGTCTTTCACATAAAGTCCCCTTTACCCACTCCATGCTTACCTAGACAATGTGCTAGCGTGTGTCCTTTTTATTCTCCACTTTAGGGCAACCTTGTGCTTCCACACCCCAGTTTCTTTTATTTTTTCCTTATACATCATTCCTTGTATAGTGAACTATATTTTATTAACTAACTTTGTATCTTTTCAAGGGTTGGTTTCTTGGTCCAGTGTTTCCACCCCAACAATTTGTTTCCCTTCTTGGATTTGCTATACATATTGTCTACGTCAGAAGAAACTAGGTCTGTGAGTGTTGGCACTGGGTCAGATAAAAAATCCTGAAAAGAGGCCTCTTTTAAAGTATAAAACACAGGCTCAAAGTTCATCAAAACTCGCATATGAAACTGCATGTTACCAAAATGCTATCAAGCAAACTTTGGTAAAATTTGATCTAGGCTTTCGAAAGAGACTATTCTTACAGAATAGTCTATTGAATTCAGCTCTTACAAATATGCAATGTGATGGAAGTTCCCTGTCTGTTTCTAGGGACCACGAAGATAGTGATTCAGGTTACTGGGTGCTATGTTTTTTTGTTTTTTCAGCCCAGAGGAAGTATGGGTTGGATGCCCAGGTCCTACCTTGGTACCCTACCTTGGTACCCTTCAAATAGCAGGGTACAATCACAATGGCCTAGTACAGACCAGTCTTGAGGACCTGGTCTCCTTCCACATCACTAGTTGATCAGGACAATGTATCCCTAGAAACGTAGACCCCATCTAAAACCATGTTGAGACTCTGCAGGGCAATGTTTATGTAACCCTCCCCTTAGTGAGAGAGTCTAAAGCTCCCTCTGAGCAAACCCAACATGCAAATAGACAGTATTCCATTTAAGGGAAATTATTTCTTAACACTTTGCAACAGCAGGATGAATACTAATAATGTTACAGCTTCACTCGGAACTTCAAAGGAGTCTTTCTACCAAATTAGCCAGACACATGCTGAATTCCGTGGCTCCATAGATACAATGTTATGATTACAGTTAGCAACTTCACAAATACTGAAGATTTAGCAAGGGAAACAAAGGTATAGAACCATTGTTCCCTAGCAAGAGTTTCTCAAGCCAGGCATACAATGTTTTAATTTCCCTTCAAGCACAATGTAAAACGCAAAGTTCAAGGGTTTAGAAAGTTTGCCCAGTGTGATTCCAACTTTTAATTTACAGACTGGAACCACAAAAGCGTTCAACGCAGGCAAAGGAGGAAAACCACCATTCAAAATGGCAGACAGGCCATCTATAGATTGGATCCAGCACCTTGAGCCCAAAACAGTCCCAGGTGCACATTTGGAGAACAACCAATCCCAGCCCTCAACAGTGGAGAAGGGAACAAAGCATAAGACACCCAGTCACAGTTGCAAAGTGTGGGTTGCAGGAGCAGGAGGCTTATATTTGGAGACAGCTGGAGATTGGAGAGTGGGGGAAGGAACATAGGCTGGACAGACCGATGAGTGTGGAGAAATTGGAAGCATTGGAGAGCAGGACGAGGTAATAACAGCTAAGAAGATCAAGGAGAAGATGTGACATCAGAGGGTACAAGTGGGGAGAAGGATGTCATGGGAGAAAAGAAGAGGGGATGGCACTCAAGGAGAGTGAGAGGGGACAGGAAGAGGTGTAGAGAATTAAGGAGGTGACAAGAGGATGGATGCAGGAGTAGGTGGTGGTAAAATTAGAACCCTGGAGTGGAAGTCAAGAAGGGTGGTAGGAATTATGGTGCAAGAGGAGGTGGTGAACCCCAAGGGGTAGGAAGAGGTGATAACATTGGTGGGTAGAAGTGACACAAAGGAGATAACATCAGGGGAGAGAGATACAAAGAAAGTGAAAGAAGGAACATCAGGAAGTGGAGGGGGTACTGAAGGATGTAGTGAAGGCAATCCAGAGAACATTGGAGTTGTAAGATCAGAGTGAAAAGAGGATTCCCTGGGTGAGTTGAATCCCAGGAGTTGTGGAGGCAAAGAGACAAGAGTTGCAGATAGATCTGAATAGAGCAGGTGAAGAACTCCAGAGAGGATAAACAAGAACATCAGGTGGTGTAAGAAAGAATGGGGCGAAGATAGACAGCCTTTCAGATAGCAAGAGCATGAATATCGTGTGGAATCAGAGAGGTGGCACAAGAGAAACAAGCAGGATAAGAGTAACATTAAACTAGGGAGAGAGTCACACTATTGTTATGAAGACTATTATGTCTCTGCACCTTTAGCAATTGGAGTTCTCTTACTGATGATAACAAACTGTTATCTGGCATTTCAATGGTGGCTACTGCATCCTGTTTGAAAAGAAGGGATAACATGCACTCAGCAGCTCTTTTTAACATTTTGAAGGAGCCAAATGGTAATGTTATTCTTTGGGTGAAAAGGCTTTTGACACCGAAAAACAAAATATACATTAAATAAGGGTGATTCTGGGTAGGTCCTCAACAATTAAACAGTAATACCAATTGATATCCAATGGCTCATGCAATCAAAAAAATTATTATTTCAAAATAACTGAAAAAATAAATAAAATTGTTCCTACCATCTTATTCCCCAACCACTTTTGACATTGTTCACCCAATTTCCCTCATACCAAGAAGTACCATCTTCAGAATAATATATTGTACCCTGCGAATAAAAGAAAATATTGAGCAAGTGACAAAAGCTTTCACAAACATTTAACTAAATATTTAAATCAATTTAACATCCAGTCCTTTTCACAAACATTTTTAACATTGTATATTACAATGTTATGATATCTTTGATTGAGAATATCATTAGAAATACAAAAAAACACAAATATGTTACAAGGAAGAGCATTATGCTATCACTTCGAATTTTTGACTGTTATGGATTCTATAAAACACAATTAATTTCATACCTGTTAACTCAGCACTACGCTGCATCCTTTGACAGATAGTTCTGATCTGGTTGTCACAGGGATGTGAGTTAAAACATGAGTTCAAAAAACGTGGGTTTTTTAAAACCCAAATATTCAAGTGTATTCTATGCCATTTATTCTAAATAAAATAAAAATGCTAGAGAACAATACTAAAGGGCATGTAACACAATTTCTTTTCAATATAAAGAGGAATATAAAATGGAGCACAGAGCATCCACAATCTACCTAATCACCACCCACACTAAGATAAAAACTGATTCCCACCTTTCCCCAAATTACGCACCACAAATAATGACCAACCTACATTAATAAACAAATGTAAAAATCATGGAAAACCCCTATTTGCATGCCTGGTATGGGTTGAAATATGAATGCTAATAAGAACATTGCAAAACTTCTTATAACATCTCAAATTATTATTTTGGGGTGAATCAAGATTTTGCTTTTCAATAGATGTAAACAGCTGGGAAAGTTTAGGATAGGAGTGGGTGACCTTTTCACTGCAGAAGAAGAATCTGCAGATTCCGCAACACATTCTGCACTGCTTACTGGAGCAAATGCTTGCTAGCTTTTTCTTTTACCAGAAGTGAGTAGCACCAAGATGGGCCAGAGCTAGCTGTAATGGCTCACACTCTGGACAATCAGAATGACTGAACAGTCTTGGCTACTCGACGGTCTGGAATGCATGGGATCCTCAGTTATAAGAGGCTTAGAGTGTTGGAATTGCTCTGGATATTTTAAATGTTTAGTGTGTCCTGATTGGCTTGCCACAGTCTTGCTGACTTGTCGGGAGAATCAGAGAGGCTGGAGGCAATATCAACCTTAATTTTGTGCAGGTCGACGGCATTGCTGTGAGGGCAGAGTGCACCACTGTTGTGCTCTGGGATAAGGTAGGTGAGTTTTTGACTTGTACCTTTTTGGGACAAACTCGGGCTTCAAGCAAAAATGTTTCAGAGAACAATGCCCCTAAGGTAAGCCTTTACGCTCAAATTGTAACTTTAAGAATGTTTCCCACGGAAAGCATTGGGAGGAGTCTTTGGCAGTTTCCATGAGGGAGCCATGTTTTTGGAATGCTCACATTGTTATATTAATTTACTGTATGCTTAGCCCCGATTCTGTAAGAGTAAATACATCTAAAAACTGTAAATTATGCTAGACGATCCTATTCACAACTGCAATTTTCAATACAATTTAGCTGAAGAAAACCCAATCTAGGAGGCAAAGACATTGAGACAGTTCCCTCTAGTACTACAAATGGGTCTCTATCCAACTCAAGTTTTTGTACTGAGCCTTCAAGTGGACTAAAAGAAAGCATTGGAAAACCAGGCAGAATATCTTCTCCTAATGAAACAAAATGCAAATCCCCTTCGAAAAAAGTATAAAATAAAATCTGGGGAACACTTTACACCTGCATTGCAGCATTTAACGTGTAAAAGCAGAAAGGGCCACAAGTAGATGGTCTCCTCTTGCCAAAAAGATAGCAATATGAGTTGACATACATCCTTAAAGATAGAATGTTAAAGTCTAGCAGAGATTGTTTGTTTGATACAATTTTATACATTAAGAAAACAATCCTTAACAGGCAGGTCTTTCAAAATGAGAAATTTGTATGCAATGTGATCCCATAGGCTCGCTTACAAACAATAATTGTGCCATTTTACAAATAGAATAGTTATTTAAAGACTTCACTTAAATGCCTATTTCTGACGAATAAGTATGACGGGCACAGGACTTGCAAATTCTACTAGCCCACTCGCATTGGCAAGAAGATTTTATGAAGGGCGCCTTGCTGGAAATTATGGGGATGTTTGAAACTTTTATTTGATATTGACTGCCAACAAACGTTGTTTGAAGTAAAGGGCAAATCAAATTGTCACCAGGCATTTAAAGACCATTGGGCAAATGGGGCTTCACCGCCTCCCCACTAACATTTTGGGCTCTGTTAACTTGACTTGACCTTGGTCACCAACAGAGCTGTTAGCAGGCAGGGCAGGTCACTGATGATAAACAGTCTTAGGGCTGCGCGGATAAGACCCGACAATTACTGCTGTAAAGCATTTCATTGTTAATAACTGTGCTTTTCGTATGCATACATTTTTAGGCAATTAAAATGGTGATGGGATGTTGGCACTTGCATGTCAGAGGAGTGCTGGAAAGGGATAGGAGACAAGTCAGCCTCATAGCAGCCCTTAAGTGCCTGGTTTCAGACGGGAAGGGGAGAGTTAACTGCTTTAAACAATGAAGCTTCACCAAAAGAGTCTTACTAGAAAGTGTAAAGAAGTTAGGTGCCCAAAACATCACATTTGGTCAAGAATGCTGTGAGAAGCCAGGAATGAGACGCAGACACAGAGGACTCATAGTTTTGGTTATATACTTTTATTCCAAATAATAAGGGGTTGGAAAATGCCTCACTATCCCTAATTTAGGTGGCATTTCCCTACTTCAACCAACAACTAACGGGTCTGTCCTTTGTCAAGATGTCAACATTTTAAAAGAATATGCCATGTGTCTGATATCCTATTATGGCCCTCACGCTAAAAAAATTAACTCTAAAGTGCAAAGGGATAGTGTCTTTGGATCTCAAGGTGCACACATTCTTTGACCTCAACACAAAGATGTAAATCCAACGAAAAAGTTACAAGTGGATAATATTCACAGTTCCAGGAAATGGCTCCCTTCCCCTGGTTTCCTTTACCAATATGAAAAGTTCAAACAAAGACTAACCAGCTTCTTCAGAACCCCAAGAGGATAGCACCCTCCTCGTGGTGCATTTGAAAAGTTTAAACAAAGAATAACCATGTTCTTCAGAACCCCAATCGAATAGCTTGCTGCTCTTGGTGCATTCACAGTACTCAGAAAAATAACTCTTTCCCCAGGTTTCTCTTCACAATTCAAATCATTTAGAATCCTAAGCGCATGTGACTTCCTAGAAATTCTCCTTTTAATGTATTCACTCTTATCCCCATCTGAAGGGTATGGGTCTTCCTTGAGATACTTCTCCTCTTGTAACTTATTACACACTCTTGACTTTGCCTCGTGTACTCTCCTACCAGGACTTCTTTACAGTCTTTCAAATACTTATCTACACCTGGTATACTCTCCTGCCAGGACTTTCATAACATCTTTAAACACTGATGTTCACCTTGTGCACTCCCCTGCCAGGACTTTCACACAATGAGTTTTCTTTTTTGTTCATAAAACAATATTTGCCCACTGTTGGCGTATTGTTCCTTGTTTAACAATGATCGCTTCAGTAGAACAAGTTACTTCTTACCTTGTAACGTTCTTTCGACGGGATGTTCCTCCGACGTATTCCTCATCTTAGATATCTCCTTCCAGCTCTGCTGGCCTCGGAAATTTTTTTCTCTCTAGAGGGCACTGCGCGTCGACGTCCTTAGAGTCGATGTTCCTCGACAGCCGCCGTATCGACGCCGACGTCATCCTGGCTATAAAGGCCGCGCGCAGCGCCCGTTGCTCAGTTCCGTTTTGTAGCCCACAATAATGCTTTCTGGACTAAACGAATCACCCTGAAGGAGCGTGAGCTGCAACAACAAGGGAAGTAGAACTGCGGGGATGGATGGGAGGGTCGATGAGGAATACGTCGGAGGAACATCCCGTCGAAAGTACGTTACAAGGTAAGAAGTAACTTGTTCTTCGAAGGGATTGTGTCCTCCGACGTATTCCTCATCTTAGATATGCTCCCAGAGCAGTATTCTATTATTGGAGGAGGGAGTACTGACTTCATGCTGTCTTCTATTGATGAATAGAATGCAGTACAGCCCTTCCAAACCTAGTCTCTTGACTGGAGGAGGAATCCAAATTGTAAAATTGTGTAAAGGTATGGACAGACGACCAAGTAGCGGCCGCACAGATGTCTTTAACCGGCACACCTCTTTTGAGGGCCGATGAAGCTGCAATACCTCTGGTCGAATGAGCCCTAAGGTTTTGAGGGGGCTCTTTTCCTGCCAATTTATAACATTCCAGAATGACTAGAATGATCCATCTGGAAATGGTATGCTTAGTTATTGGTAACCCCAGCTTGTGACCTGTGTAACCTACAAACAGCTGGTCTGCCTGTCTTATCCTGGCTAGTCTACTGATGTAAAAACTTAAAGCCCTTCTAGGGTCTAGCCTGTGTAACCTCTCTTCCTCTTTCCCCGGGTGAGGAGGAGGATAGAAAGATGGTAGGGTAATCTTCTCAGTGATATGGAATTCAGAAACCACCTTTGGGAGGAAATTAGGCTTCACTTGCAGGACAACTTTGTCTTTGTGAAAGATAGTGTGAGGGGGTTTACAAGAAAGAGCTTGTAATTCACTCACCCTTCTAGCAGATGTAAGTGCTATTAATAAAACAGTTTTAAGGGTAAGGAATCTTAACGAACAAGAATGGAGTGGTTCGAAAGGTGTGCCCATCAGGAAAGTTAGGACTAAGTTTAAATCCCATAGGGGAACTTGGAATGGTCTTGGGGGATAAACATTGGTTAACCCCTTAAGAAATTGTATTACCAAAGGTAACTTGAAATAGGATGGTTCTTCCGCAGTACGCTTAAAGATGGACAGCGCTGCGAGATAGCCCTTAATGGTGCCAACTTGAAGGCCCGAATTTGCCAAATATAGTAGGAAGGACAAGACCATTGGTGTACCACATGAAAAAGGGTCGATATTCTGTTCTCTACACCAGCTGCAAAATCTGTTCCAACGGCAGCGGTATAAAGACTTTGTTGCTGGCCTCCTTGCCGAAAGCAACACCTCCATAACATCATCAGGGAGGTCCCAATCCTTGTACCTCAGCCTTTCAGAAGCCAAGCGTGAAGGTTGAGGGTTTTGATGTCTGGATGGAGAACCTGACCTCCCTTCTGTGAGAGCAGGTTCTCTCTGAGTGGAAGTCGAATTGGAGGGCAGATGGACAAGTCTAGAAGGTCCGGGTACCACGTTCTCCTGGCCCAATCTGGGGCAATTAGGATCATGGTTCTCCGGAATCTTCTCAACCTCCTGATCATTTGAGGAATGACAGGGACCGGTGGGAACATGTACAGAAGCGGAAACTCCCAGTCCACTATGAACGCGTCTCCCAGAGCTCCTCTCGGGGGAAATTCTCTTGAGCAGAACAGATCGCATTTCCTGTTGAGGCTGGTGGCGAACAGATCTACCTGAGGGGTTCCCCAAAGGGCAAAGATCTCTTGAAGGACTTCCTGAGCTAGCTCCCACTCGTGGGAGACTGTGCTCTGCCTGCTCAGAGCGTCCGCTGTCAAGTTCTTCTCTCCGGCTAGGTGAACTGCCGACAGAGAGATTCCTTCTTGGATTGCCCAAAACCAGAGCTGCATCGCCTCTCTGCACAGGGGTAGTGATCCTATGCCTCCTCTTTTGTTGAGGTAATGCATGGCCACCGTGTTGTCCGTCATTATCAGGACGTTTTTCCCTTGTACAGCTGGCAGGAACGCCTTCAGCGCAAGTCTGATGGCTCTCAGCTCTAACAGGTTGATATGTAGTCTGGACTCCAATGGAGACCAACGACCGCTGATGGTCAAGTCGTTGGCATGGGCTCCCCACCCAGTGAGTGAGGCATCCGTGACTACTGTTATCTCCGGCCAGGGTTGCCAAAACTGTTCTCCTTTCAGAATGTTCTCCTGACAGGCCCACCACTGCAGGTCTCGAGCTACTCTGTCGGGAACCTGAAGAAGATCTGTCATTCTCCCTGAGAATTGTGACCACTGAGTCCTCAGTGCCCACTGGAGGGATCTCATTCTCAGGCGAGCCTCTGGCACTAGGAAAATGCAGGATGCCATGAGGCCTAGCAACCTCAAAAAGTCGAAGGCTGGGAGACGTTGGGCAGGTTGGAACTTGGTAACCATCTGTAGAATATCTTGAGCCCTCACCTCTGGTGGCGAGGCTTTTCCCAGGGAAGTGTCCAGGATCGCTCCTATGAACTGGAGTCTCTGCGAAGGTATCAATTGTGACTTCTTTAAATTGAGGGAGAAGCCCAGTCTGTGAAGGGAGTGGCACACGTGATTTAGCTGGATCTGAGCTTGTTCCGAAGAAACAGCCCTGATCAACTAATCGTCCAGGTAGGGGTAGACGTGAATCCCTTCCCTCCTTAGACTTGCCGCCACTACCGACATTAACTTGGTGAAGACCCTCGGGGCGGAGGTCAGCCCAAATGGCAGCACTCGAAATTGATAGTGAGAGTTGCCAATTGCGAACCTCAGGTATTTCCTGTGTTTGAGATGGATAGGCACATGGAAATAAGCGTCCTGAAGGTCCAGAGATACCAACCAGTCCTGGAACTGAAGGGCCTGGAGGATCTGAAAAAGAGTGACCATCTTGAATTTGTCTTTCCTGAGGAATTTGTTCAATTCCCGCAAGTCCAAGATGGGTCTCAGTCCTCCGTCTTTCTTCGGAATGAGAAAGTAAGGGGAGTACCAGCCCTTGTTCCTCTCCGCTACAGGTACCGGTTCTATGGCACCTTTCTCTAGCAGGTCTAAAATTTCCTGCAAGAGGAGCGGATCTGGAGCTTTCTGGGAGCTGATCCCCGGTGGATGACTCTGAGGTATACGTAGGAAAGGTAGGCAGTAACCTTGGGCAACTGTTTCCAATGCCCAAGCATCTGACGTGATAGCCTGCCATACCGCTAGATGTTGAGTCAACCTGCCTCCTACAGGTGTCCTGTGAGGGAAGTCCTCAGAGTGGTTTTGGGGCGGCATATGCAGATGCCGATGGTAAAGAGGCACCTGCTGTTGCTGCGGCTTTTGAATATCTACCTCGTCCACCTTGGGTAGTTCTTCTTTGTCCCCTTTGAGCCGGTCGTCCTCTACCTCTTCCGAATGCGGAGTAGAAGCAAAAGGACTTGCCCCTCGCAGAGGTTCCTGTGGGACGAAAAGGTGTCTGACGGATTGCAGCTCCTAGGGATTTTGCTGCTGCTTTTGAAGTTTGCAGTTTCTCTAAACTGTCATCCGCCTTTTTCCCGAACAAAGAAGAGCCATCGAATGGCATGTTCAAGAGCCTGGCTTGCACATCTGGGGCAAAACCAGACTTTCTCAACCAAGCGAATCTCCTGGTTGATGTACTTGCCGCCATTGCTCTGCTGATACTGTCAGCCGAATCAATGCCCGTCTGGAGGGATTCGCACATAGCGTCTTTACCGTCCTGTATAATATTCAGGAACGCATCCCTTTCTTCTCCCTCCGGGATGCAGTCAGCCGCTGTAGAAGCACACTCCCAAAGTGTATGGCTGAATCTAGCAAGGGTGCAAGTAGCATTAACAGATTTTAACGCCATGCTAAATGCCGAAAAGACTTTCTTTGCCATAGCATCATATTTTTTATCGTCCCTGTCCTGTGGGACGGTAGGATAAGCCGTCTTGACATCGGTAGAGGATGCTGCCTGTACCACCAGACTTTCTGGGGATGGGTGTTTAGACAAAAACTCCGGGTCTGTAGAGGATACCCTGTACTTTGTAGACAGTTTTTTATTTACTGCTGGTACGACATCTGGGGTTTCCCAGTTTGTCATGATCTTCCTCTGAAGAGCTTTATGGAAAGGCACCACAGGATCCTCCTGTGGGCCTTAGTCAA
Source organism: Ambystoma mexicanum (assembly GCF_040938575.1). NCBI lineage: Eukaryota > Metazoa > Chordata > Amphibia > Caudata > Ambystomatidae > Ambystoma > Ambystoma mexicanum. The sequence continues at coordinate 1,301,362,382 of NC_090923.1, read as the reverse complement.
GAATATCCGTGAGGTCATCTTGTTGGAAAGATTGTGAAGGTGCAGACCACCCCATAAACTCTGTGATCCTGGCCATAGGGGGTTTCAGCATGCTCCCCCGGGTCTGGCCTAGCAAACTCCACCTCAGGGGAGGTGTCTAACCCACTTGCCTCATGTAAGGAATCATGAAGATCCTTTAACCTGCGTTCTTCAGAGGAAAATTCCTCTCTAATTGGGGTTACAGGTCCCTGCAACTCAAATGTGTCTTCCTGTTCAGACAATTCACCCTCTTCCAATATTGAGGACATAGTTCTCAATTGTTCTGAACTCATAAAGGGTGTAAACCCCATTTCCAAGGCAGAGGGTGCCGAACTTGTCATAATCGGCCTTGAAAACGTCGATGCCGACGTCGAAGGCTTCGAGCGTGGCGTCGAAAACAAAGGCGGAGGCCTAGAAGACCGACAGAATTGGGATTCTACTGAACAATCTCGAAGTCATCGACGTCGAGGACCTGGGGATAGACACTGGGTGTGTCGTAACCGTGACTTTTCTTGGCGTCGACACCGGTGTCGAAGCTGGCGTCGAGTCGACAGACTCGTGTGTCGAAGGTCCCTTCGACAACGGCGTCGAAGACATCGACCTCGACGGAACACTCGTCGACGGCGTCGACGGAACCTTCGAGGAAGGTTTGGAGGTCATAGTCCTGCTCGAGGGTTCGTGACGCGCTCGAGAGGTTTCCTTCGCCGGGTACTGCGACTCGCTGCGTTTTTGACCTTCGAGTCTTTCGACCAGAGCATCGTCGAGGCTGCTTTCTCGAAGACGCTCATCATATTTTTGCGGAATTCCTCCCATTCAGCCGGGAACTATGTTTCGTGGGGCACGGGATTCTCTTTGGTGAAACAGAGGAAGAGGAAGACGGAGAAGGGGATCTTCGACGTCTCCTCTTCGAGTGCTTCGATCTCGAGGAGTGGTGAGACCCACTCCGAGATCTGGAGCGCGAATGGTGACGAGGAGACGAATGTCTCGACTTCGTCGACGAAGAAGAAGCTTTAAAAGTCTTACCTTTCTCCAGCTTCCCCCTACGCTCCTTCAGGGCCTTAGCTGTCATGGACATACAGTCCTCGCACTCCGAACAATGGTGTTCAGCTCCCAAACACCACAGACAAACTCTGTGAGGGTCAGTCAGCGACATCTTTTTCCCACAATCTCGGCATTTTTTGAAGCCGGATCGAGGAGTTGTCGGTTCCGAAGAAGAAGCCATCGAGTACGGATCGAATAACTCGAGGTAAATAGGTTTAACCTGACAAAACTGAGCAACGGTATTCCGAGGCACTGAGTACGCGCGGAAAAACGGAACTGAGCAACGGGCGCTGCGCGCGGCCTTTATAGCCAGGATGACGTTGGCGTCGATACGGCGGCTGTCGAGGGACATCGACTCGAAGGACGTCGACGCGCAGCGCCCTCTAGAGAGAACACATTTTCCGAAGCCAGCAGAGCTGGAAGGAGATATCTAAGATGAGGAATACGTCGGAGGACACAATCCCTTCGAAATATATTTCTCTCTTTCACACAATCGGCCTCCACCCATTTTTCCAGTGCGTACACTTTTACTTGTCTTTCTTTCACAATGACCTTGCTTTCTCTTTTAAGGTGCATGCTCAACAACTCCTTTGTGGCATAGCTTACACGTATGTTTTCTTCTTCACACATGTTACTTTGTTCGCGTGTTGCTTCTACGAAGCAGCGTACCCTCTCCGGCAACAGGATAGCTCTTCTGCTTTTCCAGGGTTTACCAGGTGCTTGTAGTGTTCCTCTCACTTCTCTGCTTCGGTTTCCTTCAGCTTGTTGGCTCGTTGTGTGTTCCGTTATCCGCTGCACCTTCGCAGTGTCCGGAAACGGTTCATGCTGCCGTGCGCTCTCGGGTGGAAACCCTCTGCACTCCGGTTTCCTCTTCTGCCACCTGGGTCAGCCTTGACACTGTTTCTTCTGGCGTCCTCTCCCTGAGCATACTGGTCAGTGTCTGTGCAGGTCTCTGTGCAGCTCTCTCTTCTTGCCTTCAGCGGCGCTGGTTTTAAACTTCCCAGCATAACATAATAGTTTCCAAAGACTAGACTGTTGTGTCGGTTTACCAGTCTTCGTGATCTTTATTGTTCTATCCCTCTTCCTCGTCTCAGTTGTTATCACATCATTCCTTATGTGATGTTGAGGAAACTGGTATGCTAACCTTTACATTTATGCTTTTCTATCAAGCATGCTACCTATCACAACTATACAAACTATAATTGCCATCGCCGCCAAGCGGTGACTGTTTATACAATTGGATACTTCTTCTCCAACAGAGTCTCTGACAATCAGTAAAGACAGATGTACATAGTGCTCCTGCACCATTTACCAGAGATATCAACATGCAGCAAATCATATATACAATGTATGATTCACCCTTTTTTAGCCCGCTGGCACTGATTAGATATAATTAGTATCTGCATATTATCCACAATGTTATTTACACGTGGCATCATTTACATTCAACACGTACGTGTAACTTTTTTTGACAAATGTTTTCGACCGACCGGTTTTTTGTAAATACGGCGCCCTACTGCACTCTTCAACAGCTACCTAGGTAACCACAGACACCGTGGATCCCGTCTGTAACCACACAACATCACGCTTCATTGTGTGGTTTCCATTAACTACACTTCCGTATACAAACCATACGCCCTGCAGTCGCATTTCCTTTGGAACTCCATGCAGCTCATTTAGTACGGATCGAGAGGGTCCTCTCATGATCACAGTAAGCATATCCCCTACTTCACTGACCAACAGTACGACCGCACTAGACTAAGTTTTATAATTACACCCATAATTTCAAAACAGGCACTTGCTCGACTACAGCCATGATGGACACGCTTATCATTGAAATGTGCATGCTGCACTGCATTTTGTCTCTGGGACATTAAGACACAGTTCATCTGTTTATAGAACATGACCTGAACTGCAATGCAGAGGTAAGGGAGACTTCACGTCTCTCCGGCAATCTCATTATTTTATTAAATTTACACTTTTCGTTTGTTCACACAATTGGACTATCGCTAGGCATTTTTACATATGTCACCATATATATAATTTTTTTCACAGAACCTGAATTTTGAAATTATTGCATATATGCACAGACCTTCTTGACTTCACAAGACTGCAGGTACTATGAGGCTACTTTTGTATTTTTCTTTTACTTGTTTTTGTTGCTTTTCACTTATGTGTACTTGCACTATGTAGCTATCCAGTTGTTAAAATTAATATCCTTTCTAAATAAGTGTCTATTTGATATTGGCATTGTAGAACTCGCCCTGAAGAAGGACCTTGGTCCGATATGCATCGGCGCTAGTGGCTTCTGCTCACTCATATGAAGAGAATGAACTTTCATTAAAAAAGAGTTTTACACAAATCTGATGCGGCTTCAATTTTGTTGTTTTACGATGAACACATTACCACCGCATAAATGAAAAAATATATTCAGTAGTTTTTACTACAATATTTGGCGACCCGAGGTCTGGTGAATATTTTCACCAGACACGTTTTTGTTCTATATTTTTGTACCAATGTGGTGTACATTGGGTCTCTGGGGAATGCCAATTACCTTATAAGGAACTACATTCGATTTCGAGAAGGTTGATCAACAAAGTAGTGCCCACCCACACCCCCTGTATTAACCTTTAGGGAAGGATCATTACTGCTCCCTGCCTCTTCCTCGTCTCAGTGGTTGATACATTGTTCTTTGTGCCATGTTGGGGATTACTTAAAGTAGATCTGGTACATGGTTGAGGGAGAGTGTTGCAATATGCCACTAAGGTCTGGGGAATGGAGGGAACATCCCTAAAGGGAAAAGAGGGATATTGTGTTTCACTCGGCCAATCCGCTCCACTCTCCTACGGGTCGTTTCTCCTCCTGCGGGCCACCCTCTGACGACCATCCCCAGGGTCAGGCTCAGACAGACTCCTTTCTCTCTCCACATGGGGAGAGACTTTTCCTGGAAAAGAGTGATGATGTTTGTCAGATTCATCACAATGCCTACAGAAAGAAAGTGACTCACAAAATAAAGCCACATTTGAAAGTTCACTTTATTTACATGAGGTCTATTAGTTTAAGATGAAAGAAAATTCCAACCATAGCGAAACTCCGGCTACAATGGGATTATACTGCGATGCAGCTGGACATGCACAATGAACTAGCATCGGACAAAGCCAATCACACATCACATTCCAAACACAGCTTTATCATGCCAGCAAGCACCAATAGAAATGCACAAAATGGCCTTCAATTGCTTCATGTTTAGAAGCAGTTTCAGAGGCTTGGTGTGTTTGAATTGCACAATTTACTGCTAAATTGGCACTACTTCCGACAAACATGCCTTGATGGAGAACACCCCCACTCAAGCAAGTGTGCCCCTCACCCCCACAGTTAGCCCCTCTCCCAACATTAGGCCAACCTCGACCCCCCAAAGATTTAGTTTACTTGACCCCTTGAGCGTCACTGTACATGGCTGGCCTTTGGTTACAGCATTGCACCAAATATGAAAGGTGCTTATCATCACATGAACCATTTTTCAGCAGGCACTGGTAAATATTTTGTCACCCATCACTATGAGCTGAGTGCATTCCTCCAAGGAGAAGTATGTAAACTAAGGAACTCGTCCTGCAGGCCGTGTGGGATGTAAAAAAATGTGTGAGGACTGTGACATGCCAAAAAATAACCAAACGGGCAACAAGCAGTCATCTCCAAACACCAACAAAAAAGCCATAACAATGCACACCTGTACTATGATCTGTAAAAGGATTCCTTCAGATTTGAATTATCAAGATTAGGATATTAGCATCCTGTACAATAGTGTCTACTCAGTCATTTTCAGCCTGTCATATCATGAGTGACCATTTTGTGGCATTTAGGATCAACTGTGCATCGAAAAGCTGCTTTGACTGAGGGTGAAAAATCTTAATTTGTTAATTGTAAGGGAGGGCTAACAGAGAAAAAATTACATATCTGCTGGTCCTGTCTGCCTGCCACCGGCTATTACAGGGTAGGCTGGCGCAAGGCTGATGATATGAGCACACGCAAGGCAATATTTTGCTCACATAAAATACTGCAGTGGTGTGGTACATAAACATCTGAATCCTTCCCAGGTAGAGGGCATTACGACCCATTAGGATATCCATGAAATCAATGACAACAGGAAGGGTCCTTCAGTCAAGGGTTTTCAGTTGCGACTCCACCTGGCTTAATTGGAGACTATTAGTAGGACGACCATCAGCTGCTTGAAATGGGAGAAGACATTTTGTGCACACTATAAGTAGGTTTGATTTTGCATTTCCCTTATTCTCAGCTATGTGCGCATGGTCACTTGCATGCACGCATCCAACAGGTGAAGACTCTTTCTGGTGCATAAATTAAAGGTTCTGTGAACATTTCCCATGTCTTATTCTGGGGACTTCTATTGGGGTGACATCAAGGCCTGACACTTACCTAAGCTAGTGGAGGAAGGCACCGGGGTGGTATGGATAGGATGGCCTGATCACCCCCTTATTGCTCCTGACACTAGGCAGGAAGCAGTGACATGTTGGGGAAGAGTGTTACTGGCCTTTTAAATGCTTTACCATGAGACCCGCAACTGCTGGTCAATACACCCCACCCATGACCTCACGCTGGACAATTCAGCCCTCCTCCAAGCAAACTCACTCACCAAGATGTAGGGCCCACCCTCACCCAAAAACATCCTAATAACTCTAAAGCATGGCTAATGTTTACCATGGAACCCCCTGCAGACGCTGTTCCACTGTGGTTTGTGGCAACATGTGTGCATGCACAGAGTCACACAGACAAGAAATACAAGATGGTGATGGTGGATTGGCTTCTTAAAGCTAGTGTCCAACCACCATTCGGATTACCTGCTAAGGCATAGGCCACACCTGTGGGGGAAAGACAGTTTCATAGAAACCAATCACACAGCAGCATGATAAAGTATACACATGTACATGCCCTAAGATACAGACATGTGCTAGTCGTGGATCCAGGAGGTAGTAAAGAGACAGGGGAAAGTGGAAGAGGATGAAGATAAAAGTTTGGGAAGAGATATCAGAAGGTTGTAGGAGGAAAAAATCAGGAGGGGGTAGGTGGAAGACAGCAGGAGGTGGCCAAAAGAAGAGATGAGGAGATAGTAGGATGGAGACATGAGGAGGAGGTAACCTGACCCTATCACAAGGGGCTAGGAACCCCTCTCAGCCTGGAGTGGGAGGCCTACCAGGATGGAAGCCAGAGTCAGTCCTACCCCAGAGTGGGATGTTAAGCAGTTTAGAGGGTCACACACCCTGTCCCCTCCCCAAGTGTCTGTCTATATATGGGCAATACAAATGTGCATCACCCCATGCCTCTTGATACACATGCTTGCAAGTTCTCTCTCTTTTTCCTAGACCCGAAGCCACTGTTGCAGCCAGAGGGAGAGGCCAGCATAGATAGCACAATCCATCAGTGCCCCAAGCCATCTACTTTTCAGGGCTGCAGTGGAAAATCAACAGTGAGACAGCAGAAGACGCGCCAGTGAGCTTACGCAGCCGCCTGGCACGCCATGCACTACTTCCCAGCACAGGTGCAACCTGCGGGAAAACCGCTGCAGACTCCCTAGACCACCAGGGACTTAATTCAGAACTACAACCACCAACAAAGTCTGAACTTACCTTAGGGGAGGCCACGCCAAGACCCCTAACACAAACGTGGAAGCTGTGCAACACAGGCCACCATTGCTATCTCCCTGCAGTCCTGCACAGAGAAAAGGTGTAGGCCTTACCTCATTATTTGAATGTGTTTCTGAATGTGACACCTCCTGTGATTGGAAGGCAGGGCCAGATTGGCCACAGTCAGACAACCAACCAGAGGACGAGGAGGGGGATAAGAGAGACCCCCGGGAAACGGGAAGTTGTGTCTTGTTCAGGTGAGATCAGAGGAGGAGGAGGAGGGGGAGGAGGAAGTGGCAGACTAAGAGACCAGCAGGAGGAAGGATGGTAGAAAACAACGTCAAGGCGAATTACAGAGAAAGTGAGATATTGATTGGTGAGTACAATGGGTAGTGTGTTCAGTGTGCATGTAAGATTTGTGAAAGTGAAAGGAGTGTGAATGGGGAGAAGGCAGGGAAGAGGGCATAGTAGTGTGGAAGCAGAAGTAGTAGAGTGGAGGAGGGTGTAGTGGAGTTGAGGAAGGATTAGTGATATTGAAGGGTAGAGGCCGTAGTAGGAGTGACAGACATCAGAGGGACAGATGAGGAAGATGAAGGTAGTAGAGGAAGTAAAAGTGGGCTGATTTGGGAGTGGAAAAGTAGTGAGAGGAGAACAGGGTACAGAGCCTGGTAAAGGAACATCTGGATTTGAAACTAAGGAGACTAACTCAGGCAGACTGCCAGAAACACACATCCCCAGATCCTATAGCAATTACAAAATTGGAAGTGTAGGGATAGCCTACAAAGTCTTTGGCCCTAGCGCCCTGCTCAAGCAATTGATAAAAACCCTTATACCATAATCTGGGAGTTAGAGTATTCTTTGAGACATCTGTGACAGTAGATAGCCAGAGTAGGAAGGAACACGAGAGCACCCTTGGCCCAAGGCAGGGATAAGAAGGAGGCCTCAATCAGAAGGGATTAAACTGACAGTAGGAGTAGGATCGAGCAAGCGAAGTACAGATGAGGAGGATCAGGTCCAAGGAAGAAGTAGAGCGGTTGTGAAGAAGGTAGAAACCAGGATCCTAGGACAGGGAGTTGATAAGGTCCGCTAAAGCTCCACCGCAGCAAGTGGGGCTGACAACCCCAGGTAACTCTGATTGCATGTAGAAGGGACACTCCAGCTGTATCTACAGCTAGCATAAACGACCCGACAAATTTCCCAGTCGGTTTAACCCAAAAGTAAATTATTCACTTTAAGATTAAAACTCATAGTTCGGCAGTGTGGTAAAAATGGTGATAATTCTGTTACTGCAAAAAAAGTGGCGGTATGGCTATTACTGCCACTTTGTTACTGCTCCATCAAACTTGTAATCAGGCCCTTGGACTGTGAAAGGTCATCAACACCAATCAAAAACACTGAAGGACAAGCCATATAAAGTAATGCCTTACCAGCAATGTAGCTATATTAATCTAATGTTTTCGATATGAGTGGAGATCATTGCCAACATGTTGGTGAGATGCTTGAATGATTGGATTTCACTTCATGAATTGAATTTTTACAGAGCACATGCTTACCTGGAAGCAACTTGCAACTAATTGAAGTTGGATAAGAATGTTATGGTAGGGAACATAAAAGCAATAGTAAGCGGGAGACTAGCAAAAACAGTTGTCACATAATTGACAGGATCAACATACTAGCCAGACCAAAAGTACAGTTTAAAAACGGCTTTATTAGGGTTACAATGTATAGAATGGGCTACAATAACAATGGAATGGATACACAAAACACAAGAGTCTCTCAGTGACCCGATATATAAGTCCCCTTTTGGAGTATCAGGCTTTCTGACAGGTATCTCTGTGCGCTTCTCGCCCTTGTTCGTGGTGTGGATTGGAGGTTACCCTCCACCCTTTTCCCAGGGAGTATACGAGTCTTTCCTTCATCATTAGTTAGGGGTTTAAGAGGTTTTCCATACCTTTTCTCAGTGCATAGTTTTAGGGGTCCTGAAACCCTTGCTCTCGGCTCGCTCAGTGCAAGCTTTATGGGTTTGTGAACACTTTCTTAACAGCACCATTTAGGTCTCCTTTGGGTCTCTTCCAGGAAGGAGAGCAATATCTTCCTCTCGAGTAAGAGACGGGGCCAGCTGGGTTGACCTTCCTCCCTGGGTTTCTGTTGTGGTCAAGAGGGTCCCAACACTTCCATCTGGTATGATCTTATTATTCTCTCCCATCGCAATCCATTCTCTGCCACCGTTGTAATCTTCCTGCTCAATGCACCGCCACCGACTCGTTCCTCCTCCAACAGCTGCTTAGAGTCAAACAGGCCTCTCGAACCTTCTTAGTATGTTTGTCTTCAATTCTCTCCTGTTGAACTTAAAACTCACTCCTTTTCCGCACCACGTCCTCCTTATACTCTTCTAGCAACTCCTAAGTTTCTTTTATCATCTTCAGACCACTCTACACCCTCTGGATCCTTCCTTCCCTCCCCCTCTACCTTCCCTCCCTCCCTTCCTTCCCTTCCCTTCCTTCCTTCCCTTCCTTCCTTCCTTCCTCCCTGCCTCCCTCCCAATTATGGAGGAGACTGCCCTCACTGTCTCCTCCATAATTACTCCCTATTTGAATCACCTCTTGACATTCTATCCCTACTCCCTTTTGATGTTCTCGTCTAACCATGTCACATTCCTTTTCAACCACCTTCTGATGTTCTCCTTCTCACATTCTTTTTCCTTTTCCTTGACTCCTTCTTTGCCACCTTAAACACTATAGACATCTCCTGCAGATATTCCAGAACCTTTTTCTCTGGACAATGTTCACTGGTCTCCTCCTTTCTCTCACCCATTTTCACCTCCAAATAATCACAAGCCACCTCAAGGATTTCACCATAGTTATCCTCCTGAGCATGAAAAACCTCTTTCTTACTTGCACCAAACTCCTCCTTACTTTCACAACAAGCTTCTCCTTACTTTCACCCAGCTCCTCCTCAAACTCTCCTAACATCTCCTCCTGATATTAACCAACCTCCTCCTCAGTAGTTCCAGTCACTGGCAAAGTATTCCTAAACCACCTCCTCCTTAACATCACCAAGATTCCCTGTGGCATCTCCTCCTCTAGCCTCCAACTCCCCTACTCCCGATTCCTGCTCCATACTCCTTCTCCAAACACTCACATTGTGATACTGAGCTCTTGGGTTTTTACAGGGCTAGTTTCTCTCCCTCTAAGCTCGGCTCCATATGAGGGGCTGCTCCTGTATTCTAAGATTGGTGAGGAGCTCAGATAGGTTGCCATTAATTGGCTCACATGAGTGTATTTTGCAGTTGTGGGGCTCAAAGAAGCAGGTGAGGAAGGATAACCCAGGGGCAAAGCATTTGTCTTGGAAGCAAGACAATGCTGTGCAACGCAGGTTCAGATCCTTATCCTGTGCTTAGAAACCACTCACTGCTATTAAGCACATCATAAAAGAACAATTATAATTTATCTCTGGCCTATCCACTATCTTGTAATGTATTCTCCCAGTTGTCCTACTGCTAACCACAGCCTGAGAGCTGTACAGCGTTACTGACTCCTCACTGTGTAGGAAAGAGGTCCGTAAACCCTGCAAAATTGTGTTTGCCTTGCCTGCTTGTGAAAAGAACGCGTGTGTGCTTTTAAATTGCAAATTTCCTCCACTTGTGAGTAGAAACTCTGCTGGCAGACTATGATTTGGCCACACTCCTTTACTCACAAATGGAACTGCTGAGAACAAACGAAGCATTGGCAACATTTTATCATTAGTGGTAACTTGAGACTCGATAAAAGTACTCTAGGACTCTGAGGATTTTGTCTACCACGGTTGTATCAGTAACAATAACAGCCTAGGTTTCATGTGTATCTTTTGTATATTTATATATATATTTTGGCAAAGCTTAGTGTATCCAGTTTTTAAAAACATTTATCAACCTTTCTTAGAGAGAGTTGTGAAATTACTTCTCATACTCACTGGTAGGTTTGATGAATTCAGGGAATTCGTCCATTCCCCAAAGCAGAGCAACCCCCTTAGGGAATAGGGAGGTGAGCCCGCTACACAATATCCTCCCGGGGGTTTCCATTGGGGGGTCCCCCTCTGGGGACACGGATTGCCGAAGCAGGCATTCCCTTTCACCTCCCCTCACTGAAAAGTCCCAAGCCATTGTTGGGTATATCGTAGGCGTCCCTGTTTTCAGTGAAATCCAATAAACATCGGAAACACACCCCTGGAAGAAAACATGCCTCCTAGGGTTAAACTGAAAAACACTGTTTCCCCCCATCCCAGTGGTGCCTTAGTGTGAGCATGGATGGGAGGAGGTTTGGGGTGAAGGGGTGGCTGGAGAGGGGGCTTGGCAGACAATAGGAAAAGGGCCCTACTCCACCCCATTTATGCTTGTTTGCTTTCTCCCATTGCTCCCCCTCCTGTCCCCAGATCTTATTTAAAAACACTGCACATTCAATGTTACATTGATTTCTATGTAAAAAAAATATTTGTAATTGTATGTAATCAAAGATATTTTGAGGCATTGTAGACAAATTTGAGACATGTTTGTGGTTGCCAATTCATCTCTTAAAATTGGCTAAAATTCCTCAAAATAGCCCTTGACCACTGACAAATATTTGTATTTACAACAAATGGTTTAACATGGATTTTTCAGTGTCTTTTTGTGGCCACAGACGCTCTGTATGTGTATCTGTCTGGAGGAGCGCTGCAAAGTGTCAGCTGCTGGGCGGCTTTAAAAGAAAAGCTGTGTGAGCCTTCCATGCACGAGGCTCGCGTGAGGCCACAGTGTTGGTGTCACTGTCACCTCCCAACCTCCTGTGGCAATGTAGAGCACCCAAATTAATCCTCATCTCCACCAATGTGAGTATTCCCAGGCAAATCCTTTTATCACACTATGCCTTATCTGCTAATAATAGAAGTCTCTACAATGTGGAAAGGTCGTTTTCACAAATCAAAGTCTTCAGACAAGAAGGGGCAAAAATATGCATTATTTACAATAATTATGACTTGTAGAAATGTTAGATATTACTGGATTAGCACATTCATCTTTATTCTCCGGAGAGTGTTCATAAGATCTTGTTCTTAGACTTATGCACGTGATGAAACAATAAAAGGATAGGTGTGTGTTTACACTGGAAAAAATAGTTATCCATGATTTTTTGAAGAGGACAAATGGTGATGAACACAGATCCTTACAACTTTTAACACTGGAAAAACACCCCAGGAAGCAAATAAAAATAAACCCCATAAACAGGAAACCCTAGGCTTATGGGAATTGAGCATGGTAGCCAAGCGCAAGGCCCCTTTAAGGTGGATGGCTTGGTCTCTGACTTACCGCGATTATAGTCTCATTGTGGAATCCAGAACCAATGGGATCATTACCTCCACTCTAGGAAAGCTCTACAAACCAGCAGGCAATCAAAAGAAGGAGAGTCCAGCCGCAGCAACACCAGTGTGCGCTGCTGCGCAAAGGATGAAGTACCGCCCCCTCAGCAGGAGCCAAATAGGAGAACCATGCAGTCAGCCTGGTGGGTGGGGACAGGAAGCAGCCTGCGGATCACTCCCTCTCCACTGGCGGTGGAGATCCTGCCGAGCCCAGGACCGCCAGAAACAACTTCCTGAAATGGAAGACGTACCGGCGACCAGCTCCTGCCAGACGGGAGGAAAGAACCGAGGCGAAGCAGCTGAACGTACAGTCCCGAAGCAGGATGAGGACACAGTTTCCCGAATGTCCCAGAGACCTCCTCCACAACCGAATCCCAACACTGGAGTGAAGGTACGTAGCCCTGCACAGAAAGCAGGTGGAAGGCAGTGAAACAGGCCCATAGCCCTGACATAGTTGACATTCAGAAGGCCCTAGAAGGGGTAAGTGAAGCTACCAGAGAAACCATATCTGAAGGGGGCCTAACAAGGCCCATTGCATGCACTGAGCTAATCACTGGAGGAACGGAACTACGACCAAAGACGGAACATAGGTCGGGCTAAGCAAGCCCCGGATTAACCAAGGAAGAAAGAAGGAATATCTGAACAAGGAGAACAGGATGTTTGCTAAAGACCAAGATTCACAAATCAGAGGACAAACAAAAAGAAGGGGTGGAGATGCACTACAGATTTTTTGGAACTTCAGGTGCTCTCGGTAAATCCTGGGCTAAGGGAAAAATAACCAACTAGAAAAACAGCTAATTCAACCATGACGAGAAACCCAGGCACTCGCAAGAGATAGACCCTAATGTTTTTTTAAGAATGATCTACACCTTTGTATCCAAATACTGTTGTCAAATGTATTGTGCTAAATAATCCAAATGATTCCTACATAAATAAAATAAGTGTTTGTAGCCCTTATAGTGGATACAAAATCTTCAATACATGTATGTATACAGCAGTAATTCACACCTACTTAGTGTTTCTCTTACACTATCATCAATCACAGAATATTGTTCAAACAAAATAATTTCATTATGAAAACAGTCCACATTATGAGAAGTAAATCAACTCATAGCACAATTTGCTACCAGATCTTGTAGGTCTAACTTGTCATTATTCACAACACGTTTTGGATTCTGATCTAGCTTCAGGTGAGAGTAGACTGCCTCCCTGTGGTAACAAACTGAAAGGAATTAACTAATTGACTAATCAATATCATAACTTTAATCATAAAGGATGCTTACATTGGGTGAAACACGTAGACATGTTAGGTTATGTTAGGGTTTCTTGTAAAGGACAACTAACACCAGAAAGCAACTTGGCGCTAAAAATAGAACCCCCACAGAGGATACACCTAAAAACAATAACCTAAAAGAAATGTGTTTTTAACAAGCAGCGGAACTGAGAGTGGACCTGCGTAGCACGAAGTACGTGAGGAAGCTAGTTCCACAAAGTGGCTACAGCAACCGAAAAGGCGCAACCACCCAGCCTAGTGCAACGAAAATGCGGGACCTGCAGACAACAGGCATTAAAGGAGTGAAGGGTCAGAGAGGGGAGATAGGGGCAAAATTTAGACTGGAGATACTCAACCGCTACACCATAAAATGCATGGTGAACCATACATAAGGCTTTGGACTGGATTTGATGCTGCACCGGTAATCAGTGCAGCCGACACAGGATGGGGGGTAACATGAGCTTGAAAAGACGACTGTGTAGCGATTCTAGCTGCCAGATATTTGAGAACCTGCAAACACTGGATTAAGTACGCTGGCTGAGCAAGTTTGCAGTACTATATAGCAGCGAATACATGGGAGGCTACCACTGGTGCTCGCTTAGACTCTGGTAAATGTCATTTTCAAAGATCGATTTACTTGCACCGAATAGAGCAGAAACTTTAGGGTTTTTCCGATTCTTAGTTTAATTAAAGTCACTGAAAACAAAAATATAGGCACCAGAAAACCAGAAGAGGTGATTCATTAATTAGAGAAATGTATTCGTAAAGAGATTAATCAGAAACTCCATGCTACCACCCTTGCATAGTATTATAAGGCTCAGCACATACCCTGGGTTTGCGTGTTAATCTTGAACTGATTGTATGTAGAGAAAACCCAACATTTGTGCAATGTTGGAGACAGCTCCTCAATAAGTGCTCTTTTGATCTTATCTTATTTACAATAGAAGAACTTTTAGAATCCTTAAATACGATTGAAAGTGGTATGGCCAATTTGAAATCATCATTGACTTTATTTCTAACTGGTGCACAAATTCAGGAGAACTTAGAGGACATTAATACTCAATTAGATAGTTATCGCAAAGAGATTGAGTCTAAGAAAGTATGAACATTTAGGAGAGATACCATTGATTATAAACTTAATATTGTTTACACATGGCAAGATTATTATCGGTTAAACGATCATCAAAAATCCCAAAGAACATCACCTCCTGTCAGAAAAAAATCCATCATCAGATACAACATCATCCGATGTTTCTAGTGGTGAGATGGAAGAAAGGGATTTGGATAACCAAATAGAGTCAAGGGCATGAGACTGAAGTAGGAGAAGAGGGGTCATATGCTTCTACTTTTTTTTTTTGTTGAAAGAACAAAACAAGAGGGCAGAAGAAAAAAACCCACAAGAAAGGTAACTTTTCAATCAAAGACCGCCTAGTAATAAACATTTCTAAATACAATCTGACTATTTGAAAAGCATACATTACAAAAGGGTATCTCCTTTGTGCTAAGATAGACAAGTACTCTTCTTAAAGAGAACATCAATTTTTAGCGACTTACTCTGAAAACTGAACTTCAATTATTCTTAGATACCATTTAAAGAAATTGATTCACCAGATCAAAGTGAATATTTGAAGATGAGACTGAAAAGTAAATGTTCACCCAGTTCAAAATTCCATTCTAGACGTTTTTTAAAAGCGGGTACTGGGTGACTTTAAACATATTTCTTTTCAAAATAAATCCTGGGGTAATTTTTCACATCATGACTAACAAGTAATTTCGAGATTGTTGAATAACCAAGACATAATTTTGAAACCTGCTAACAAGGGTGGTGCCCTAGTAATTATGGATAGGCTTTACTACCGGCAAGAAATTGTTACGACAACTTGCTGATGAGGATACATATATTGAAATATATCATGATACTAGTGATCAAGTTTGCACAATCATTAAAGAAGTTCTAGATAAAGCTGAAAGTAATGACTACATAATGCATAACACAAAAGCTCTTTAAACTAATTTCCATCCGACCATGCCAGTGATTTATATCATGTCTAAAGTGCATAAAAATCTTCTACACCCTACAGGACGGCCAATTATAGCAGCGACTAATAGCCTCTTGGAACCTCTAGCGAAATACATTGATAAAGCTATTCAACCACTACTTCAGACATCCAACACATATATTAGAGACACCACAGATTTTGTAACTAAATTATGCAGAACATCAAGACATTTTATTCACAATGGACGGGACTAGTCTGTTTACAAATATTTCTCATCAAGCTGGCTTAGAGGGGATGGAGTGGCTACTTTTGTCCACTGATCAATTTTGTTCAGAAAGAGTTTTAATTTTAAGTTGGTTGGAAAAAGTGTTATCCAAATACTGTTTTCTATTTCACGATCATTACTTTGTGCAAATATCGAGTGCATCTATGGGTCCCGCCATGTTTGCCGCTATGACCCCTAGTTATGCAAACACATATGTCGTTTTTGGAACAAGAAAAGGTTTTGACAATAGTAAGTTGGTCTCGATACTTAAAAGGTTATTACAGATATATCGATGATATATTTGGCATTTGGAACAGTCCAGCTGAGGATATTCATATACGATTTGGAACCATGCATTAAATTCAATAGCAAATATAGTCGTATTAACAGAGATTTTGGATGTTGAGAATTACAATAAAAAGGATCAGTTATTTACTACTTTTTACACAAAATTGATTGACAGAAATAGTATTTTGATGGCTTCCAGTTTCCACCACAAATGTACAATTGAGTCCATCCCTGTAAGTCAATTCCTACGGTACAGGAAAAATATTTCTGATACTCCGGAATATGTATGAAAGGCTAGAGATTTATAAGAAAAATTCCTAAACACAGGTGTTTCGTCTAAAAAAGTCAAAGCAGTTTTGGAGAAAGTAGTGAACATCTCTCGTGACGTAGCACTTTCTCCTAAAGCCCAAAGACCTTTGCAGAGACTGGTCTATGTAATTACTTACTCTGCACAGAGTACTGTAAGGAAGGCATGGTATAAACAGTAAGACAGACGCAAGTGACCACAGTTCAAGGGTGTTTATTGAACTTTCACAAGGGTGTAATAAACGTCTATCTAAACCTAAATCTACAGATGTAAACAAGCTACGACCATCAAATAATATTTATGCAGTCCTAATGGATTCTTTGTCAAAATAAAAGGGCCTATAGTAAAAAAGAAATATTGCCAATACCTAGCGCTAATATACAAAAAGCGTAAGGTGATGTTCATGAAAAAGAAAGAAGTGTTCACAAAATGATTTCATGATGTTCTGGCCGTTGGCCTCCCTTCCCCACAAGGCGGTACACTTGAGCAAAACACACAGGTTGGATTTTTTGACACGAGGATACAGTTCAATTTCCAGCAACAGTACCTTCTGTGCCTAAGTTTCTTTTCTCATCAAAATCTCTTGAATCGGAGGGCCTGATGTACAAAAAAATAAGATACACAGTTCTTTTCTTCTTACAAGTATTTAACTGGGGTGCTCCACCCTGGATCCCCCTCAGCTGGGCTCAGATCCTTGTTATTTTACGATTGCTACTGCGGATCCCGCTCTTTCGGGCACAGTTCCCTGATATCACAAAGGTTAGAGAATATTTGTTTTCTCGGGTGACTCATGGCTCACCCGGATCCCCCGCAGCCGGGCTCAGATCGTTTCCCTTTTCAAATTAGTCTCCCTCAGCCGGGCTCGGACCAATTGTAGTTTACCTTGGTTTATCGAAGACTTCTGAATGTGCACAGGATTTAGCTTGAGCTGTTGCAGGACCACCTTGATACAAACTTCTGTATCACAACACAGTTGGATACCTAACAGACACCTCCGAATGAGCACCCACGTGGCGCCAGACCACTCTGTATACAGTATCTCACTTGGCCTCCCAAAGTTCATTCACTCCTTTGCTTTCCAATTATATTTGCGTCACTCATCACATGCGTTTCACACATTGTCCTGTTTGGATTTCTTCATACAATGTTGCCGCTTGCAACCTTGCTTCAAACACAAGCTGGTTTGGTATCAGTCTCTCTGACTCACCGGTTGTGCTGTCTTTACTGGCACCGCTTTGTTATAGGAGCCAAGGACAGTACCACAGCGGCAATCGCTCCTCGCTGCCTTGGTTATAGCCACGGGAGAGCCCCGGATACCTTCAGTGCACAGTGTAGGTTTGTTCAGCTTTAGTTTCCGGTCTTAGGCTTCTTACTTTCCAATGTTTATGAAAATAATGGTCTTTAAAGGTCAAGGGCACGTCCCTCCTTGCAACCCTCTCTGGTCTCGCCGTCTTTCTCCTTGTATTAAACTGCCATCTTGGAACTTCTGTTTCCTCGTGTGCTTTTCCTCACTCAGCGTGTGCTTTTGTGCTCCGCCTTTTATCCGAGTGGGGAAGTGTGATGGAAGTCAGGTGTGTGTAATGATCAGTAATTGCCTGACCATGGTATTGGGACATGCCAGGTATACGGCTATGGTGTTAGTCCGTTGTCTCTCAAGGTGAACTGTCCATGAGAAATTGTTTGTGTCGGGAAAGGGGGCGGGGGGAATTAAGTTCCTAGGTATCCTACCTGGTAGGATGGGGGAAAAGGTGTTACAGGGAAGGGAATACCGCATCTCATCGTCCGGTGCCCCAGTTCCACTCCCCGAAGACCCCTCAGCCAGGTGATCCACCTGCACTGGTCCACCCCCAGGAACTGGATCCAAAAGCGATGGACGTGTCCTGGCTACCTGGATGATAGATCGCCGGGGACTAGCGTTTGAGACACCTTCAGGTTTCTCACAGTACCAAAATCAAGAACACCTTGAAACGACATTGGGATTTACCTTAAGTTAGATCAGACATTGGCAAAGCTGTTTCCAGAGCCTCCGGTGTTTGCTTATCGCAAGAATAGATTGTTAAGAAACCTGTCAATGAAGGTGGATTTCATATCTCCACGGCGTACATAAGCTTCACATTTAGGAACACGTCCATGCAACAATTGCCAACACTGGCATGGTATCATCTAAGGGAATTTTGTCACTCACTCACACACGTGAAAACATATATCTTTGGAACATTCAGCCACATGCAACACCAAAAATGTCATATATGGCATCAAATGCCTGTGTGGCTTCTTTTACGTTGGCTTGACATCAAGGAAAGCTAAAACCTGCTGGACGGAGCATAAATCAAATGTACAGACTGGATCTGAAAAATCAATGGCAGCACAACATTTTGCAACAGCACATTGCACAAATGCTCAAATGCCATTTATAATCCTGGAACAAATTGTGCCTCCCAGGAGAGGTGGTGATATCAATACAATTTTGTCCCAGAGAGAAATCTATTGGATTGAGACCATAGACTCGCTATCCCCGAAGGGCATAAACTTAGAATGGGACGTATCTTGTTTTCTGTGATATTCAAATTGTGGAGAATATGTAAGCTGTTATACTTACAAGTTGACTATATCTTTAGACAGACTCGGAAGAGAGGGTATGTCTTCACATGAGTAATTGCATTTAGCCACTGATCCTTTTGACATAGTTATTTGATTGCACAGTTTACTGGCAAGTAACATCGTTTCTTATATGTTACTGGGATGAATTTCACTGCAAGTACTCTACATTTCAGGTGTAACTCAACATGAGCATAGTCAGGTATGATGCTGATGTCATAGCAAGTAATGTTGCAAGTTCCATAATGCTACATTTTTGAGAGTGTTGAGGTTTAGAACTCTGATGAATCTGATGTCATCACTCCTTTCCCAATGGTGACCTCTCCACATGTGGGCAGAGGACCGCAGCCGCTACCTGATCCTGACCCTGGGAGCGGCTATATGAGGGAGGATCACATGGGGGATACAACAATCAGGAGAATATCATGACGTCATTGGATGAGACATGCTATCCCCCTTTTTCTTCTGAGGATACCCCATCCTTGTCTAAGGCCTTAATGGCATACTGTTATACTTCCCCTCATTTACCTTGGAAGGATATTGAAGACCTTGTCACAAGATCTATGTGTAAACTATCAAAATCTGACTTACTCTTTAAGGTTAATGAAAACACCTTTTCAGCTTCTACCGACAAGTCATCCAGTGCTGAACATTTACTCAGACTTTTCAGACTTTGCATGTAAAACAACAAGAATGGACTTCCATTCCCATAACTACAAGAAAACTGGAATAAGGAAGATGAGGCAGGTAATGCAGAGCAAACGACCCAGCACATAGGCTGCACTCTAGTTGTTGCGAGCGCATACCTGTGACCGAGTGTTTTAAACAGCAGAAGCAGCTGACTGAGGCATGCTGCTGGATGGAGAAAGTTGCTTCTATCAGTATGGACTGAGAGACCGTGAGGCTGGACAGAGTGCCATGGAGCCGACCAACTCGGGAGCCAAAGAAAAGGAAGCTGACCGCGAGAGGAAACCCTGTGGGAATGCCAGAAGCCAACGGAGGGCTCCAGAGCATTTGCAGGGGTTTGGAGGCAGCTGTCGCCTTACTGAAGCCTGAAGACATGAAGCAGAGGATCCTCGTAAACGGATGCGGTAATGGCGAAGGAACCCCTGAATGACCGCTACCGGGTTGTCACAGGAGAAGTAGAATACGCCAATTAGAGGCAGTGAGTCTACCCAAGAGGAGCGGGGACACCGGGGGCGTATTGGCAGCCATGACAAAACCGAAAAATTATTAATGCAGCATATGAGAGAAAAAGAGCAAGAGAGCATTTCTTTGAACGGAAGAATGGAACAAAAACACAAGACTTTACAGTTTATGAATGTATACAGTACACATGTAAAAGAAGTCCTGGCAGGATGATATACCAGGCAGATATAATAACAGAAAAAGCAAACACAAGAGAATATTAAGTTTAGAGCGGTGCACAGAGCCCACATGAGAAAAGCTCTGGCAGGGAAGTATACCAGGCAAAGTAAAGACGTAAGAAAGATACATATATGAGAAAGCCCTGGCGGGAGAGTAAACCAGGCAGTTGTAAGTGTGTGTATTAAAGTCCTGGTAGGGAAGTACACCAGGCAAGGACAAGCTGACATTGTATAAGAAATACATAATCTAAAGAGGTCCTGAGAAAGACATACATTAAAAGGCTGTGCTGACCAGGAGAAGATGTGTGAAAACCTGGCAGGAGAGTACACCAGATATCCTAACAAAAAGACAGAGAGCCAAGCTGTTTTGTATAAGAGTTGTGTTGTTGATCAAGAGAAACTCAAGGAACTGATAACTTTGAATATACAAACAGAAGGAATAGGAATCCAGGTGAATGAAACCATCCTCTGGAACAAGGAACCCTATACTTCTGGAACGTCTGTGTTGGAGTTATGCATTTTCCTTTTTGAACATTTATAAACCACTCAAGGCCAAAGACATTACCTGTTTCACTTTCGATTTCGTTTTGTCCGAATGTGAGAGCCAGAACAGAAAGTTTTCACCTGCATGTGACGCAATCGCGTTACACACTGACGGTAGGAATCACGTGATTAATTTTGGATTTATAAACAAGCACAGGCTAGGAGGCTGATTTTACAGCTATCTCCTGCCCCGTTGTTCACTTAGATTCAATTACCTTTCAAGGTAAAACCAGTTAACTTTATGAAGTTATGGACTAAATCTATCTCTTAATAAATGGGAATTGGCACTAATGTCAATTCTTTACTATTGCAGATAAACTTTACGAGTGATAGGTGCAAGTGGGACATAGTACAAATACCCTTGATGTGCATAATTAAAGGGTGAGTCACATTCCTCACGAATACGCTTAACGCAATATGTACAAGGTTGAAAATTACAAAAACAATTTGGTTTTGCTTACAGAGGGTGTTGAACTACAGTCAGCTCACATTAGGTGTTGACCCTTATGGAACAGGTATGTAGAGTGTGAGGAGCCAGGAATGAGACGTGGACATAAGTTAGACATGGTTGTGGCTAAAGACTTTTATTGAAAAAAAAAGGGGTTGGAAAAATACCCCACTATCCCTAATCTGAGAGGAATTTCCCTATCTCAACAAAAAGCTAATGGGTCTGTCAATGTCAAGATTTCCAAATAAAAGTAAGTCCTGTGTCCGTAATCCTCTTCTGGCCCTCACACTTAAAATCCAACAAAAATGTTTTTCCTCATGGACAAAGGTTCACAGTTCGGGGAAGAAACTCCTTCCCTCGGTTCTTTTAATTTAACTTTCAGTTTCAAGAGAATCACCAAGTTTCCAAAAAGATTTGCTCTCTCCCTTTTCACGTAGCTTAAGGATCTTGCTTCCTTCCCCAAAGTTACTCTTTACTTCTAGTTTCAATGGCACCTACTCCCCCCCACCCCAGGCCCCCAGGGACCTTTCCTTCTTCTGTACACAGTTCACAATGTTACTGTTTTCCTTTAACTTCTTCTGTTAATACATTACAACCATAGCTCAAGGTCTCCAAGACATGATTTCCCTTGAGCCACATCATTATAGTTCATGAATGGCTTTATCTCCTCACAGTTTATACAACAGATAGGACTTTTATATCTAAAACATTCTATGCTTTGTAGTATCAGGGGGAAATGACTCCCTTCCCCTGATGTTTGACAGGTTGGGTTCACTAACCTGCCAATACCGTCACTTGTCTTGACAAAAGTTCACTAAGCCAATTGGGATATTTTCTTCCCTTGGCCTCTCACAGACTTTGTCTTCCTCTTCATGTATTTTGTGTTTCTCACTAGTTACAAGCTTTCCCTTGTGTATATTTCTTTCATTTTGTTCTATTTTGAAGTAACAGCATCGGTGGGCCGGCCACCCAGTAACCCGTTCACTTTCCCTAGGCTTACCAGTTGCTTTTGGCGTCGCCTCTTCTCCGTCTGCTTCGTAGAATTGGCTCGGTGTGCGCCCGGATAAGCGCAGTCTTGCAACCATGCCTCTCTCCTCGATGTGCATTTCCCACAGCATTTCCCTTGCTCGCGGTAATCCACCAGCCCCTCCTCCTCATCTTGGTAAGGTCGGGTCGGCTTCTCTGCTGTCTGCCGAAGTGCGTCTTCCCCCAGCGTGGTGTACAGCTGCGTTACTGACTGGCAGGTAGACCCGCGTCTGCAACTCTCTCTGTTGACTCTAATGGGCATTGCCCCTGCAGGGTAAGGAAACAAACTCCCCTTCCATTCTGGCAAACTCAGTAAACTGAGAGCCCCAGCTTTCCTCCTCAGCTGGCTGGCTATCTCTCCCTCTGATGGAGCAGTCTCTCCTGTGGTCTGTGCAGGTTCAGCAGAATGTGAACCCCAGTTCTCCTAGTCAGCTCCTTCTTATGCTGGGCCAGTGTTTCCTCCTTGCCTCTGTCAGGATTCTACTGCCTCCAAGTAAGCGTCCTGTCTTCCTCTTCTGGCTTCTCTGTACTGGCTTCACTCCTTCCACATAGTTCACCATGGTAGGGCTCCTCTCACACTTCCTTAGTTTTTCCTTGCTTTTATATTGGCTCTAGCCAACAGGATTTGGGGAAAGACTAAACTACCAATACTGGTTCTCATTATGAGTGAACATCGTTGCTCCTCACCTATTTCTTGTCTCGGTTGTTGGAAAGAGACTAGACTGTTGATAGTGGTTCCCATTAGGAGCGATCATCCTTCCTCCATTTTTCTCCCTCATCAGGGATAGGGAAATTATATTGCAGCAGAATTAGTTGAATATGAATTTGTCAAATTCTTTGAGACACATTTTTGTGCAAATATATGTACGGGGTGGGTAATAATGGTAATAAAGAAAGGGGGAGGTCAGAGGGGGTGAGGGTGGTCTCCCCCCAAATATACTTGAGGCCAAATGTAAAATAAAATTTTTAAAAATTCAACAAAATCAAATTCGACAAAAAGAAACTCAACCAAATCAATCACCAAATCACATAGAGCCCCTTGTCACAGTATTGACAAAAGGATCTTTTTAGGAGAATGGTAAGAGGGGTAAAATGTATGAGTATATTAGGGGAGAGATTGTACTTAGGGGTATAGGACAGTGGTTTAATGCGTGGTGGGAAAACCGCGTTCCATCTAGCAAGTCCACTTTATTCCCATTAGTATTGTCTCCCCCACATGGTCCTCCCTCGGGCAGCTACCCCCAGCGTCGGGATCAGGTAGCGACTGCCCATCCCTGGCCATATGGGGAGAGACTTGCCCAGGGCAAATAGCGGTGACTTGCTAGATTCATCACAGGAATAATATCCTTTATGATTAAAGTTATGATATGATTAGTCAATTAGTTAATTGCTTTGAATTTGTTACCATAGGGAGGCAGTTATGAAAAGCATAACAAAAGCTTGTATTGAGGAGAATGTCAGGATGGAGCAAGGCCTAACTAGCCCTATGCTAAGGTGGCATATCCCCACCTAAAGAAACTAAGGAAAGCATGTGTCAATATGTTCAACTGAAATGTCTGTCTGTGTCCAAAACCTATTCTTGCCCTCACAACTAATACTAAACAATGTGTTGGGATGTCAACCATAAACTAAACAGTGTTCCAAAAGTAAAAGTTCAGAGATATTTCCAGCTCGGGCTTATTCTTCAGCTTCTTTTCCCCAAATTTCAATAAATATATTACAATGTTCATCTTACCTTCTCTCGGACTTGAAGTAGTAAAGTTCCATAATTTTGTAAAGGTCAGGGTGCTCTTCCCCAATGTTCAATAAGCGATAACGTTCCACTCTTTTGTAAAGGTCAGAATACCCTTCTCCAAGTTCAATTTTAAAGGTGACACAAAAGAATTCTCTTGGCGCTTTGGCTTTCATATTTCAACAATTCTTTACAACTTAGGGTTCCCTTACCCAAGTCTGATACACACCAAGGTTTGATTCCTTCATCTGCCACAGTAAACTTCCATGTTGTCATGTAGTGGTTCTCTGGTCTTGGTGCAGTTTTAGACCACACGGTCCACCCATTACAGGTCACGCAACCAGGAACTTGGGATTCACTCTTCAACAGTTCTTTATTCCTGTAACGCTCACCTGATTCCCACGGAGGCGCTGATCCCGGCTGGGCTGCTATCGTTTCTTCAATTGAGAAGCGTAGAGCTCGGACGACTCTCAGGACTGGGCTTCCTCTTATCGAATGTCTGACTTGCAGGGTAAGTTTTCTGCAGGTGGAAGAAAAAGGGTTAATCACCGTTTGATGGGATCTCTTCTCCCACCAATCGCCAGTTTCTCCCACAGCCTAGCTTTCTACTTGTCTCGGCGAGCTCTCACCTTAGGCGTATAAATGCTGAGCTCTCCATCCTGCGTCTGGTGCAGGGATGCGTGGATTCCAGTTACGTCACTGGATGAGTTCAGTGTTGAGGCTCAAGTCTTTTGCGGCCTTAGTTGTGGCACTGGTGCTGGGATGCCAAAGAGCGATGCCGCCGTTACTGCACGAGCGGATGCCTGTAAGTATACTGTAGTCTTTAGGCTTTAAAAGATGGGCACCTCAATAATGTCCCTTTTCCTTTGTTTCAGGCCTCGGGATGCTGTGGGCGTAGTTTTCCGTTGCCGCTGCACGTGCCGATGCACGTAAGTATAATGTTCGTTGGCCGCTTTTAATGGCAACTCTAATAATGTCCTTTTTCTAGTTTTCAGGTGCCGGGATGCTGCAGGCTTTATATCCGTTGCCACTGCACGTGCCGATGCACGTAAGTATAATGATCGTTGGCCGCTTTTAATGGCACCTCTAATAATGTCCTTTTTCTAGTTTTCAGGTGCCGGGATGCTGCGGTTGATGCGGCCGCTTCTGCCCGTGCAAAAACTGGTAAGTTAAGATGAATGCGACTGCCTTCACCCGAACCCCTTTTTAATTATGTCCTTTGCCTTTCAGGTGCAGAGAAGCTGCCGAAGAGAAGGCCGCGGTTAGCTCCGTTGCAATCACGGATGGATCAGGTAAGTGGGCGCGGCTGCGAGCGAGTTGCACTTTTCTAACCTTATGTTTATTCTTCGCAGGTTTTGCTGGTGACTGGATTCCGGGATCTGGTAAGTATTGTTCTGTGTCTTTCTTCATCCACAGGTTGCTGCGCGGAAGCTGAAGATGACTCTGGACCTGGAATGCATGAGCCGACTCGGTGAGCGTCCTGCTGCTGCTGCAGAATAATGCGAAGCACGTGTTTTCCATCGGGCGTGGTTTAAATAGCAGAGAAGTGCTTCCAGTGTGTGTTCTTCCACCAGTTCCACCCAGGTAAGAAAAGAGTTCCTGAATGGAGGGAATAGTTCCTCCCAGCCCTGATGGCTGGGGACTTCAACCAGACTGGATTGTTCTGGGTAAATATGCAGCATGGTCTGCCTCAGGTAAGTCCACCCAAGCATTATTACACTGTTTATCAATATGAGCCCGGCGCCAAACCCTTCATGAGCCTGGCGCCAAAGGCACCAGGACACGGTCCAAAGGGCCCCTGTAGGGGTCTGCTGGGTCCGGAGTAGTGGAAGACGGGTCTGCTTCCGAGGGCACTGGGCCAGTCCTGGCCCCTCGGGAGTAGCGCCCATGACAATTCCACAGATATTAGTTCTCTGGTCTTGATGCAGTTTCATACCACGCGGTCCACCAATTACAGGTCACGCCGCCAGGAACTTCCAGGTCTCCTTGAGTAGTTCAATATTCAGCCAAACAAGTCGTTTCTATAGTGTAGCTCCACAACTTTAACATATAAATGGTTTCTTAACCTTGGTGCCCACTTTGCTCTAAGAGTCTTTCATTCAACCTGGTTTGCATAATTACATTCAGTTCATTATTCAACATGTTTGTTCTTCTCCTTATTCCAAAAATACTGCTTTGTTCGATTCAATCAACTTGTTAATCAATGGATGCAACTTTGTGTCCTTTAGTCAATGCTGTTGTTCAAACCAGGCAACTTTGCATGATTTCATTCAGTTCGGTATTCAAAAGAAGACAACTTTGCCTATTGCATTCAGTTCGGTATTCAATAATAGCAACGTTACGTTTACCATTCACTTAAGCATTCAATTAAGGTAACATTATATTTTTCATTCAGTTCGGCATTCAAAAGAAGGTAACATTGCCGGTTGCCGTGAAATGCTACTACTTTCCAGTCCTTCGGAGCGCCCCGGCGCCCCGGTTGTACCAGTGTCCCAGACACTTAGCCGGGCATAGCAGCTTTGCTACCGTCACTGGCTTCTCCCTGTGCAGGGAAGTCTGCTCGCCGGGTGCTTCGCTCTGCACTCTCCAGCTCCCATGCAGAGCTTGGCCTTCACCTCTCGGCAGCACTTGCTGCCAGCCTCCCTATTGGTGGGATCTCCGTTCTATATGTCACACCAGCAAGATTCCAGGGGGTTTCCTTGGGCTTCTAAGTGTCTCTGCTTCGTCGGCTTCCGCACGGCTCCATGTTCCACTCCTTGCTCTTTCTCTGCTCTTTCACTGTGGTTCAGCATTCCACCTTTTATACACTTATGGTCCATTAATGGACTGCAGGTTTATACCATTGATCATTACTGCCTGACCCTGACTACATGGACATGCCTGACCTTCATGCAGTCTCTTCGTCCCAGTACCCTAGTGGTGAGAAGAAATGGTATTCATTACTCTTAGTTAATTCTTCCTCCTCTCAGTACCATAGTTGGGAAAGTGTGTATTACCCATAACTCTCAGTTGGTTCTTCCTCGTCTCAGTACTATTAGGTACCCCAAAAGGGGAACCAAGGGGCACTGCCTTATAATAACCTATAAAGAGTGGTGAATGTTTAAGCTGGTTATCATGAGGATAAGGGGGATACCATGTCTCGTCTAAGGATACCCCACTCCCAATCCCCAAGGACCCTCCACCCAGGTGATCCTCCCTTGCTTGTCCACCCCCACGGTCAGCATCCAATAGCGATGGCCTTTCACTGGCCACCTGCTTAGAGGATCCAAAGGGAGTAGGAGTGAGAATACCCCCAGGTTTCTCAGGCAGTCTACTCTCACCTGAAGATGGATCAGAATCCGAAACACAGGAATTAATGAGTAGTTAGAACGACAAGATCTGATAGCAAATTGTGCTATGAGTTGATTTACTTCTCATAATGTGGACTGTTTTCATAATGACATTATTTTGTTTGAACAATAGTCTGCGATTGATGACAGTGTAAAAGAAACACTAAGTAGGTGTGAATTACTGCTGTATACGTAAACCTATTGAAGATATTGGGCCTCATTACAAGTGTGGCGGCCCGGAAATAAAAGTTCTGGGAAGCTTACCGGCACCCATATTACCAGGCCGCCACACTGCAAGTCTGCCTGCAGAAGCAGTCGCATCAGGCAAGTCTGACCCTGCCGGGCGCAACAGCCCCAGTAGGCAGAATTGTCACAGAAGCACTGGCACCGTTAGCAACGGTGCCTGTGCTTCCGAGTCCCCATTCCCGTGGAGTCCCATAGGGAATTGGGATTTACCAAATTCGACGCCTGACTTCCCGTGCCGCTGGAGCTTGTAATGTCCCGTGGCAGTGGGAAGTCAGATGCCGGAAACAGTGTTTCGGGGTCGGCGGGAACCCATTGAGGCCCATTGTATCCACTATAAAGGTTCAAAACAATTATTTTATTCATGTAGGAAACATTTGGATTATTTATCACAATAAATTTGACAACAGTATTTTGATACAAAGGTGTAGAGAATTCTTTAAATACATTATGGTCTATTCCTTGTGAGTGCCTGGGTTTCTTTTCATGATGGATTGATGAGCTGTTTTTCTACAAATCAGAGGACCTCATTAGGTTCAATATATCCATGGGGAGGGGATAAACCAAGAACTGAGTAAGCAAAGAAAGGGCTTCCTATGGTTCGAGCTAATCTGCTTCAGAGATTGTAATGGGATCCTAATGGGTAGCGGGCAGCAAAGGTTTGGACACAAGAGTGACCTAGCCCGATGTCACAAAAGAAAACTACTAGAAAAAGGGTGTAACAAGGATTTGCTCTGCCAAAAATAAATAATACTCAGTGCACATAATTAAGCCAATTGGCATACAATGAAACACTATTCAAAATTGTCTCCGTTTCTGTTTATTTAATGACACATAGTAGTCGTCCAACAGCCAACACGTGTTCCACCTTCAACAGTCCTCTTCAGGGCTGTCAAAATCATACATTACAGAACCAAACTGTTATTTCCAAAGTTAACATTGTATACGAAACCAACATTTTCATCAATTCATTCCACAATTATTAACATTTGAACTTCAAATTGCACAAACCCGAAAAAATAAGCAAAAATAAAAGAGGGAAAAGGAGACAAAGAAAAAATGAAAGTTTTGCATTAGCCACTTGAGAACCAAATAACTCAATCCTTAAATTCCTTGAGCAATTTTGTGTCCATGTTACCCTTTCTTGACATACCATAAATGGTTCTTGAAGCCACCACCGTACACCACCAAGTGGTTGCAAGCGCATGCATTTGCATCTTAAAATCACATTGGGAATAGTTGAACACTTAATTTGCAATCATAATATCTTCGTGAGTTGGCGAGGTCACATAATGTCCCTAATGCCTGAAGCGACTAAAAGCTTGCACTTCCAATCATCGTGCATTGATACATCACTTACCAATGCAACGTGATTAAATACTTAAATCGTAATAGTCATGGTCCTTGTTTGAATAATCCACTGTAATCCAATAATAGTGACTGAAATTCTTAATCCATAATGTTACAAAGTACTCAATGTACGTCAGTTTCCATGCAAATCAAGGCTACCTCATACCTGATCAGAAATACTACACTCCAAAAAGTAACAAAATCAAAGTTGTCTTGTAGATCTTAAAGCTCCTGAAACAAATATATAAACCACATCTCGTTATTGAAATCCTTCCACATTACCCCTCATCTGGTACCTATATGGTATTTTCACAAAGGCTCTTGCTTGAAATCCACTGAGTGTACTAAACTCAGCACCAAACTTGGTCGATTATTTGCGTTCTGGCGTGCTTGAAGCCGCCATTTTACTAAACGCTAGTAAATATATTCATGCTGACGTCACACGTAGGCGAGTGATGTCAGTGATGCGTTTAACGTCTGTAAATAGAAGCAGTTCTGTAAACGTCTATGCACTTGATCGCTCACTATACGTACCAAACACCTGTCATCATCCATAAGCATCAGTTCTTAATAAAGTCTCAAGACTGAGCAGCTGCCAATACAAATGACTTGCCAGTTGCAAAAAGATGGGAACTACGGGAGTAAATGTTGAACACTTAATTTGTACTAGGTTTAACCTGACCTCATAAAAAACAATGCATCCACCGAGTGATTGGGTCCCAGATAGACTGAGTATTTACTTTCGGCAGGGGGGCTCATTTGGGAGAGTTCTCCTTCATACTCCACAAGTACAAGTAAACCCACGTTCCAAGCTAAATGTCCGTGCATTTCATCCTCTCCGTTTTAAGATTAGAATGATTACTTATTACTGGAATGTAGACATATACGGATCTGGACCTACATCCTGAACTTTTTGAGTTAAATGTACCCTTGTTCACTTGATCCATTGTCCATAAACTACACAGGTAATGAGAAAGAAAAACAAAATGTTCATCAGATTTTGTACAATTTGTGATTTGGCATATTCTCTTATCCAAGTGTCGCTGTATTTCACAAATAAATAGACAACACCTCCATCACTTCCAACACAATATGGAGTTTGAATGTCATATCGCAACGAAATAAAGCCACATTCCATCCCAAACAGGAATAACAAATGTATTGACATAAATGAACACAAATCCAATTAATAATCTCTCCTGTCCGGTTGGGGTCTTGTGTAGAACATTTGTAACACAGTTATAGAAAAACACCTCTTTGTTCAAACCTTTAATAACAGTTCTATATTTGCAGATAAGGCGTGCTTCTTGGTGTCTGAGGCGTTGTTCTCCGTCTCCACCAACAAACATGATATCAGAGTCCAATTGGTGTTTCCCTTGCCAGTGAACCATGTGTTGAATCATGGTATCACGTCACTTTTCTCCATGGAGGAGTCCTTTCCTGTGAGCCTAGGAGTGAGGCTGCTACCCGATATTCCCCCTGGTGGTGGTAAAAAGTGTGAGGACCTCACAGGGAGGGATTCCCCTCATGGGGATGTTGACTCCCGTTCCATTGTGGAACTCCCTAACCCGTTTGCCCCTGAGGCCTTAAGATCTTCAAAAACCCCAGTTACCCAACCTGAGAGTACTACTGTCATGTATTGTAATACAAAATATAATAGGAAACTAGTTATCCCCCCTTTACTTCTCACACAATTTGTACTTGCACCACGTTATGCATCAATTGCTTTCAGCATTGAGTCAACAGAGGATTTTCTTATTCAAAAAATAAATGTATTCTTTTTTTGCTAAAAACAAAATGTTATTTAAAATAACATTCACGGTTCAAAACCATTGCACAAAATAGGCATATTTAATGTAAATATTCATTCGGACAAACAACATTCTGAAAGGTTGTGCCTAGGGGTTTTTAAAGTGTGACTTTGTTAGGCAGAAACCTGTGCAGTTCCCTTGGGGACCACTGCAAAAGATTTAAGACTACAGGTATAGCAGTAAACCCACTTGGTAGCAGTCTGCACCACCCAGATTTACCTGGTAGCTGTGGCTGAGCAGTCAGACTTCCCTCAAGAAGAGTTAGGCAGTATGTAAAGTATACACAATAGGTACTCAAATACAATAGCACAAGCAAACACTGACCAGAGCTTGGTTTCAAAAGTATATAGTTATTTATTTATTAAATACACATAAGTTGAAATCACTCTAGCAAAATATAGTAAAAACACTTCAAACACAGTTATAATGAAAGCAGTTTCAACCCTTACTCCTATCTAGACAACTCTAGGTTAACACCACATAATTAAAACAGAGGTGAGCGCTTAACGTTAGATGACACTCTAGTAGGTTCAAGAAAGGGGATAAAAAGAAACAGAAATGGGTTAACACACCACTCTAAGGTCCAGAACACTTGCACTAGGCTCAAAGAAGCACAAAGTCACAGGTGAGCAAAAGTCACTAGGCAGGGCCCACTCTTAGAGTAGCCGGAGCGAAAATGTGCCCAAGATCACACTGTTATTAGGGATTCAAAGTCTTGCAAGGAGTTAGAAAGAGTTTAGGGTGGCTTAGAAAGTTTAGCCAGGGTGTTCCCGGCACTCCCAGGTTCGAAAGCCGGGGGCTAAATCTACCCCGTACAGTCGGTGGCAAGGGAAGCCAGGCGGAACACGGTACCTTCAGTGGAAAGGATCCTCCATTGGTGGCAGTTGTTCCAGGCAGTGGCAGCAAGGCTCGACGTCGGTCAGGGGAGAAGATTTTCTCGCTGAAGAGCAGAAGAAGAGGGTCGTTGCACTGCCCGGGAAGAAACCAGCCGCGGAGTCCTCCGGTTAAAGGGTTGTACCGACTTTCGTGGTTGGGGTAAAAGTGGTGGGGTTCCGGTTGCCGGGGTGCTTGGCACTGGCAAGGCGGCCACGAGATACCTCCAGAAGCGGAAAGAAGGTGAAAACTGGTTGTCCCCACCAGTCAAGGGAAGGAGCCACTCCGTTAAGAGTTCTCCTCGGTCGTCGGGAAAAGTGGTGAGACGGTTCAGCAGGGCTCCGCCGGGTGGTGTCGTCGAAGCAGGTCGGCTCAGCTCTTCCCTCGTCGGATTCTTGGTCCTGTGGCGACTTCTGAAGTTCCAGTCCCCAAAGCCCTGCTTTTATGCAGCAAACCCCCATTCACCCAGCCTAGCTGTCACTCAAACATGCTAAGTGGTGAGCCGGCCGGCTCACCACTTGGGCCAATCAGGACGGAGTGCGACTTGAGTTACCAAGGTAACTCAGTCCAGGGTGCCTAAACCCCCCTCCACCCCTCCTAAGTACCCCAGACAGAGTGGCACCACTTTGGAGGGCTTCTGTGGAGAAGCCCGCCAAAAGTGGAACAAAGGGCTCCACTTTGGGCCAGAGTTACAGAGGCGAACGCCAACGCCATTTTAGAATCAAGTTTTGGCAAAAAGTCCCAACCGGAGTTATAATAATAAATATATAAACCGGCGGTATGTTTAAGGCTACCGTAAATAAATAATTAAATGTGTTAGCCTAAAACAATGGGAAATCCCATAGGGAAATATTCGCGGTCGAATATAAAAAGTAGTTTCCACTGCCACCAGCCAAAACTCGATCAGGGGGGACGGAGACGTGCCCCCTCGACTAACAGACCCTGGGGCAATCGAATTGCCCCAGCCAGTACGTCCACAATATGATGGTTTGTACTGGTTCTGTTCAGGATTCAAGACTAGCAAAGTCTTTGGTGACTTTACATGCCCTGGGAGACAGTAGTCAGTCCCAGGGTATGGAGTCTATGTTGGGGAGTCCCTAGGACACCCCTGGGTCACGGCACAGAGGGTGCTGTGTAACCCACATCACAAAAATACATGAGGCCCTATGGAGTAAAAGACCCCATAGCCCATTCAACACAAGGTTTAACCAAGAAAACACACTTCAACATGTCCAAGAGTGAGGGTAAAAGAGTCTCACTCTTGGCAGGAGAAAAAAAGAAACCCTAGAAATCCAGCAAAGCTGCTGGGGGACTCACTAGGTAGGGAAATTCAGCCTAAACAGAGAATTCTCCCTAACAGACTTGATCAGTTATAACACACCATATCTACAATACAGTTTTGACGTATTTCATGCAAGTCAAAACAAGGACAACAGAGTACCAAATCTAATCTGTACTCCCACTTTTGAGCATAAAAAACATTTGACTGTTTCAAATTATTTTCTTCGGTTTAAAGTTGTTATGGTGTTAAAACAGTAAAATTCATGTGTCCTTTAGGGAAAAAGTGGCTAGACCAATCACTCTGTGATTTCTAGCTATGTTCTTGTCGACACCTGTTTCGGCCCCTCTACCATGATGTGTTTTTCCAGATGTTCTTGGTCAATTTCTATTGGGCCTTCATCAGGACGGGACTTTATTTGATGTTTGAGTCAATTACATATAACCCCAATTGTTCAGAGCAACCACTCTAACATACAAACATAAAAAACCACTAAGTAATACAACCTCTGTTGAGCAACTAACTACTTTATTTCTACCTGTGATGCAAGCTACTGACTTTATTCTTGTTGTGTGAGATGCAGGGCAGGCTGTCAATTACTTTTCGATTCAATTTCTTTTGTTTAAAAGGCAGGCAACAGCGTTTTTCCGCTTTCCTAAAAGGAACAAAGACCCTTAGTTACATGGCCAATTACTTCATCTATCCACAAAGGGTCTCATCACGAGTTGGGCGGTATCTCAGCAGTAATATTGCCCAACTGTAATAGCATTAGCACCAGCCGGTCCAGCGTTATTAGCGCTGGATCACGTGTTGGGCGTTAACAGTGAATACCTATTCCCCATTGGGTCCAATGGGGCATTTTTGGTACAAATACTGTGCAGTAATACCGGCAGTAATTGCACAGAAAACAGGATGCTAAATGGGATTTTCACCGCCAGCAAACAGCTGGAGGTAAAACAGTCCATATAGCACCCAACTTGTGATCGGGCCCGCCCTTAAATGCAGCGGTAATACCTTTACCGTAATACCACCGGGATATCGCCCAATGCAATTTGCGCCGGATCACGAGTTGCATGGAGGTCAGTAATTACCCATTCCCTGCAATAGCGACGCAAACAGCCAAAAATGGACACAAAATTGTCATATTTACCTTCAGCAAAAAGCTGGAGGTAAAAATGCCATTTTCGGCCCAACTCGTGATTTGGCCAGCCCTTAAATGCAGCAGTAGTACCGTTACCGCTGCATGTAAGGATCAGGCCAAATTCGTGATGAGGCCCAGAGTAATCATTTTCAATTACTGACCTTGTAATGGAGAAACTTCTATTATAAGTTCTGATGCCTTTGATGTCGCTGATTATCTTTTTTGAAATGTTCTTTTTTTGGTATGGTTTCCAAGGATTGGTATACAAATAAGATTATTGTCCGTTCCTGAAACTTCCTACCATTCATTTAGCATAAACCCTATGCATGTTATACTTCAGGAGATTTCACTCATCATTTATAATGTGCATTGTCTTTAATTGCACGTACTGCATTTCCCATCAAAACAGGGCCAATGTACAGAGACCCGGGTCATAAGACTATGTATTTATATTTTGAATGCCTTTGATGCTCAAGTTATTGGAGGAGTTATTTTAAAAATCTCCACAAGCTCCTCCCCAGCAGCTGCCATTTTGCAGAAACCTTGTTTACTTGATACTTTTACTACCAGCTGTCACGATATCAGTGGTCAAATTTCCGAACTTGATTCTGACTTTCGGAAAACACAGTATTAGGTCAAATGTGCTCACACATAATGTTGTCTAAACAAAAAACTTCTGTGTGCAAAGTTAACATTTCATTTCGAAACGCGGCTCTTACATGCATCTGACTACTCGATAGCGCTGCGGTTCTCTGTTGGCGCTCTTTCCACGCAGCATTGTTTCCACTTGTTAAGGTGCTCGACAACAGGACGTGGCAATATGCATAGACACCCAATGCGTGGTGTCTTGACCCAGAGGCCATTTTAGGAAGGGCATTTTCGCACTTTTCCATAACCAGCAAGTAGGGGATGCCCATATCCAATAATTGTATTATATTGTTGGCTTTGTATCGATGTTGGAATTAAAAAGTGAAGGTGGAAATCAATTTAAGAATCAAAAAATTGAAGGATCAAAAGAATGGAACTCGTGTGGAGTTCTTGTCTTGATTCTTTTTTTTCAAATTACTGCGCTCTCACATCCTGGCTATGTCCTGATATGTGAACTTAGGTTTGCATTCACAATGTTGAACAAGTGACATCCCAAAGATTGCGAGTCCTCTATACATAGAGTAGCTTGCCGAAGTGCCTTTACTGTAATTGCTCGTACACTCGAGCAAACAGGGATAATTACCATGATGGAAAAAATATTTCTAAAACAATTGTTTATTATTAAAAAGGACAAAGAAGTGCTTGTGGCTCTGTAGTACCTTATTGTCCAGCTAGTGCACATTCAAGCAACATTCTTTAAGGACGATTTATTATTTATTACTGCATAAACAATCCCTATTCTATATTGGTGTTCAGACTATTTTTGACTGTGTCTAATTTATAAATCCACTTCTGTTTTGCTTTCGGAAGCAACAGATCTCCATCGCCTCCTCTAGCTGGAGCTTCAATGGTCTGGATAACAAACCACAGCATTTCTGATGGCTTATGTTTATATTTCACAAAATGTGCCATCATTGGTTTTTCCATCTACTTTTTTTTTAGACATGACCGATGCTCACATATACGTTGTCTGACTTCACGTATCGTTTTACCAATGTAAATTAGGCTGCGAGAGCATTTATTTAAAAAAATTATTATATTTATTGCATTTTAATAATTTTTACAACAAACCAAAACCCTCCCCACCCCTATACCCATATACCCCAATGGATTACCGCCATAAAACCCTTTACATGGTACATTGGACATATTTCACAGAGTCATTATACATCACGAAATGTCAAGAACACGCAAGTGTTGAGGACAGTATTGAAGATTAAAATCAGATTGAAGAAATTCAAGCACCTCCGACCATTGGTATGAAAATTCCGACTGTTCACCTTGTATCCTTTAGGTAGTCAGTTCCAATGCTACAAAGTTCCAAATTCTATAATACCATTCCGTGATCAACAGTGGATCTTTGGACTTCCATTTTTGAGCAACCCCCAATAAAGCGGCCATTTGGAGCATCACATATGTTATGCATTTTTGCTTTCATTACTACGCATACTAGACTCAAGAATTAAGAGTAATTTCAACTTCAAGGAGCCAGAGTTCAATGAGCCAAACATTTGTTGCATTGATGCATCAATATCTACCCAGTATCCCGCTAGAACTGGACAATGCCACCACACATGCCCCCAATCCCCAGTTGCCCCACATTGTCTCCAGCATTGATCCGGCAGGGTAAATTAGATTTTATGGAGACAAGCTGGGGTATAGAGCCATTGAGTTAACAATTTGTACCAAAATTCTCGTAATTGTATAGAACGGATGAGTCTAGGAATGTCTATCCACAATCCCTCCCATTCCCTATCCATGATGTGTTCTTCCAATGTCATTTGTCATCTTGTCTTGTAATGTGGCGAAGGAATAGGAGACGACTCATTCATTATACAAATAAAAATACAAATTATTTTGTACAGATTCGATATTAGGGCCTTGTTACCAGAATTTGTAGTAACATATTTTTCAAAGAGAGTTAACTCCCTACTTGCCGCATGCGATAGTGATGGTGCCAAGATCCAATGTCAGACTTGAAAATATCGAAATTGCTCCATGTATGCAAGGCCAAAATCAAGGTTACACTGAGAAAATGATTTAAGTTCCCTACCGATAAACAAAATCACATATTTTCTGACACCCTGCTTGCTTCTATTTGGAAGAGGCCAGAGAATCACAACCTGGACTAAAGGTGGGGTTAAAGAATATGGGAGAGAATGGGGAGGGAAATGTTGTAAGACTATACTTTTTGGCCGCAAGATCCCATACCTCTTCTACCAAGTTCGTAATTTTACTCCTGTGCAAATTAGGAGGGTGATCTTTTTTAGAGAGCCACAGCGTTTCACCTATTTATGGTCCCCCAGTGCATGTTCCATCTGCATCCAGCATTTCTCACCATCCCCGTCCCACCAATCCCTAATAATACGAAGTTGTGCAGCCTGGTAACATTTTTTCAAATCTGGTAGGCCCAATTCACCTTTTTCGATGGGGGTAGTCAAGACTTTGTATGCCACTCTTGGAGGTTTATTATTCCAAATATAACCTGAGATTTTTTTTACACAAAGATTTAAACCATGTGGCTGGGATTCGAAGTGGAAGTGCCTGGAAAAAATACAAATTCTTAGGAAGGATAGTCATCTTTATGACATTCATCCGACTGAGATGGGTTGGAAAACTTATGGTCACACATATATACATTTACAAAACAGCATTCATCTGTGTAGACAGCAACTGTAGGCAGCCACACGCGTGAGCATACATGAAAGTAATTTTAATTGGGGATGTCAAACATATTAGAAGACAAACAGACTAATACATCAACAGATAAAAACGCACACAAAATAAAAGTACAGTATTTTGTGTCAGGGAAAATAAGGCAAGGCTACAGGTAACAAAAAGCCAGAAAGAGAACGAACACAAAAGATGAGGCAACTTAATATACTTTCTGATCCTAATACACAAGTTATACAAAATGGCTAAAATTAGACATTTGATGAGATAAAAAATGTCGACATGTTTCGGCCAGTAATCAGATGGGACAGTTTCTCAAGTGTCCATACAGAAGATAAATGTAGTGGCCATCTTCAGGACAGGACATTTCTTCAAGATGAGCCTTATGAACAACTTACTATTGGCGTCAAAGATCTAAAAAGATGTACATATATACACAATTAATCACGGAACAACAAAACATTGACTAACAAAATAGGACTGAAATGTCATTAAATACATAAACTCTAATGTATACACAAAACTCATGTTGGCTGTCTATTGTATTCCTCATATTGCAAAATACATGTAGATATACTATCAATATTTGTCCTATAGACAAGCTAGTTTTAAATCTGTGCTTGCCACAGAACACAGTTAACATACCCTC
The DNA here is from genome assembly GCF_040938575.1 of Ambystoma mexicanum. Classification (NCBI taxonomy): domain Eukaryota; kingdom Metazoa; phylum Chordata; class Amphibia; order Caudata; family Ambystomatidae; genus Ambystoma; species Ambystoma mexicanum. The sequence continues at coordinate 1,301,324,474 of NC_090923.1, read as the reverse complement.
GTGTGACACATAAGAAAGATCACACCCTTACCAGTACCTCCTGGGTCGAGTGTGATCAAAAGATAAGGACAAAGCCATCAATGACTCCTTCAGGGACAAAATTGTCACACCTACTGCCTGATTAATAGTCATCTAGATGATTCATGGCGCAGTCAACATAAATAGATGAAAAGTGGCCAGTCATTCCAAATTGGTTCTTTTTCCTATTGGTATTACCATATATCATGTTATTACTACCAAGGGCAGTGCTCAAGAAAATCGGGGCACAGAACAGTTTTATTCATGCACAGGATAGCTTACTTCTGAGTGTCGCCAGGTAGGTCATACACGAAACTGGAGGGAAACTCTAATAAACATCATTTAGGCATCCAGTGTGGGACTAAGAAAGACGTCGTAGCGTCAAATTCGCAGGGTGTCCTAAATCAAATAGAGAAAAAAACGCCGCGATTTAATCTGAGAGTCCTTTTGGAAGAGAATAAACTTTAATGAAGGCAATGTTTCTGTATACCTTTTAACACAAAAGAACGGCGTCAATCCCAATTCGTGGCGGCTAGATGCGGCAAGAAATTAATACCGGCGTTCGAACACGGGTGAAATTAAGCCTGTGTAGTCGAGGACTTGCTGTCCAATTCCTGTGTAGTCGATCTGCAAAATGCAGGACACAGAGAATTAATCAAAAGCACAGTATTAGCAAAGTCGGACTTGTCACTGTGAGCGGGGTAGAATACAGGAGCTTACCTCTCACTACTCGGTTATGAACCGAACGATCCTCTCGCCACAGCCGCGATGCAGCAACTAGTACAACCGGTCGTCCAGAGGACGAGTTTAAATACGTCTCGACATCGGCACAACGGCAGGCGGAGACTCCTTTATTTAAAGGTACAGTGTATCAAATACCTCGCAGAAAGCGAGGTCTTGATCCACACGTCAGTGTATGATGGTATTGGGAAAACTATTAAACAGGGGCCCCGCGATGGTGTGGGGGTGCCATACTGGGATGTCCACAGCGGTAAAAGCAACTTATGAATAAAAAGTCAACCAAGTTCTGTGTTTGACAAAGGGTCATACTTATTTGAGGTGCCCCAAGCTAACATAACGAAAAAGGCGCACACGGCCACAGTCTGACCAATCAGGGAGAAGGGGGATCGAGGGGAGGGAGAAAGGGAGGAGGAAGGAGCGGGGATGGGCGTGCAAATGTTCAGCACCCTCACATATGGTCACAGGTATAATCCGAATTATGTGATTAAACTGTTCCATTCCACAGAGGAATTCAGGCCATGGCTGACCATATTCAGATTGTATATCAGCCTTTGTTCAGCTAAACTCAGAGCTAGATCTCTATTACCTCCTCTAGGGGAGGGCAACATTTTTTGAATAACAAACCATTTTAGATCGGTGTAATTATGCTTTGCAGCAATATTGTGAGATACCAGAGGTTTGTTCTCGGTTTTATTCTTCAAACACGACCTGTGTTCACAAATTCTGAGCCGTACAGCACGGCTGGTTTTTCCTATGTTCAATAAATTGCACGGGCATTTAATGCCATAAATAAGCCAATCCGAAGCACAATTGGAAAAGGATCTTAATTTCCATATTTTGCCATTGAGTTCAATAGACTTGCAATTGGCGGTTAAAGCACAAACTGAACAATGGCCACATTTAAAATGGCCTACTACCGGTGGAAGATTCCACAAGGTAGCTTGTGATGTTGGTGGACATATGGCTGGATAGGTATGGACCAAAAAATCTTTTACATTTTTTTGACGTTTGAAAGCAAACCTGGGTTGAGCGGGGCAAAACTCTTCCGTAGTCAAGATATGCCACTGTTGTTTGATTACTTTGCGTAAAGCATTACTGATGGGGCTGAAAGTGCTCTAGCCGCCACGAATTGGGATTGACGCCATTCTTTTGTGTTAAAAGGTATACAGAAACATTGCCTTTATTAAAGTTTATTCTCTTCCAAAAGGACTCTCAGATTAAATCGCCGCGTTTCTTTCTCTATTTGATTTAGGACACCCTGCGAATTTGACGCTACGACGTCTTTCTGAGTCCCACACTGGATGCCTAAATGATGTTTATTAGAGTTTCCCTCCAGTTTCGTGTATGACCTACCTGGCGACACTCGGAAGTAAGCTATCCTCTGCATGAATAAAACTGTTCTGTGTCCCGATTTTCTTGAGCACTGCCCTTGGTAGTAATAACATGATATATGGTAATACCAATAGGAAAAAGAACCAATTTGGAATGACTGGCCACTTTTCATCGATTTATGTAGACTGTGCCATGAATCATCTAGATGACTATTAATCAGGCAGTAGGTGCGACAATTTTGTCCCTGAAGGAGTCATTGATGGCTTTGTCCTTATCTTTTGATCACACTCGACCCAGGAGGTACTGGTAAGGGTTGGATCTTTCTTATGTGTCACACGAGGGTATGTTAACTGTGTTCTGTGGCAAGCACAGATTTAAAACTAGCTTGTCTATAGGACAAATATTGATAGTATATCTACATGTATTTTGCAATATGAGGAATAAAATAGACAGCCAACATGAGTTTTGTGTATACATTAGAGGTTATGTATTTAATGACATTTTAGTCCTATTTTCTTAGTCAATGTTTTGATGTTCCGTGATTAATTGTATATATATATGTACATCTTTTTAGATCTTTGACGCCAATAGTAAGTTGTTCATAAGGCTCATCTTGAAGAAATGTCCTGTCCTGAAGATGGCCACTACATTTATCTTCTGTATGGACACTTGAGAAACTGTCCCATCTGATTACTGGCCGAAACATGCCGACATTTTTTATCTCATCAAATGTCTAATTTTAGCCATTTTGTATAACTTGTGTATTAGGATTAGAAAGTATATTAAGTTGCCTCATCTTTTGTGTTCGTTCTCTTTCTGGCTTTTTGTTACCTGTAGCCTTGCCTTATTTTCCCTGACACAAAATACTGTACTTTTATTTTGTGCGCGTTTTTATCTGTTGATGTATTAGTCTGTTTGTCTTCTAATATGTTTGACATCCCCAATTAAAATTACTTTCATGTATGCTCACGCGTGTGGCTGCCTACAGTTGCTGTCTACACAGATGAATGCTGTTTTGTAAATGTATATATGTGTGACCATAAGTTTTCCAACCCATCTCTGAGGTTAGAGTAGTGAGGGGTAAGCAATTCTCCAGTGCCAGTTCCCTGACACACTTATATATTTTCTCGTCATTTACCCCAACTTTGAGAATTGCTCCCCCGTTAACAAAAAACGTTGGGATCTGGCCTACTTTATTAGTACATTCATCCGACTGAGCCATGATATACCCCATTGTGCAAACGGTGTCGCGATCAGTCTCAGCAGAGAAGAAAGATTAGCTTCATACATGCCCACCATGTCCGGGGTTATTACTACCCTCAATAGTTTAATCTGCCCATGTGCCCAGCCAAACTGAGCTTGCGTGCGAAGAGTAGACACTGCGGCCTGGGACAAAGATGTGGGGCACTGCTGAGAGGTCAAGAAGAACAAGCGCTGTTCATCCCTCTGAGTCTGCTGTGACTATGAGGTCATCCTAGATAGAGAGCAGTGTGGTTTCTGTTCTGTGACACGGATGGAAGCATGATTGTATAGTTCCTAGGAGATTGTTCGATTCCACAAAACCTTTGAGCTTTGAGTATGCCGTGCAATCAATGAGCTTTGCCAATGAATCGGGTGCTGAAAATGGGCCTGTGGTTGATTGGGATTGGTAGGAGAGGGTTGAGGGAATCTTTTTTGCGAAGAGGTTTGAAGGGTTCTCGGTGAGGGGGTCATTAAGAATGGACCTCGACAGTTCTACTGCACAAGTGGAGCCGTTAAAGTAGGGTGCCGCAAAGGGACCTAGGTGCTAATTACGGTACCGCAATTTGCAGTACCGTACTTAGCGCCTTCCCCAGTCCCATTGAGCCCTATGGGGCGAAAATGGGAATGGGGAAGGGCCATGGTGAAATGGGGAAATACCGCCCCGCCAACCTTGGAATGGGGCGGTATTTCCCCATTCCACCATGGCGGACTTGTTACAACACCGGCACCAACCATGGTGCTATTAGCGCCATGGTTTAGCGCTGGGGTTGTAATGAGGGCCAAAGGCTATCAGACACTTCTTATTTGAACAGGTTCTCAGTTCCTCAATAGCAACAATGTTTGTCTTGGTCAGGATGATTTGCCACTCTGATAACTCAAAGAAATACAACTTCTCTACAACAGCATTGCACGGCTCTTCCTCTAGTACCACTAACAACATAAAATGTCTCTGTTAGGACCACCTTGTAGCACTCCTTCAGCTTCCACCTGGCCTGCTTCCATGGCAGGGCTACAATCTCCAAACATTTGCCATCAGGATATACTCCCCTGCCCGAACAGCTTTCAAAATAACAAGTGCTTTTGTGGTCAATGTCAACTGACAAGAGGTTACAACAGCTTCACAGTATTCAACAAATTGCTGCTTCAAAACTTTCAACCACTTTTCAGGGAAAACAAGATGCACATTGGTGCTCTTTAATACTCTTCTGAAAATGATGCTCCTCTCCTTCTGGATACCTTTTCCCAGAAGGGCATACTTTTTGCCAATCTGGTTTCCCCCATTATACAAGCAACCAAAGAGTGACAGGGGTAGGGTCTCTTCCTACCTCTTCCCTGATTTTGGCAATATGTGTTTATCCCAGCTTGCACTATAGGTTGTATACAATATAGGCAACAAGTTTCAGAGCTTATAGATCTTGCATTAGCCCCCTTCTGCTGTTAGCAGCATTGGCTAGATTGTGTTTGCCTTGGTTTCAGTATCTCTTGGCTTGGGTAATATTTATTGACATTAACTTTGAACAAAGTTGCCCCCTCAGGTGGCTGGGTTTTGCACAGACTCACACATTTAAGGTTACAGTCATGTGGCTTTGATATAGTTGACTTTTGCTGCTTTTCCCTAGTTCGGCATTCACAATTAACTTGGGAATCACTTTGACTCACACGCGAGTGCTGCTTCTGCTGCTTTGCAATAGTTTCGGTATTCAAAACCATTCTCTGCACTACTTTTGCTTCTACACGAGCCAAAGGTCTGCTTTCAACACGTGAGCAGGGACAGAGTGCTCCAAGGTCACTGACAGCTTGTGAACTCACCAGATAAAACGTGCGCCTCTGTTCCCCTCGCTGCTCACAGGACTTCTGCCGTTTTGGCTACTCGCAACCCTGCAAACTGCTTAGTTTAGTCCACCTTCGTCCCACGACACTTTGGAGCTCCTATCGCTCCTGAGGCCCTCTGATGCTGCCAGCCACCGGAGACAGCATTGAGGCCCTCGGGTGCACGCCAGCCACCTAAAACAGCCTCCTGCACGCTTCCCGCTGCACAGCCTCTGCAGAACAGATCACAAGGGGGAAAGCTTTCCTCCTGCACGCTCTCCGCTGTGCAACCTCTTCAGATTTCTGGGGGCACAGACCCGCTCAGGAACTGCAGCTGATATCTGTCAAGTAGTGGTCCCATCGTCTTCTCTCTCCTACAGGTTCTGCATGGGCTGCCAGCACGAACCAAGCTGCTTCTGGCTTCCTCTGTTCTTCACCAACAACGCCAACTCTTTGCCCTGCACCTGAGGGGGCCTTTTAAGCCCCTCTCTTTCCCTCAGGTGTGGGTCATCTGCATTGATGAACTGACCACTCCTAAAAATTGTACCTCTTCAGCCCTCTTCTTCGTCCTAGTACTAAGGTAATTATGGGACTTGAAGTCCTAATGGAAAAATTAGATTACATTTTTTATTTGTTTTAGTTGTTACATAACAACTTTTTCAAATCAGAATTTTACAGTAAGACGTAACATTTAAAGTAACTTGATTGCACATTTGCATTTTTACAATACAAAAGCAATTCGGCATGATGGCTGGTAAGGTGCAATCAATACTTGCAGAGTATTAGGATTAAGATGCCACAATGTACAAAAACAAGAAAAAAGAAAAAGTTTACACAGGAGGAATCAAGATTTATTTCTAGTTCATGGCAGTCACAAATTTTTCCAAGTGATACACAAAAGTCCAGCATAACACGAATTTTACACATTTTAGAGTTATTCAGTTACATCACAAGATAAAAAGAGAACAAAATAACACATTGAGGGGATTTTGTTCTAAAAGACAACTTAAAACATCAGTGTAGTTTTACAAGGTCAGAAAAAATTGTCTTTTTAAACTATGACGCAAATACAATCTATACATAAAACACAGTAAAAACAATAATACAATCTATGCAATCGCTTACATAGCACATAACATTAAAACATTAGACAAGGCTGACTTTGACACTTAATTGTAATTGATCCAGTGAGTGTGAATTGCAGGAATTTATCATTCTCTTTTGTGACTCTTTTGTCACAGGTTTCCTCCCTTCTCACCTGTCTATGTTGTTTGTTGGAGTTCTTCGATGGAGTCTTCTTACGCACAGTTCGGGTCTTGTATAACCCTGTGCGTGGGTCCTCGGGATCCAGCGTGCGTTCAGCGTCCCATCTCCTGGGAACGTTCAGATGTCCGGGAAAAATCGATGAAACGGCGAAGAGTGCACTCGGGGAACGGGTGCACGGGGATCCGGGATGCAATAGAGGACAAAAAAGAGGAGGAATGAAGGAGAAGGAATCTAGGGGCACCGGGAACCAGGAATCAAAGGATATAGCAAAAGCGAACACGGCAGCACACGGCTAGCCACGGCAAGCAGTAGCGTTGAGACACGCAGGGCCGCAGGGGCGTGTCCGCTTTATGGAATGCAGTGCGTACGGCACGGAATCTGGTAAACAGCATTCCGCGTTCGGCGACCATGTTGGGAATACTGCTGAGTGCAAGGCCCTATGGGTCAGGGACCAGGAAGTCCAGAAAGGACGCGTCTGATGGTTCATGACAGCATGCCTCCTCCGAAGGCCTGTTCCTCTGGGTTTGCCTGGGTGTATAAGGTGGTACCTTTGAAGTAGTCTGGGGGCATTTAGGTTTGAGACTGGTTCCCAGGTGTGTTCACTGGGTGGGTACCCTTTCCACTAAACCAGATACTGTAGCTGACCACATGTGTACCTGGAGTCACATATTCTGGACACTTCGTATTCTAGCTGGTCATGGACAACCACAGGGGTAGATCTTGGAGCAGTCCGGGAGGTCTGGACGTATGGTTTCATTAGAGACGTGTGAAACACTGGGTGGATCCTCTTCCAGGAGTCTGGTAGTTTGAGCCGGAAGGCCACTGGGTTAATGATTTCCTTTATGGAAAAGGGGCCATAGTATCGAGGAGCCAATTTATTAGGTCTTAGGTGTCGAGGCAGTAGTTTCTAGGATAGCCAGGCCTTATCACCCACTGCATAGGAAGGTCCTGGTCTTCTTTTGGAGTCTGCATAGTGCTTGATGTTAGTTCGGGCCCTTTCGAGGTGTTCCTTGGCTTCCTTGTGTACGTTGATGAGGGTTTCAATCCAGGAGTCGACTGTAGGAACTGGTGTAGGATGTGGAAGAATGGATGGTAGAACTGAAGGGTGGAATCCTTGGCTGGAGAAGAAAGGGCTGGTTTTGACAGCCGAGTGATCCGAATTGTTGTAGGCAAATTCATCCACAGGTATTAAGAGTGACCAATCGTCCTGGACCTTGGTGGTGAAACAACAAAGATACTGCTCCAGGGTTTGGTTCACACGTTCAGTAGCTCCGTTGGTCTGTGGATGATAACCTGAGGAGAGGGCACGTTGGATTCCTAGTATACGGCATAAGTGTTTCCAGAATTGAGAGATGTATTGAGGTCCTCTGTCTGATATGATCTTGGAAGGGAGTCCATGAAGTCGGAATATGTGTTCCAGGAAGATTCCAGCGAGTTCTGAGAAAGATGGTAGTTTATACAAGGGTGTAAAATGAGCCATGTGCGTGAAAAAATCAATGGTAACCATGATAGTTGTGTGTCCCCTGGAAGGTGGTAGTTCCACAATAAAGTCTGTAGCGATGTATTCCCAGGGTCTTGTTGGTAGCGTTGGTTGTTTTGATTGCAAACTGCACAGGCTTGGATGTACTGCTGGACGTCAACTTTCATTTTTGGCCACCAAAACTGTCTTTGTATTAAGCGGAGAATGTTGGTAATGCCACGATGTCCAGAATGAAGGGTATCATGACAGAGGCTTGTAATCCTTTGTCGCAGTCTCTGTGTGGGAATGACCAGGCCATTATCCTTGAACAAATACCCGTCCTTTGTTTTAAGATTCCATCGATTCTTCCCAGTAAATTCCTTCCAGATCTCAGAGGACTGGGTTTGAATCTGAATGTCTTCCAGGAGAGTGATTGCTTGGGCTACAAAAATTGTATGGGGAAACATCTTTGGGAAGGATCGATCTTCAAGAGTTTCATAGTTGGGATGTCGGGATAAGGCGTCAGCAATTATGTTGTGTGTTCCAGGAACATGATGGATTTGGAACTGGTACTGGGCAAAGAAGAAGGCCCAACTGGCTTGACGGCTATTCCTACATTCCAGGGATTGTAGAACTTGAAGATTCCGATGATCCGTACGGACCTGAACAGGATGTTTTGCTCCCAGGAGTAGATGGCGCCACTCTGTGAAGGCTTGACGGATGGCTAACAGTTCCTTTTCCAGAACAGAATAGTGGGTCTCGCTAGGAGTTAGGGTTCGCGAGAGATAAGCGATGGGGTGTTCTAACTTGTCCTCAAATTCCTGCTTTAGGTCTGCTCCGATGGCGTAGTTGGAGGCATCCGTCTCCACTAGGAAAGGTCGATCTATGTCAGGTTGAGCCAGGATGGGGGCTTGTGTAAACTCCGACTTCAATTGTTGGAACGCCTCGTCTTGGGCTGCTGTCCAAAGGAAGGGAGTATCCTTCTTCAACAATGTAATGATCGTTTTGAACTATCTCCGAAAAGGAAGGTATACATTTCCGGTAGAAGTTGGCAAGCCCCAGGAAGGATTGAATCTGTTTCACAGTAGTTGGAACAGGCCAGGATAGTATGGAATCTACTTTTGAGTGGTCCATTCCAATTCCTTCTGGACTAAGGACAAATCCGAGATAGTGAACAGTAGAGACATGAAAAAGGCATTATTCGGGTTTAGCCAGGAGCTTATGTTCACGTAGCCGCTGTAAGTCTGCCTTAACATGCTATTCATGCTTAAGATGGTCCTTGGAGTATATCATTATATCGTCCAGGTAAACTATGATGAAGAGGAACAGCATATCGGAGAACACACGGTCCATAAAACGTTGGAAGACCGCTGGGGCATTGGCGAGCCCTAGGGCATAACCAGATATTCAAAGTGACCAAAGGGTGTTCTAAAGGCCGTTTTCCATTTGTCACCTTCCTTTATACGGATCAGATGGTAGGCATCTCTGAGATCCAATTTCGTGAAGACTACAGCTCCTCTCACCGCTTCTAGGATATCTGAGATTAAGGGCAATGGGTAGCGGTCCTTGAGGGTGCATTGATTAAGACCACGATAATCAAGACAAGGCCTAAGCTCCTCAGTATCTTTCTTGGGAACAAAAAACAACGAAGCTCCCGCCGGGGATTTGGATGGTCGTATGGTGCCATTTTCTAGGTTGGTATCCAAGTATTCTCGGAGGGCCCTTTTCTCTGGTTCCGATAGGATGAACATCCTTCCAAAGGGAATCACTGCTGAGGGTTCAGTATCAATAGCGCAGTCTTCAGGTCTGTGAGGGGGTAGGGCTTGAACTATGGCAGTTGAAAACACATCAGTGTAATCCTGATAGGCCCTGGGGACCTGGATAATATTTGAGACCGTGAATGGGCCTTGCTGGTCTGTCAGCATACCTTCAGAGGATCTTGACGAGGAATCCAGGGATAGACAGTGAGACATACAATGTTCGGAGCCAAGAAACAAGGATCCTGCTGCCCAGTTGATGTATGGGTTGTGTTTCTGTAACCAGGGCATACCCAGTACCATTGGATAATGGGCAGATTTTATGATGTCAAATTTGATCATTTCTTGATGATGGTTTATCGAGAGCTGGATCTCTTTGGTTTGCAGGGTTATTGGTCCTGAAGAGAGAGGTCTTTCTTCGATGGCCTCTACAGGTTGCATGATGTCTGAAGTTTCATATGGAATGTGGTGCGTAGTGACCCAATCCTGATCTATAAAAATCCCCATGGCCCCACAATCCACTAATGCCAGAATGGGGTAAGTTTCTTTCTTGGACGGCGATACAATGGCCTGCAAGATCACAAGGTTGTTTTGTCGAGGAGAGTTCAAGGATGGAATAGATGTGGAGCAAACATCTCTCTCCCGAAGCTGTGCTCCATCTAGGATCGGGAGCTTGTGTTTCCCGAACGCCGTGGAGGGTCCAAAGGACATTCTCTCACAAGATGTTTATCTGAGGAACAGTACATACACAGCCCGGTGTGAATCCGTCACAATCTTTCTTGCAGGGATATGGCTCTGCGGAAGGCCCCCAGTTGCATGGGTCCTGGGTCTGTGGTCGGGGCAGGAGTGGGTTCGGGTTTAGAGGAAGATTCTATAGAGGTCTTTTGGTAAGGCATTTTTGTTTTCTTCTTTTCTGCCTTCCTTTCCTGGATACGAAAGTCTATTTGTAAAGAGAGGTCCATAAGAGCCTGGAAGGAACCTGGGCGAGCTACCCTGGCTAGCTCTTCTTTTATCTCTTCGTTTAGTCCTCTCTGAAATAGGGTAAAGCAGGCCTCCGAGGACCAATCTGCTTCCTTACCAGTTGCTTAAAGCGTGTTACATAGGTAAGCATATCCTGGGACCCTTGTTGGAAATCCAATAGACGTTCTTGGGCACTGTAAACCTGTTCTGGGTGGTCAAACATGGTCTTCGGAGCCCGTACGAACCCATCATAATCATCCAGGAGGGCATCTCCAGAATTAACTAAGGACATAGCCCAGGTTAATGCATTCTCGGAGAGATGCGAAATCATAAAGCCCACCTTTGCCCTGGGGGTGGAAAAGTAGTAGGGCTTAAAGGTAAAGTGCACTAAACACGAATCAAGGAAGCCAGGAAGGTTCTTTGATGAGCCATCATATTTATCCACTACTCCGCCCAGCAATACACTTTCCTTGGTCGTGAAATCACGTGACAGGACTAGTTGTTTTAATGCAGCATTCTCGGCTTTGAGATTCTGAACTTCTGTGGTTAACTCTTGCATGCCGCGCATGAGGTCTTGAACTGCAGCCTCCATGTCGGTATCTGTATCAGTTTGTTGGCGTCTCAATCTGTCACAGGTTTCCCCCTTCTCACCCGTCTATGTTGTTTGTTGGAGTTCTTCGATGGAGTCTTCTTTCGCACAGTTCGGTTCTTGTATAACCCTGTGCGTGGGTCCTCGGGTTCCAGCATGCGTTCAGCGTCCCATCTCGTGGGAACGTTCAGATGTCCGGGAAAAATCCAGGAAACGACGAAGAGTGCGCTCGGGGGAACAGGTGCACGGGGATCCGGGATGCAATAGAGGACAAAAAAGAGGAGGAATGAAGGAGAAGGAATTTAGGGGGACCAGGAATCAAAGGATATAGCAAAAGCAAACTGCGGCAGCACACGTCTAGCCACGGCAAACGGTAGCATTGAGACGCGCAGGGCCGCGGGGGAGTGTCCGCTTTATAGAACGTAGTGCGTACGGCGCGGAAACTGGCAAACAGCGTTCCGCATTCGGCGGCCATGCTGGGAGTACTGCTGAGTGCACGCCCCCCTGGGTCTGGGACCAGGAAGTCCAGAAAGGACCCGTCCGATGGTTCATAACATCTTTTGCTAGCTGGGCATAGCTACATTTGTACTTATCACGATGAGATTATGTATTGTCGAGGCACACACTATGAGGGACATTTCACTAGGGTTCTAGTTTCACTAATACTGGCAAGATTTGTGAAATACAGAGAGGCAATACCCTTGCTTAGATCACAAAGATATAGCATCTTGAAGATTTAATGATGAGATATATTTTACTGTGTCAATATTGAGGGCTATCGAGGTGGCATTGAGTATTCTTGCCCACATTAGATCTTCAGTTGGTAGCCTAAATTGACTTAGATATTTGTAGAAGAATTGATGTCTCTTAGGGGCCAATTGAGGACATTCAACAAATAGATGTTTCAAGGATTCTTTTTTGTTTGCATCTTTGCAAAATCTTCAGGAGATGTCGGCAGCAATTTCCTTCGCCCATGAGGCCTTCTGTATTTTGGTCTGCAACAAGTTAAATCACAGTCTCAGCAATGTCATTGCATACCGTGAGTCTGGTAATTTGAGTAGATATTGGGCTGTGCTATTGTAAGACTTTATTTGGAAATGTCCTTGATGGAATGATACGCATGTTTGACATTTCTCCCATGTATTGCGCCAGTCCCACGCCCATAATTTCTTCTTTGCTTTATCTGGGTCTTCTTTAAGCAATTCGACTGAAATGTCCGCCTTGTCCATGATATTAAGATAATGGGATTTCCATGCGAGCAAGGGGGCAGAATTTTGGTTGATCCATGCAGTGGCTATCACCGGTAAGAGTGTCATGGCATCGTTGCTCGCAATTAAACATTTCCTCAAGAGACATAAAGCTTGCCAAATTATGGCAGCTCGTAGGGATATCAGGCCCAGTTCAAAGCGAATCTTCGCGATCGGAATGCTTTGTGGCAATAAGATTCTTTTCCAATACAAGCCTTCATGGGAGGACCAATTAGGATTGTTTCCCGGATATATAGCTTGTGCACCATATGACAAGATTGGGACAACTTTTTGTTTGTAGTAATACAAGGCTGGTGTAAAGGTGATTCGGCAAGACGTTTTTGAATAAGGGTACTTTGAGACGCCAATGTGCGTGTTCTGGCTTTCAGAATATTTATATAGGGGAGTTCAGATGGGTGATTGCTAATAAGTTGGCCCAAGTATTTAAATTCGTTGACAACGAGCATGGGCGCCTTGGCCAAGGTCCAAATGAATTTACTTTTACGGGCAGTGGCACATGATTCCAAAACAATGGATTTGGCGACATTAATTGACAGGCAGGGAAGTCATTTAGGGGTTGCTATAGGTCGCAACTGCGACCTCTGAGGTCTCCCTTGCTACCCCCTGTGGTCTCCTTTGCAACCCCTAAAAAAAAAAAAAAAGTATTATTCTTTTTTTTGTAATGCAAGCTTCTGGGCTTTGGCCAGCACCACGTGGCTCTTTACTTCTGGAGTGGCTGGCTTCCTTGTTCAGACATCTTAAAATAAAGAAAGAAAAAAAAAAAAATAACAGGGGTGCCACAAGTCTCACACTTTCATTACTGACCCTAAATAAGAAAGAATAGGAATACCAAATAATGTGTCTTTCTGGAATTCTATACAATAATTGCTAGACTCTTTAAAGGTTCATTTAAGGCACACTACAGGGGGTGAGAGTCACTGGTTTAGTCTGTTCTTAAACACCTCCACTCAGCCTTTCGTCCTTCTGAGGTTGATAAATGAGTATCAAGACAGGTTGAGTGATATTGGGTGTATATTGTTTCTATATAAAGCGCTTACGCGCAAGTGCTATATAATAACACATCATTATCATTTGGCCATGGACGTCTGCTTGCATTCACAGTAATTTGGTAATATGGGTCTATACACACTGATCCTAACGATACATATGGCGAGCCATTCTTGTATGAAATATATATCACATTATAGTGATATTGTAAGCATATTTTTCCTCGTGTACTTAGGAACAATGCTATGTGATGCCACTTCGTGTTTTGTCAAGGGTTGAAAGGTTGTGTTCCATTGCTTTCAGCGATATCACTTTGGGGTGGGTTTTAATTACATCACTTACTGTGATGTCATCAGAGGTCAAGGGTCATGTGATGTCACTTCCGCTAACCCTGGGATTTTGGTGAAATGACATTCCTGTTGACAGGCCATCTATCTTAGTATAGTTTTCCAATGCATCCAGTTTTCTTTGGAGGCCAATTTGAGTCTGATCAATTAAAACAAGGTCATCTGCATAAAATAACCATTCGATCCTGAAGTGACCAATTTTGGGGGGGAAATGTACGAATGGTTTCTAAAAACACATAAATATCTTTAATAAAAAAGATAAAAAGAATCGAGGCTAAAATGCAAACTTGCTTTAATCCTTTAAAAGTTGTGATCGATTTAGACAATAATCCATCCTTATTTAACTTCACCTGGACCGTGGTCTCACTATATAATTGATGGATTAAATTTATGATGTGAGAGCGACAGTGTTCTGCATTCAAATTAGACGATAATTTTTCACTTGAGATGGAATCGAATGCCTGTTTAAAATCAATAAAACCCAAAAAAAACAACAGTTGTTTTGCCAGCATCGCTTGTTTTTTAATAGTGGGAAGAAGAAACAAATGTAATGAGGTTCCTGCACCTTTGACAAAGCCTGATTGATTCAGGTCAAATAATTTCTCCTTCTGGATCCAACAAAATGTTCCCAGGAATATCTAGCAATGCGATGGGCCAATAGGTCAGCGGGTCAGATCGATTGCCTTTTTAAAAAATTGGAATGATTATTGACGTTTTCCAAGATTTAGGAATAACTCCTCTGTGAATGATATTGTGTAAAAAAAAAGGTATTTAAGATCACTGCCCACTCTTGCGTTGTGATTTTGATGTTCAATTTGTCAGGCCATCTGGGCCGGGTGCTCTTGAAGGACTTAGTTTATTAATTAGTGCTTTAATGTCATCTTGGTCAAAAGTAAGGGAAGCCAGGTTTGTGGGAAGTGGATAGGTGACAGGTGGCTGATTATCAGGTTGTTCGAATAGTTAGAAAAATGCAACGCCTATTGTTGCTCGCTGACTGCGTTAATTACGATTGTGGAAGATGCGCTTTTTGGGTTAAAAAATTCCCAAATTTGAGCTGTCGATGTGTTGGTTATTGCAGATAGCATGGATTCTCCAGCTAGCTGTTGTTTCAGAGCAAGGAGCTGTTTTATGGCATTTCTTTAGTGAGAGCATGCTTTTTTTTGCATCTACCTGATTGAGTCATGAGTACTTGCGCAGATCTTTATTTAGCTGAATTTTGAGGATGTTAATGGATGCATTGTACTGATGTTTTTCTCAAGAGTTGGATAATTTGATTTGGTGTTGGTTTCAGATTAAGAGAGTCGGTATAGTCACTTGAGTTGGAGTGTTCGAAGAGATAATTCAACTGGGGTTTCAAGTGGTCTATTTTCGGTATCGTCCATTTGATTCGATTTCACCCAGCATTAAGCGCCACTGGGGCACGGTAGTACAAGCCTGTTTTAAGCGTGTTTGTGCTCCACTCTATTTCTAGGATATTATGGTCACTCGAGGAATTTGGAGTCACGCAAAATGAGGCAACTCGATTTAGTGCATTCGTAGTAATAAAAACAAATCTAGCATAGATTTAGACATTCCTCTTTCCCAGGTGGGCATGGGTGGAACGTCACCCTTGATTGTGCCATTTAACATTATGAAATCACGATGCTGCATCCAAGTTAGCCACGCCGTTACACAATTTGAGGGTGATTTATTAGTATTAGGTGGGTAATTCATATGAAAGTCTCCCGTGATTAGTGTTAACGATGAGTGACTATCCATTGCTATCAAATTCAACATTTGTTCTACATAGTTCATAAAAGCTAGATCTGCGACGGCGATTGGATTCCAATAGATGTTCAGGAATGCAACCTGTGGGCTAAAGGGAGAATCCTCGTTATCAGATGTTAGCCTAAAAAGTTCTATTCCTGGATGGGGAGAGGCCCAAGAGTGAAAAGTAAGCTCTGATGTTAGTTTGGCTGCAATTAATAAGCCTACTGAGGGATGACCTTTTGGATGCTTATAGCCGGAATCCATTCAATTTGAAAATTGGGCCACAATGGTTGTGTGGTGATCCACGTTTCTTGCAAGGCTATAAGGTCACATTTTTGCAGCGGGTTATCTTTAGTATTCAACAAGTGAGAGAAGCCTCTCGTGTTCTAACTGGCCATAAGAACATTTTGGGAAGTGGATGTTGATTGGCGCTAGTGGTCTGTTTGCATATGAGATTGATCAATTGCCTTCATGAGCCAGGCCGACTTAGAGCGTGTCTGGCTCGGCACCTCGTCCTTAAAGCGTACCTCACGGTGCTCTCCCTTGTTTGTAAGGATGTAAATAATTGCTAGCGGCTGGAAATGTAATGTTTGTGTTCTTGTTTTTATCGGATGGTACCGTTCCTGTTCCAATTTGCTATCTGGAAAGCCTTGGTGCTGCCATGAGGGAGCAGTTGAACATCTATGCCCCTCATCCTGAGGTCGAGTTATAGGGGGTAGTATGATCTTTTTTCGTAATTCTAAACCAGATTTACCAAGTTTATCTTTCAATTGCCACAGTAGATCTTTGACTATTTGAGAAGGAATCTGTAACTCGACCCTGTCAAAATTATGATTATTTCTATTGTTTTACAATAAGCCATTAGAAGAGGGGGGTTCGGTGAAAGTTGAACATGGGGGTTTCCCATTCTTCCGGAACTGCTTCCCCCCTCATGTGATCCTCCCGCAGAACACCACCCCCAGGTTCAGGATCAGAAAGCGTCTGCCTTTCCCTGGCCACATCAGAAGGGTCCCAGGCCAGGTTTCCTGGGGGAATCATTGCTGATTCATCACAAAGGCTACACGATTAAGGCAGAAAATATGAAGTGTATGCATTACCGCATTGAGCTATGCGATTAATTTACCCATGTATGTTCTAATAATGGTGATAGGATTGAGATTTGCACAAGAAGTTGAGAAAGAATCTAAGAAATTGTAGGACAGGTCAGCATATGGAAATGTGTCTCCATAGCACACAGTAACACTGAGCACTGCATTGAGGTTTAAATGCTAGAATCAAGAAGTATTGTACAAAACATGCATTTACCTTTCCATGTCTTTTCTTCTCATTCCATTGTCCAATGTACGATATCGGCCGAGTACCACATTTGTACATGCCAAATCCATGTCTCATTCCATCTTTCACCTCTCCTTCATATTTGCTGCCATCAGTCCATGTGTAAATCCCATGTCCCATCGGGACATTCATGTAGAAGTCCCCCTAAAAAGATTTAAGAAAATCACAGACATAAATATCACCCTGAGAAATAGATCAAAATAAATATGTTATAACGTTATTCCACCCAACTCACAATCGAAAATAAACATTCATTTGCCTTTTATCGCCTCATGGCATATGTGTTTTCCTACTAAAATAGCTTTCAAATGCTTAGAAAAAACGGTTAATAAAAAGATGATTAGAAAGGTATCACTGTGAGGTGGAACATCTTAGAGGCCATATAATCATAAATGGAACTACTATAGAGACTGATACATGACAGAGGTTAATAGAAGGTTAGATTTATTTGTGCAGGCAAGTAAAGTGGATAAAAAGTGAAAATTAAGGTTAAATGTATCTCTGTAACAGTGATGAAGGCAAAGAACCAACTGGTGTAGGGGCAGTTCACAAAGTCTACATATCAGTTTTGGAAAAGCGGCTCCTCGGGTTCACACAAAGTTTGTTAGTAAACTTCAATCAAGAGTCAAAAGAGTCAAATCTTGCAAAAGAGTCAAAGGTCTAAGCACAAACAATCACTCACAGTTCTAGATCCGCTCTCTATTCTTGAGGGCTTAGGTCTGTGAGGCAACGTCAGATGAGCAAGCGTTATGTTCTCCCATGTCCATCATCGTTGCATTGTCAGGCAACCATCATTATAGTCTCTGCCAAGGGAACTAACTTGGTAGACTTGAGTATTCCCGTTAACACCAAGGCTCAACCACAGGAATGCCCTTGGCACCCTCGGGACACACTTGGTTTGCAGTTTAATGCTTTGTGACTGCTGGGCAAGTTAGCAGAGTACTTTTTGGTAGGCTCGCTACTCCCACAAGGTCTGGTTGAATTATTACTGGCTAGCTTAGATCTTACTTACTACAAGGTAAGGTTTGAAGGTGGTTACTCCCCGCCAATTTCTGACTGCAGGTTATCTAGGTTTTGCCAACCTGACCCAATCATCCTTGGCACAACAAATGAGGTGATAACTGGAAAGTTTTGAATTAATCTTTACCCCTGGAATTGTGCTGAGAAATCCTCCAGAGCATTGTTCTTCAGCCTTTCAAACCATTACTGGAAGGGGGAGGCCATATGCAAATCAGGCTTCATCCAACACCTAACAAAGCAGTCTTGCCCGAACTTCGTTATCATAACCCTTCTACACGAGGCCACAAACAACCCAAGACATGTTTCGGTCTCGTTGGGCATCATCAGTGAGGTATACTTTGGGTCTCCAGGCGCAGCAAGCTTGGAACACAAGTCTGAGCCAACCCGCCCCACTCGGGGTGACTTAAGCAAAATAGAAGTGGTGATGTCTGTAAGGTTTTGAATTAATCTTAAGATCTGGTATTGTGCTGGGCAATCCTCCAGACCGTTCTTCAGCTTGCCAAGTCATTAAATAATAGGGGAAGACCATATGCAAATCAGGCTTGAACCCACCCTAAAAGGGGCAGTTCATCTCAAACTGCTTGGTCACATCCCTTCTGTTTGAGACCACAAGCAACCCGAGACATGTTTCTGCCAAACTGGGTGTCATAAGTGGCGTGTACGTTGGATGTGTACGCCCTGCAGGTTCGGGACCCACGTCTGGGCATAACCGTCCCACTCAGGGTGACTTAAGCAAAACAAAGGTGGAGGCACACTCCTCTATTAATATCTCTACAATCTTTCAGTCTTCCTTTATACTAGATTTGTATTCAAGTTTTTCACCCCTTTGCAGATAATTGTTATCACCCCTCTCCAGAATGTTCTCTGTATCCCATTGTCCCCAAGGAAGTGAGCAAAAATAACAGTGGAAAAGAAGCTGAGGTAGATGAAAGGAAAAGGGATTGGAAAGGAGATAAAAACAGGCAGGAGATGCTAGAGTTACAACGTACGTGTTTTATACACTGGTTGCTTTGATTCTTTATCTAGGAAAGTTCCTAAACACATTGGGCGGTTTGGTCATTCCTATCAGCTCATTCCTACATGCTTTTCTGGGTGAGTAAACTGAAAACCATTGTCAATATTATTTATTTATTTTACTATTAGCTTATTTATTTGTCAATATTCCTTAAAGCTCTACCCATAAAAACCCGGTTTTCACAAGAACCATTGAAATCTAGTAAAAGACAGTATTTTGTAAGAGGTAGAAAAATGTTGAGACAGGTAGGGTATATTGCGTATCAACCAAGATGTTGCTAATATTTAAATACTAATCTGAGGAGAAAGAGTTCATAGGGCCTCATTAGAGGTTTGCTGGTATCTCGACAGTAAATGCCCCGAGATACCACCAAATGAAATGACTGTTACCGCACTTGGTCCGGCGGTATTACCTCCAGATTACAAGTGGCGGTGGCAGTGTTAGTCCCTATTTAATTGGAGTCCATAGGACTCAGTGGGGCCTTTTGGCCAAATTCCACCAGCAGTAATTTTGCCAAAAGTCGGGCAGAAAGTTGATGGATTTACCTCCAGCTCATGGCTGGAGGTGAATCCTCCAACTTTCCACCCAACTCATAGTTGGGTGGTGCGGTAATGCAGAGGTATATGTAATACTGCCGCAATGAGGCCCCATATGGTCAGGTTTCAAATATCTATTCATGTATTTTCGAGGCTAACCGTACAAAAATTACTAATTTCATTGAAGCTTCTTCAAACTGGTAATTCAGGAGAAAAACAATCCTTTCCTTTTAGTTCCGGATCTGTGGCCTTCTCACGATTCTTAGGAGAAATATTATCTCTGATAACAAGGAAAGAAGTAGTAATATACTGCTTCTTCAAACTTCGGGCAGAGCTACACATCCCATCCACAACCTCCTTTATTAGTTGGAATTAGTTGGATTTTTTTTTAGGTTGAGATCTTCATTCGAAGCATGATCAATTACCCCCTCGCCTGTCCCCTCTGCCCCTCAGGTAGAAAAGCTACATACGTAGGGCTGACAAACTACTGCGCCAACAAAGAGGCAGGGCAGATATTTCAGTTACCCAATCCTGGTCCTGTACTACTCCTTTCACAAGCTGAAAAAGCAAGTCTTTCCTCAGCTCACTTCTGGGTGGGCCGTACAAAACCCACAGTAAGTCCCAATTAATAAACTTAATTCTCAATTTGCTTCCTCGTGCGATTCTTGTTTACTGACTATCAATTCTCACCAGCACCCGCCTCTGAAAGAAAGAGGTTGCACACACTGATTTCACCATATAACAGTGGGCCATTCTTGATTTACTCTGCACTTTTTTATATACAGCGTTTGCTTCCAGAATGCAAACTATTGATTCTAGTATCAGTGTATTTTCCCATTCCCGGGTGATTCTATCATAGACCCAAAGGAAGGAGAACATTCTAAGCTTCCCTACTGGAAAAGGATGAAGAGTCTTACTGGGACATACAGTCCTAGATGGCGATAATCCGAGTTTTGACAGTCCCAGATGTTTCTAGCCCATCCACAGGGTGGTAAGCTACACCATCATGGGGATATATTCCTAATAGGTAACCCATAAAAGAACCACAATCACTTTATTTACGTCAGCAGTAACTGAGCATGCCTTCTGCCTTATGCAGAGTGATGCCATAATGCCTACGAAGAATCAACAACCTCACAGCCATACAAAATGTAAGAGGGGAGCAGTCGGACGAGAAGAAGATTTGTGAAACCATGGAGGAGGACTAAGGAACGCCACCAATTACATGATGTACCCCATGGAGGTGGTACATGGAGGATCCCTCAAAGCCCCTCTTGCCACATGCCAGACAATTACCACTTAATGTGTCAGTCAAGAAAATACACCCATAGGATGCGCGCTTTATTAAGATTGAAGAAAGGTGCCCAATGTTATCACAGCAGGTGGAGAATAATGTAGATGGGAGAAAACTAAGAGGAAATCAGTCTGAAAAAAGGAGTTTGCAATCACTGCCGTACATACAGGAATTTCAGACTTCACTCACTTTTGGACAAAGGTAGTGGGACTCTGAGACAAACGCATGTCCAATGCAAGGGGCCCAAAGGGGATCATGGAACAGAGCCATCCAGGGTCGGATTGGCCCCTCTGCCTTTCGGCCCGTGGCTGGGCCGAAATCGTCCCTGGGGAGTGGGGGCCAGTTTCGGCCATGCCTGGGCCGGTTTGGAGAAAAATCCAATTAAAAAAATATATATTTCTTTTCATTTTTTTTTTTTTTTCAAAAAGCCTTTCATCCTTCTTAGGTCGATAAATGAGTACCAACACAGGTTGGGTGATCTTGTATGTATATTTGTTCTATGAAAAAGAGCTTAAGCGTAGGTGCTATACAATAACATATTATCATTTTGGCCTTGGACGTCTGCTTGGATTCACAGTAATTTGACAATATGGATCTATACACAGAGATATTAATGATACATATGGTGATTCATTCTTGTATGAAATCTATATCACATTAGTGAAATCATAACAATTTTTTTCGTAGTGTACTTAGGAACAATGCCATTTGATGCCACTTCCTGTTTTGTCAAGGGGTGAAAGGTCGTGTTTCATCGCTTCCCAAGATGTCACTTTGGGGTGGGGTCAAATTACATCACTTCCGGTGATGTCAGAGGTCAAGGGTCATGAGGCGAGGGGTGGGACACTTTTTTTGGGTGACCGGGCCCATTTCTTGTCCCAGTCCGACCCTGGAGCCATCTGAGAAAAATACAGAACCCATGCGCACCATGTGGAAACGCTTATAACAAACAAACCCACTTCCAGACAGATCCAGTGATTTGAATGAAACATGGCTGAGCGCTGTAACGTCTATGGTGTTGGATAGGGTATTTCAGCCCTTGGGCTGAGGGAGCAAAGAAAGTGACCAAACTGAATAAGTAAGGAACACACAAAACCTGAACCGTTTTACAACACACTCAGGATGTTTCTGAACCATTAGACATATACCAATCAGATAATGCTATGTTAATGGTATAACAGACCCACCAATCAGAGCCCTCATTCGAACTATAAGTGCCCAAGCCAAACTATAAACAGAGGCAAACGCATCCAGACTTTGAGGGAGTTAGGACAACGTTTTTAAGAGCTAGTCATAGAGCAGTGAGAGGAGCAAGAGCAACATAAGAAAAAAGCAAGAGGTAGCCAAGAGAGCTTGGAAAGAGGAAATTGCTAAGACAAATAGGGAACACTGTGAAGAAGCTCTTACTTTCAGAAGAAATCAGAAAGCCAGACAGTAGTGAAGCGAAGGAGAGGAGGAAAATCACCTGCTGGTACAGTATGCCAAAACCTTGTGGTTTGTGAAGCAACTAGAGCCTAAGAGAAGTCTTGACCTAAGGAATCGGACCATAGCCTAGGGGACTATATGTACTGCAACCTAATAAAGACATGGGCGGGGGGGAAGATAATCCTACCCAGAAGAACCTTTAAGGCAAGGGAGGGGAAATAAGAAGGGCTTCCATTAGTCAAGTATCTATCTACAGATGGTAATTCCTGCAGAGAATCCCGATAATCTTGGGATTTTAACCAAATTACACAAACTGGCCCCAAATTCAAAAATATATTTTAACTGCAATAAATAAAATCCTCTGGGGATCTAGGCAGGTTCTCCATTTTCCCCATTGATCGTTGCTCCCTTTTAGAGACACTTGAATGAAACCATCAAAAGCCTTTCAGGGAGGCAGAATTTAAATTAACCATTTTTACAGTCAATGATCTAATCATACTTCAAAATCCAGATAGCGCAAAGATGCCTCCCAGAACTGAACTGATAGCTTTCAGCAGTTATTTGGATTTGGGGTTAACTTAGTAAATAGTTCTGACCTATACAAAAGAGGTAACAGACGTTTAGATGCTTGTTTGGCAGGATTAAGACCACCAAAAACAACCTCCCATGATACCTCATATACCTTTTCAAAATACTTTTTTTCAGTTCTGACTGAGATCTTGAAGGAATTTAAGTCTGAAATCTTCAAGAGGCGAGTTGGAGGTGTTGAAGCAGCTCTTTGGAAAATCTAGACGCACCCTAGAGACACACAGCAAAGGTACAGGCTTGTTACAAGCACAAAAGCAGCCACCAGCGTAGCTTGACGCCACTAGTCCCATCCCTCCTGCAGTTAGCCCCTCTCCGTCCCTGGGTCTCTGATGCTAAATAGGAGAGGATGCAGCCAGGGAACTAATGACAGGCACATTTTCTCAATGCATGAAGAGACTGGCATGAAGACGCAGGAACTCATGTATGTAGAAAAGAGGGCCTTTACCACGGTGATAGGCTGGCAGAGGGACCATTGTGATCCCTATTATGATTTTCACATTTCAAAGACGGATAGGAAGGGTAGGTGGATGGCTCAATAAGAGACAAACAATATGGAATAATAGTTAAAGAGCCAGGGGCACAAGGGAGAAGCGTGGAGAAAGGCACTTAGCTCTGCTTTTCTGCTCTCCTATGCGGGCCTAAGGAACACTCAATGAAGGCATTTGTCTGCCTGAAGAGGATAGCCCTGAGCTAGAGTAATAGTCCTATCGAACGAGCCAAGGAGACAATGAGCAGAAGGACAGACTCTGCCACAGCACGAACTGAGTAAAAATGTTGATGAATCTAACTCAAGGACAACCGTGCCCGATCTGTGAAGATTTGTAAATGCTTGGCAACAAATGAAGAACGTGACAAGCAAGTTCTGTCTGGCATGACATTTTCTTTGTGAAGATGAGGAAGACTCCAATGGCAATGTTCATAAACAGCTGAACAGCAGGGGTCACAATTTCATGTACCAAACCACTAGTCAGGCATAAAGAGTCACTTGCCTCCTCAATTCTCCACATACACACAGCACACCATTTCTTACTTGTCAAGATTCAGTTATCACTAACCAGTGGCTAGTGGAGAGTGCAAATGATGTGGCCTGCGAACAGAATAGTGACTGTTTGAGAAAGTTCTGAAAGACTTTACTGGAACCTCCTAAGTCACTTCCAACATTCAAAATATGCTTTTTGTTATGGACCATGGCAACATGTGGAAGCTTGGCAAAATATTGTCCATAACACCTTCAAGGGGAAAAACCGCCAAAATCTATGTAACAGAACACATAAATCAAACAAAAGCATTCAATGACAAGAAATATCATGGAAGTGCCACTAAATACAAACATTTTGGTTCAATGTATTACAAAACGTTGACGGGCCATAGAAGTGTTATCACCTAGGGACTTACGTCTCATGATCCAATGTCAACAAATATTGTGTCTGTCAAAATCATAAACATAATCAACCCACTATACATTGTAATACAAAAATAATACCTGACCTCATAAGTCACTCCATCAGTCCATGAATAAGTGCCCCTTCCATGCATGATTCCTTCCGCAAACATCCCCTAAAAAACAAAGCACACATATTGGTAAACAAGCAAAGGATTTTTGGGATCCAGATTCTCGAGTACAATGTCACAGGATGTAGTGTTATGTGCTCTTTGTGTCACTCACTAGCTAATTGCCAGGGCCGGGAAACGCATTTATCTACAACATTTAACTATAAGCATAAAGTTATCAGGCATTGGTTAATTTCTTGGAAGGACAGTTTTTATGTCTTCTATTTTTGTTAACGGTATCATAGCATGGAACCTGAAATGCAACACTGAATCGTCCTGGTTAGTAATACTTTAGGATGTTTGCGAAGCACGGTATCAAGGGCTGGATGATTTTTACTAAGTACTTTTGACTTTTTGGAGCCATTGGCAAGACTTTTTTCAAGATGCATAAGCACACAATTTGAAACATATATTGAATCAACCCTACTACACTTTGAAACCAAATACCTCATCGTTCAGTTGTGCCACAAAGGGCTGGCAGCAAAGATAAGAATAGGCACTGTTTCCAAAGAGTTTGACACTTGTTATCTACTAGTCATGAAATAAATGCATACAATTTTAATATTTTGTTTACTGTTCGAGAGTTGAAAGCGGTTGCGCTTAACAGGACTACACACTTAAGTTTTCTCATATGGAAAGGAGCAGAGGATCTATATCTCATAACATTACTGAAAGGGCCTATTCACTTTGCTTTTACACACTGAGCACAATATTGATTTGGCTATCGACAGAGCTAATCATGTTGGCCCGTGGTCCACACCAGTATCCAAGGAGAGGCTCAGTGTCTTGAGGCATTCCTACATTGCCAAAGAGACTATTCTAGATGCAACTTCGACAGGCCCCACGTAAAACACAACAGATGCAAAATACAAATATTTCAAGATCTCAGCAGGTACACTCCAACGTAACTGTGGGAATTCAAGTCTGCCATGGAGTACTTACAAAAGGTGCACATTCAGTACACCTAGACATTTTCCGATGGCCTAGTCTTCCTAAATAATGTGGCCATGTAACAAACATCTATGGTATGAGAAGGGTGTGAACTACTGGATATTAAACTCTCTAAAAGTTCTTAGGGGCAGCAGGACTGTCTGGAACTAAAGAAGAAAGGTTGGGGCACCAGTCATCAACGGTAAGGAGTCGAGCGCCAGTAAGAAGCATCTTGGTTAATGTTACGTGATCTTCATGAACCAGAGGCTTATGACTTATCAGCAAGAATTCTGTAACCCAGACCCCTGGTGAGGAAAAAAGAAAATCCCTTTGATAGATTTTTTTATATCCTTATCAATCATGTCAAAATATAAGAGAACAAAAAAAGACTGTCAGCGAGCTGCCAGTCTGTCTGTGTGCTTTCCTTGAACAAATGCCTTATCCAAGAACTCGGGTGTGGTGGGGGGTGTGATTTATCTCTGCTTGTGTCAGCCAAGAGTCTATGTTGATTTGGAATACCATGGCTCGTTTCCAATCGCATTAAGGGGCGGGATTCTGTTATTTCATTTTCATTGCAGAGCCATACTTCATTTTTTCTGAGTTACAATGTAGGTCTGGCCTATGGGCATAGTTGGGAGGGAGTTGCGGGTGGGGGCAATGCTGGTGGTGGTATGGTGATGCCTCACTTATTCTATTAGTATTCTTCACTAAACGGAGATGGGGCTTTAGGCTGGTGGTGTTGGAGTAGTAAGACTGTAGTTTTTATTGAGAGAATACAGGCGGATGACCCAGTAGGTGGTATGCATATTACTCAACCGTTGGATACTGAGGGCCAGATTCTCAAAACTTTTTTGGGCGCAAGTGAGGAGTTACACCAATTTCATAAAAGGCATCTGAATGAGCACATGGCCTCATTCAGATTCCCTTTTTTCTCCTTTGCACAATTGCACATTTGCAATATCTCTCCTTTCCCAACAGACTCTCCGCGGTCCAATCAATCGTTATATCAAGACTGGACTACGCAAACCCCCTCTACCTTGGAGTCCACGCATACCAACTGAATAAACTCCAAAGGGAACAGAACGCGGCAGCCAAATTGCTTCTTGCACTTGGCCCCAGAGACCACATCTCCCCAGCCCTTAAAACGCTGCACTGGCTTCCAGTAGCCCGAAGGGTGACTTTCAAAACCTTGTGCATCTCGCATCGAGCACTGCACAAAACCGGACCTCAATATCTTCAAGACAAGCTAAAACCCTACAAACCCCCACGCACCTTAAGATCAAGCTCAGCCGGCCTCCTAGTCATTCCAAAGACAAAATCAATCAGGTTAGGCGGATCATCTTTCTCAGCCTTGCCCCCCACGCTATGGAACTCACTCCCATCCCACATCCGCCAGACTGAGGACTTAATGTCTTTCCGCAAACTGCTGAAAACCTGGCTCTTCCCCTAAAACCAACACATACCAAACTAACCCAAACAGACCGACAGCAACTCAATGACACCAATCCATCAAACCACCGGATGCGAGAATCTGACAGCGACCCCCAATGTAAACTAGAAGGGCAAACTTAATTAAATTAATAAAGTAGATCAAGCAGTGAAATGGTTAATAAGAATAAATCATACGGGAACAGGAAAGAGATTTAAACTCCCGAAATGGATAGAATACATGCAGAGCGAACAAAGTAAATGGCGTGGATGAATTACTTAGAACAAATAACTATATAGTTTGAATGAATGTGGGAATCGAATGAATATGCAGACCGAAGAGTATATGGAATGGATGAACAGCTAGACGGGACCACATCTCTGAGGCCAGAACAAAGGTCCACTGGCTCCCCGTCAAGGAGAGAATTACTTTCAAAACTCTCGCCCTGGCGCACAAGTGCCTGCATGGTCGCGCTCCACCTTACCTAGCTCAAAGAATCAGCCTGCACACTCCTATTAGGCCCACCAGAGTGGCCTATACCAACAGAATCCTTGTACCTTCCACCCGCAGAGTGAAAGCGGGCGGTTCAAGCTTCCCCAACATGGCAGCCACGCTGTGGAACTCCCTTCCCCCGTCCATCAGGGGAATCGACTCCCATGCAACCTTCAGGAAGGCCATCAAAACTAGACTCTTTGTCTAAAACAACCTTTGCTATGCATTCTGTAAGATGATTTTGATAATGTAACTCATGAAAATGTCCGTTGTGAACCGTAACTATTCTCTGTTTTCAAGTCTCTGCTGGGGCCGCATTCTTGTAACCCTGAATCAAGCCTCTCTAAGCCATCTCATAGCGCCTTAATGCCTGAGGGCTACAGTGCGCTTTACAAATGCAAATAAATAAATAACATGTTGAGTGGATAAGTGTGTGGAGCAGGCTGGGTGTGTAGAACGGACAAGCGTGTAGAGCGGATGAGCGCGTAATACAGGGAAGCGAGTAGAACGCAGTATTGCGTAAAACAGATGAATGTCCAGAACGGATGAGCGTAAACGGGATAAGTGTGTAGAAAAGACGAGTATGTGAACCTGATGAGTATGTAGTGCACGTCAATATGAATAACGCATGAATATGGAAGTGCGGAGAGTGTGTAGACCTAGCGAATGTACAAAGTGGATGGGCGTATAGAGCGGAGGAGTGTACAGAGCGGACAAGTGCACAGAACGGAGGAGTGCACAGAGCGGAGGAGTGCACAGAGCGGAGGAGTGCACAGAGCGGAGGAGTGCACAGAGCAGAGGAGTGCACAGAGCAGAGGAGTGCACAGAGCAGAGGAGTGCACAGAGCAGAGGAGTGTACAGAACAGAGGAGTGCACAGAGCGGAGGAATGTACAGAGCGGAGGAATGTACAGAGCGGAGGAATGTACAGAGCGGAGGAGTGTATAAGAGCGGATGAACGGATAGAATGGATGAGTGGATAAGAGCGGATGAGTGGAAAGGAGGGGATGAGTGGATAAGAGGGGATGAGTGGATAAAGCGGATGAGTGGATAAAGCGGATGAGTGGATAGAGCGGATGAGTGGATAGAGCGGATGAGTGGATAGAGCGGATGAGTGGATAGAGCGGATGAGTGGATAGAGCGGATGAGTGGATAGAGCGGATGAGTGGATAGAGCGGATGAGTGGATAGAGCGGATGAGTGGATAGAGCGGATGAGTGGATAGAGCGGATGAGTGGATTGAGCGGATGAGTGGATTGAGCGGATGAGTGGATTGAGCGGATGAGTGGATTGAGCGGATGAGTGAATTCAGCGGATGAGTGGATAGACCTGACGAATGGATAGTATGGATGAGTGGACGGAGTGGATGAGAGGATAGAACGGTTGAGAGGACGAGTGGATAGGTCTGATGAGAGGATGAGTAGATAGGGCAGATGAGAGGATGAGTAGATAGGGCAGATGAGAGGATGAGTAAATAGGGCAGATATAGTGGATGTGCGGATAGAGTGGATGAGTGGATAGAGTGGATGAGAGGATGGAACGGTTGAGAGGATGGGTGGATAAGGCGGATGAGTGGATTGAGTGGACGAGAGGATAGAACGGTTGAGAGGATAAGAGGATAGAACGGTCGAGAGGATGAGTGGATAGGGCGGGTGAGAAGATGAGTAGATAGGGCGGAGGAGAGGATTAGTAGATATGACGGATGAGAGGATGAGTAAATAGGGCGGATGAGTGGATAGGGCGGATGAGAGGATGAGTAGATAGGGAGAATGAGTGGGTAGAGTGGATGAATGGATAGAGTTGATGAGTGGATAGTGTGTATGAGAGGATGGAACGGTGGAGAGGATGGGTGGATATGGCGGATAGGTCAATGAGAGTATAGAACGGTTGAGAGGATGAGTGGATAGGGCGGGTGAGAAGATGAGTAGATAGCGCGGAGGAGAGGATTAGTAGATATGGCAGACGAGAGGATGAGTAAATAGGGCAGATGAGTGGATAGGGCGGATGAGAGGATGAGTAGATAGGGAGAATGAGTGGATAGAGTGGATGAATGGATAGAGTTGATGAGTCGATAGTGTGGATGAGAGGATGGAACGGTGGAGAGGATGGGTGGATATGGCGGATAGGTCGATGAGAGTATAGAACGGTTGAGAGGATGAGTGGATAGGGCGGGTGAGAAGATGAGTAGATAGGGCGGAGGAGAGGATTAGTAGATATGGTGGATGAGAGGATGAGTAAATAGGGCGGATCAGTGGATAGGGCGGATGAGAGGATGAGTAGATAGGGCGATTGAGTGGATAGGGCAGATGAGAGGATGAGTAGATAGGGCGGATGAGTGGATATGGATTGAGTGGTGAGTGGATGAGTGGATAGAGTGGATGAGAGGATGGAACGGTTGAGAGGATGGGTGGATAGGGCGGATGAGTGGATTGAGTGGATTGAGTGGATAGAGTGAATGAGAAGGTAGAACGGATGAGAGAATGAGTGGATAGGGCAGATGAGTGGATGTGTGGATAAGGCGGATGAGTGTTAGAGCGTATGAGTGGATAAGTGTACAGAGTGGATGAAGCGTATGAGTTGATAGAACATATGAGTGGATAGGAATACAGAGTGAATGAGTGTACAGAACAGATGAAGGTTTAGAACAGATGAGTGTGGAGGTGAATATATAGGACAGGATAGTGCTATTGAATGCGTGAAAGGCACGAGTGCTTAAAACAGATGAGTACGGGGAGCAGTTGAGTGCGGGGAGCAAAAGGAGCGCGGGAGTCAGATAAGTGCGTAGAGAGGATGAGTGCGTAGTGGGGATGAGTGCGTAGTGGGGATGAGTGCGTACTGGGGATGAGTGCGTAGGGGGGATGAGTGCGTAGTGGGGACGAGTGCCTAGAAGGGACAAGTACGTAGAAGGGACGAGTGCGTAGAAGGGACGAGTGCATAGAAGGGACGAGTGCGTCGTGGGGGTGAGTGCGTCGTGGGGGTGAGTGCGTCGTGGGGGTGAGTGCGTCGTGGGGGTGAGTGCGTCGTGGGGGTGAGTGTGCCGTGGGGTGAGTGCGTCGTGGGGAGGAGGAGAGTGCGTAGAAGAGCACGTGACGAATATAGTATGACTTAGATTGCAGAGAATGTCTGAAAGGGCATATAATTCATCTTATCTCACCACCACGCTTCTCTCTCCTTACATCACCACTCAACTAGAACACAGAGATATTATGACACCATTCGGTATAACTGTTCTCATACCAACACTCGCCGCTCACTCCACATCATTCTAAGTAATCACTGCTGGTTACATCCCCCCAGACAGGCGTTCTCCTCAGGCCTAACGCAGCCACATCCGATCTGGATAAATCCTGCCAGAACGAACACATATTCCTGACCTCTCCACCGGCACACCTATCGCTAGAAAGCAGCTATCACACGGATCCCGCACGAGCTGCACACATACCTGGTGCTCACACGCACCCTTTTTTGACTATCTCTACTCCCTCTATTGATATGAACTTCGGTTCCCAAGGGCGTTCAACCTACCAGCGCCTTCAGACCATACCAATGGTATATAAGGCGCTATATAAATGCAAAATAACAATAACAACAATATTAAGGGGTGTTTCAGGGCATTTAAAGCGCATCCTGAATTCACAAATGGGATGCGCTTTGAAATTCCCTGAAACGGCAGGCGCAAATCATGGCAGGGTCATCTCTGACCCATTTGATTTTGAAGTGTGACAGACATGAGTTAAACCGTGGCTATCATACTAGCACTTCCATTCCCCAAACAGGGATGGAAAGGGTTTTTTCCCCAATCATTTCACAAAGACTGGCCCTCTAAGTGAAATGTGCTCTCAGCAACCACGTGGTTGCTGGGAGCCTGTTATACATTTGTGTCAGAAACACGCGCACAAAATTAATGCATGCACAGGGGCTTGACAACGCATCTTTACGTCACTGTCCAGCCCCTCCTGAAATACACAGGTTACCTTTGAAAATAAGATGACCTGCGCATTTCTAGAAATAGTGCAATGAAACATGCACATTCTCTGCACTACTTTCATTTTGTGAGCCTGGCTCTGAATGTTTACATTTGTGATGTTCAGAGAACAAGGATAGGTTGTTTCACTTGCTGCAAGAGGGTGAAGTAGACACAGCTTTTAAGAGACACACATGCTATGGTTCGATCAATAATGCCTCTGACATAACTTTACTGTAATTATTGAGGCATCTGCCGAGAGGAAGCAAGCAGGATTTGTCTTTTTGGTTAAGGTGGATGAGAACCTGCTGAAATCAAATGATACATAATGTTTAGTTAGGGAACCACAAGGTCCAATGGGAAGAGGGCTCTCCATTTCCAGTATTTAAAGTGAAAAGCACCTTTCGGTTGCTTAATCGCTGAGTCGGGCGAGGAGGACCTTCTCCAGGAGCTGCTCTCTGGATTATCAAAGCTCCTGGATAAGGTTCTCCTCACCCGACTCAGCGACTTTGCCTCCAAAAGAAATCTTCTAGCAAAGGAACAGTTTGGATTTCAAAAGGAGCATGCAACAACCCATCAGCTGCTGAGAGTGGTGGACACCATCAGCCAAGGATTCAACATCAACAAGTACTGCAGGGGGGCTTTATATCGCCTATTTTGTATAATATCTTTACGACCCCCTTTTCACTATACTGGAAAAGAATCAGATCTGTTTCTCAAACTATGCCGATGACACCCAGTGCCTCATCACCCTGACAGGACATTATTTGGAGGATACGAATCGGATTAATAAGATCTACAACCTGATTCATGGCTGGATGTGTTTGAATGGCCTGGCACTCAACAGTGAAAAGACAGAATTTATGATTATAGGTTCAAGCCATAGATTGAAAAAGCTGAGTACGGACTATGCACAATTTTTAATAGGAGACTATGTAATTAAGTCGAAAGATAAAATAAAGACTTTGGGGGGTCACGTTTGATCAATGCCTCTCAATGAACGCCCAGGTTAGTAGCCTCGTATCTGCCTTGGCATTCTATATAAGGCTACTGTGCCACATTAGACCATATCTCTGTCAAAAATCCTGTGAAACTGTAGCGAGGACCTTTATTGGCTCTAAGATTGACTATTGTGGCAGTCTCTTGGTACGCATTGGGAAGAAAGAAATAGCAAGACTCCAAATGATTCAGAATAGTACAGTTAGGGCCATGCTTGGTTTTAAGAAATGTGATCGTGTCTCTGATGCCAGGAAAAGTCTGCACTGGCTCCCCATAGAGGCAAGGCTTGAATTTCGCTTGCTTACGATTACTTTCAAATGCCTAGTCGGTCAATTTCCGGCCTATGTGGCAGATAACTTGAACAGTAAGAGAATCTCTAGGGATGTCAGATCCAATAATCTCAAGCTACTAGAAGTTCCCACTACCAACCTTGATTTTGTCAACAAATGTGCATTCTGGGTAGCAGCACCCAAAAAATGGAATGCCTTGACCTTGGAGCTCAGAAGTTGTGAGTCCATCGACATCTTTAAGAGGCAACTCAAAATGCATCTATTTGGTTAGTAAGCTTAACGCTTTGGCTGATAATTATTTGGGCCTGGCTGTCTTGTCATTGTCATCTGTGTTTGGGACTTTGTCATTGGCGCCCGTATTCCCCGGGTCTCTTGGTTGCGTCAAAAATAAAAAAATTAAGGTAAAGTCCACGGGAATCGTCTTCTTGGATGTGGCCAAAGCATTCGACGTAGTCTGGCACAAGGGACTGCTGCACAAGATGATCGGCCTGAGATTTCCGATCTACCCGGTAAAGACGATTGCAAGTTATCTGGGAGACCGCACCTTGCATGTCGCCATGCAATCTGAGTTGTCCTCATCACATCCCATCTGAGCAGGCGTGCCACAGGGATTGAACCTCAGACCCTTCCTGTTCAACATCTTCACCAACTACATCCCGACAGATCTTCACAAGACTGACCTGGCACTGTATGCAAACGATGTTGCAGTCATCTCCCAGTCATTCAGCGAAAAGGAAGTGGTGAAGAACCTGCAAGCTTCATTGGATACCATCTCAATGTGTTACAGCGATAGGCGGATAGAACTCAACACCAGCAAGACAACTGCTATGCTGTTCACCAGAAAGAAGATCAAGGAGCAGCCGCACATCAGCCTCAATGGGGAGACCATCAAGTGGGAGAGCAACAGCCGCTACCTTGGTGTGACCCTGGACAGCAAGCTCAACTGGAGAAGCCATATCGAGAATAGTCATCAGAAGACAACAGGAGAGATGGCAGTGCTGTACCCACTCCTGAAGACCAAGTCCGTGCCCGCCAGACAAAGATTAACATCTACAAGGCACTCATCAGACCTACCCCAACATATGCCTCCCCAGCATGGATGATTTGCCATGAGTGATACAGGAAGAGCCTTCAGATAGTCCAGAACAAGGCCTTGTGGATATAGTCTGGAGCTCCAATCTTCACAAGGATAGCGGACTTTCACAGAGAACTGGACATCAAAATGTTGGACGAACATCTGGCGAAGCTGAGGAAGAACTTCTGTAAAGGCTTGGGTCAGAACCTGAACCCTCTGATCAGAAGACTCACGGCCACCACTACAAACCCTTTCGACCGCTACCCGTGG
Organism: Ambystoma mexicanum; assembly: GCF_040938575.1. Lineage (NCBI taxonomy): Eukaryota > Metazoa > Chordata > Amphibia > Caudata > Ambystomatidae > Ambystoma > Ambystoma mexicanum. The sequence continues at coordinate 1,301,290,740 of NC_090923.1, read as the reverse complement.
CCCATCAAAGCGAAGACCCTGTGAAACCAGCCCTGCTGTGACAAGTCCACACATACCAAGAAGAATGCTAACCCACGATTACATACTCAACCCAAGAAGATGGAGTAATGAGGCTCAGGCTTCGGTATCCAAAAATCACCACTGATGGATACAATCTATCAGCAAGAAGAAGAGAGACAGGTTGACAGCTTAATTGATAGCTACCAGAAGTTACTCAGAACCATTTGAGAAAGCCTCTTCTGAATATACTCCAGTGAAAGGATTGAAAGGGTGCAGAAGGAGGAGACTGACACACAGGTGGCATAATGGTTGCTATAGGCTTTTATTCACCAAGAAAATAAAGGGACAATCTAACTTTCCCAAATTCTATGAGGGGTGTTCCTGCCTCACCTACAATGCTAATGAGTCTGTCATAATATCTTGGAACACTAAAGAGTCCACCATCCTGGGTCGAAACTCTAACTCTGTCCCTTACACTTATACCTAAGCTAAAAGGTTGTGTCAATGTTCCTGGTCCAGGAGAATGACTCCCTTCTCCTGGACTGGGTAGCACAGTTCTGGTTGCAAGTGCTTAACCAGGGGGAATGACTTCCTTCTCCTGGCCCCAATACCTACCAGACAAAGGATTGTCAATCTTGTAACACTCTATATCAGAAAAAGTTCTTGTTTCCTCACCCCAGGGAGAATGACTCCCTTCCCCTGAATCACGATATCCGGTGGTTTGATCCTTTCAACTACCAGGAGAATGACTCTCTTCTCCTGGTCTCTGGCTCCACTGTTTCTCTCTCACACAAAACCAGGGGGAATGACTCCCTTCCCCTGGCATCTTGGTTAGATGGTCCTTTTTCTGTAGACATAGCACTACCAGGAGAATTACTCCTTCTCCTGGTATCTTGATTCCACAATCTCTTTACCCTCAGCGATACTCAGGGGGAATGACTCCCTTCTCCCGGATGATCCTTCTTTCACTGTTTACCTTCTTTCTCAATAGTTCATGTACAGGTATGGTTCTTGACCCAGCTTTCCCCAGTAAAGCCCACTTGGTCTTCCAGTTTGCCAAGTATAGCCACGATGGAGAGGGTTGCACTCCCTTGCCTTTTCAGATCGCGGGTTCCATGGCAAGGTTTCCTCATCTGTAGACTTGGGCAGACTTGGTTCAGTCTCCTGCCAAGTACTGCTGCAGATCTGCACCTCTGCTCTGCCAGCTTCCAGGTCAGTCCTTCATTGTCAGACTGTGTGTGGACGTCTTTGCCTTCTCGCCAGCATCCCGGTCAGCAACCCCTTCTCTTGCTTCCACGCCAAACCGCTTCCATGCTCGCGGCTGCTCAAGGTAGGGTTTGACAAACTCCCTAGTCCATCTTCTGTTTTTATGTTGGTGTTGGAATTGGCCCTTAGTGGAGAACTAGAATGCTCACACCTACTTCTGGGAGGGATCTTCATATTGCTGCAGCTCTTCTTGTTCCAATACTTGTGATGTAAGTCATACTTGGGTAGTCTGGGCTTCGTCTCAGTGGATTTTATGTCACTGGCTGTACACAAGTACATAGGGTGGTTGAGTATATTACTGGGGTGTACTATAGGTGTAGGTTTAGGAGGGGTAATTGAGAGAGGGTTCTGCCTAGATGTCTATCCCTGTGCCCATAGGGACAGTCTCTCCCCACAAGATCCTCCCGCTGTGTACAACTCCTAGGCTGGGCTATCGGGTAGCAGCCTCACCTCGCTGGCCTTACGGAAAGGGGCTCCCCTTGGGGGAAAGTGATAGCATCTAGGGATTTGGCACCGGATATAATGGTGCTTTCCGAAGGATATGATTTCTTTGAGAGTGAACATATTTACAGCAGCATGAGCGCTTAACCGCACAGAGAGCAAATAGAGAGAGGTGGTCCAATATAAGAGCAGCCTGGTTAGAAGTTGAATGTAAACCTAATTTGCATTACATGCTAACCATGAGGTTCCCCAAAACAGCCTTTTTTAGGAGACGATAAAACCTTGTGGAGGAGATATATTTGCACACCCTCATTTATCTGTGCCATATTGTTAAGCAGAACAGGCCTGTGCTTGAAAGACACTAATAACTGTATCCACTGAGTGACCCCCAAACCTGCTGCTAAAGGGAGGTAGCCCCACTCTTGCAACCTGGGTCAGTGTAATAGCAGACTCCTCCAGTTGGAATGCCCATAGAAAGGAATTCAAAAATTGAAGGCCAAGATATTAATAGGAATTCATAACCTCTAAAGGACTGCCGTTAATGGAACAAATCCTCTTAAGCCGACACCTGTTTTTCCCTATCATCATACGCTTAGGCTTACAAACATATTGATAATTACATTCTTCTGCTAAGAGTAAAGGCAAAGGATTTGGAGCAAGCGATCCAGGACAGCTCAGTGTGCACAAGCAGTGTGCACAAGCAGAACAGCATCAGCAAAGGAGGAGGGAATACCCCATGCTCTTTGACTGATGAACACCTGGATCTAGGTCTCATCCAGGTAATTTTAAGAATCCGGGGTAACACTCAAACCTGACATACTCCGGCCTGAATAAGCAACCAGCTTGAACACTCTTTCAAGAAGCCAAATCGAACATATGTCCTGTTGTTGGAGAGCCTCCAAAATGTTAATTAATGATCCTTCCATCCCTGTCCCTTCATGAACCTCTCTAAGAAGGTGACAGCTCGCTTAGTCAAATGCAGTGTTAAGATCTAAAAAATACCATGAAAAGGGTGGGTTTTTCAATGTGACATTTTTGGTGCAATCATTATTCCTAGTACAAAGCAGGGGGAGGGGGGAGATCCGTGATGTGCTTGACCTGAATGGTTGCTCTTTCCAGTACTCCCACTCCCAATAGTCAACCAACACCAAAGTCTGACATAATTAGCCTGCTTGAATAATGGATTTGCTTCCACTGTGTGAGAAACATACCACTGCATACATTTGGAGGGAAAAGGCGGATAGAAAACAGTGCAGGACGGAGAACTAAACATGGTCAGCCCCCGGTTCAGTGGCCCAACCGATCTCTGAGGTAACAAGACAGCAAAAGGGGGCTTCTGAGTTGGATAGAGGACACCTCAGCAGTACTTGTGTAGATGAGGGCAGTCAGCGACTCCCTCTCTGTAAAGGTATACAATGTGGCTAGTTCAAGCCTGCATCAATACCCTTTCACCCCTTTGGTAGAGGGTGAAAGCTGTATGGGGCTTCCAAGGGACTTGCTGAGCAATTTGGAGGTGGGGATTAGGAAGCCAGAGTGAGGTCTTTGTAAGAACAAGTTGGTCTTGAAGACCAAAAAGGACAGGTTTTGTGGTGAATAGCAGTGCTACAATCCCCACAAGAGACTTACCCGAGACTGCCTGATGGCAGTTGTAGCTCTCCTCACTGAAACTGGACGGCAGCAGCAGTGACACAGCTTAGAATGTCTGTGCTGGAGCAGCGGGAGCCACAATAGCTGCATGCTCCGCCCCAAGGGATGGAAATTGATGAGAGCTGATGGCAGATAGATACTGCAGGATTCCAGAGGAAAGGCCCTACCTTTTACCATGAGGGGACAAGTCCTGGATGTTTAAAACAACATACAGCCAATGGAGAACCTGGGTTCAAATCCCCAAAGAGGAACCTGGAGAAATGTCAGTGGTACTTAAATGAACAAAATAAAAACCTGAGCCCCAATGACCGGACGAATAATATCTAAAAGTAGCCACGGATAGAAGAATAACAAATAAAGAAAGTGAAATCATGATTATAACAACAGATGTCCAGCTGGCCAATCAGCAGAGGGAGCCTGACAGAAGAGGACAAGCGTGGAAACACCCTGCCAGCCAGTCCTGTAAGCAGGGCTTTCCTCTAATGAGCAGCCAACAGGATCAGAAGGAGTCTGGCTATAAAAGCAGAGCCGGCTCACACTAAACGGTTCCATGGGTTAAAATCACTGCAAAAATGGCTGTGGACACAAAATATTGCGGCAAAAAGGCTCTGATTTTTCCGCTGCAATCCATGTAAAGGATGTGGGGGACACCCGGTCAACCCCTATACCCATTATACCATTTAAGGGTAACGGGGGACACCCCTGCAACCCCCGCTCCCTTTAAATGGTGTAATGGGGTACACCTTTAACGGGTCAAACCACAGCATTTTTGCTGCAATTTTTTTTACAGGCGACCTTTTTGCCACGATTTTATCACTGCATACCCTCTAAACTTGTCTCAGTTAGGGACAGGTGTCCGTGTATTTCTTTCCAGATGCTGGTGAATGAAAGAGGAGCTGTATCCTGAAGGAGGAGATGCTGCCTGGGTGAACAAGCCTGGACTACCTTGCAGCACAGCCTGCCTGGAAGCTGTCTGAAGAGCCTGGAGGAAACTGATTGACCATGGGGGGAAGAAGGAGAGTACCCTGCAGCCCACCTAAGTCTATAAGGTGGAAGAGCGGACCTGCCTTAGAAGAGGCTGAGCTAGCTGAATGAAGCAGGAGGAAGAAGGAGAGTAGCCATGCAGCCCACCCAAGTCTAAAACGTGTAAGAGCTGACTTTCCTGAGAAGAGGCAGAGGAAACCGACTGAACCAGGGGGAAAAAGGAGAGTATCTCTGAAGCCCACCTAAGCCTAAAAGATGGGAGAGCTGACCTGCCTCAGAAGCCAGGGAAGAGGCGAACGAATCCCTTCCATAAAACCCTGGTAGAGAGACCAGGACAGAAGCAAGTCCCCTAAAGAGAAGAGGGGCAACAGCCAAGTCCCCTGACGAGGAGCTGGGCAAACCCTTCTGTAAGACCCTGGTAGAGCAACCACGACAGAAGCAAATCCCCTGATGTGAATAGGGGCAAACGCCAAGTCCTCTTAAGAGGAGAGGGGCAAACGATGCGATAAGACCCTGGTAGAGAGACCAGGACAGAAGCAAGTCCACGGAAGAGAAGCGGGGCAAAGGCGTAGTCCCCTGAAGAGGAGAGGGGCAAAGCAAAGTCAAAGAGATGGAGAAAAGTGCCACTAAGTAAGAGGTAGGAATACCCCACAGATTGGGTAAGAGAGAGACACTCAGAAGCCCTACTGGAGGTTGGGGCAACATACTAGGCATCCAAGAGAGTGAGAGATTGTGAGAGGGATGAATCAACCAAATGATTAAAATAAAGAACCAAAGTAGAGGACCCAGCTGATATCTCACCTGATATCTCACCTAAGAAGTCCTGTCTTCCGAGGAGAAGGCCTCCCTGATTTGATGGACTTTGTTAGTTTAGGGAAGGACTTTAAGTTGGAGATTTTACCCTCAACACGTTTCCACTTAAGGGAAGGACTTTAACCAGTTTCCCTTATTTCATCCTTTGATTTAACCATTCTGACAACTCACTATTTTAGGAACATTTGGTTCAGGAAACCTTTATATTAAGTTGAGGATTAGTTGTGATAGGCAAATTTACTGTAGGGTTATTAGTACTTTGGGCACATTCTTACTTCATAGGTGAGGTTCATCTTATGTTTGCGTTATTTATTCTGTGGTGGAATTTTAAGTCACTTTGCTTTATTCTTCAAACACTGTTTTGTCTAACACTTGCTTAATAAAGAGTTTTCTTTAAAAAGATCCAAAGTCTCTGACCCTTCTGTTCGCCATGTCTTCACACTCATCACAGCTTGCTGTAAAAAATAATTGACTTTGGGTGGGTTCTGGAGCTCAGTGCTCGTGGCTCAGTGGAAGTGTATGTGGAAATATTCATCATGGAGGCACTGTTACATGCTTGCCTCTCCTCAGTGCTTCTGGTGGACAGGGACAAGTGAGCACTGGGTTCTATTTCTCCCTTGTGGGGTTCCCAGATCAAAATGTCCGGCATCCAACAAATTAGTGCAAAAGAAAAGTCATCTTTTGAGCTTCAAGGGAGAAGGGCAACAAACAACTATGAGAGTCAGAGCATCAGTTGTTATCCTGGGGTGCAGAGGGCAGGGAAATTAAGTATGGCATGCTCATCTGGCAAATCTAAAGATAATGCATAATACTTAGACCCACTTTGTTAAAGGCCTGCTCCTAACTATGTAATTCATGGAGGGCTCTCTGGCGATAAGTGGTCCAAGGAGGAGTTCTCCTATAGTTCACATGTTAGGAATGCCTCCCCATGGACCAGTCAGAAAGGCAGGGGAGGTCGTTCTTGATTAAGTGGAGTGTACTGGCAACAATTCACCACTGGCTTAAGTGACTTGAGCATCTGATCTGGGAGATTGGAATGACTGCCTGCTATAGGAGCTGGAGGGACATGTGAGTGCAGATGGTGTGGGGTGCGGTTTTCTGAGGGGTTCAGAAGGGTCAGGGGATAGAGGCTTCCCCCTTTCCTTCCAATCAGTGTGCTTAGTATCTCTCGATGGGGCTTTGTTAGGCAGAAACCTGTGCAGTTCCCTTGGGGAACACTGCAAAAGATTTAAGACTACAGGTATAGCAGTAAACCCACTTGGTAGCAGTCTGCACCACCCAGATTTACTTGGTAGCTGTGGCTGAGCAGTCAGACTTCCCTCAAGAAGAGTTAGGCAGTATGTAAAGTATACACCATAGGTACTCAAATACAATAGCACAAGCAAACACTGACCAGAGCTTGGTTTCAAAAGTATATAGTTATTTATTTATTAAACACACATAAGTTGAAATCACTCTAGCAAAAATATAGTAAAAACTCTTCAAACACAGTTATAATGAAAGCAGTTTCAACCCTTACTCCTATCTAGACAACTCTAGGTTAACACCACATAATTCGAACAGAGGTGAGTGCTTAACGTTAGATGACACTCTAGTAGGTTCAAGAAAGGGATAAAAGAAACAGAAATAGGTTAAACACACCACTCTAAGGTCCAGAACACTTGCAATAGGCTCAAAGAAGTACAAAGTCACAGGTGAGCAAAAGTCACTAGGCAGGGCCCACTCTTAGAGTAGCCGGAGCGAAAATGTGCCCAAGATCACACTGTTAGTAGGGATTCAAAGTCTTGCAAAGAGTTAGAAAGAGTTTAGAGTGGCTTAGAAAGTTTAGCCAGGGTGTCCCAGGCACTCCCAGGTTCGAAAGCCGGGGGCTAAAACTACCCCGTACAGTCGGTGGCAAGGGAAGCCAGGCGGAACACGGTACCTTAAGCGGAAAGGATCCTCCAGCGGTGGCAGTTTTTCCAGGCAGTGGCAGCCAGGCTCGACGTCGGTCAGGGGAGAAGAAGTTCTCGCTGAAGAGCAGAAGAAGAAGGTCGTTGCACTGCCCGGGAAGAAACCAGCCGCGGAGTCCTCCGGTTAAAGGGTTGTACCGACTTTCGCGGTTAGGGGTAAAAGTGTGGTATTCCGGTTGCCGGGGTGCTTGGCACGGGCAAGGCGGCCACGAGATACCTCGAGAAGCGGAAAGAAGGTGAAAACTGGTTGTCCCCACCAGTCAAGGGAAGGAGCCACTCCGTTAAGAGTTCTCCTCGGTCGTCGGGAAAGGTGGTGAGACGGTTCAGCAGGGCTCCACCGGGTGGTGTCGTCGAAGCAGGTCGGCTCAGCTCTTCCCTCGTCGGATTCTTGGTCCTGTGGCGACTTCTGAAGTTCCAGTCCCCAAAGCCCTGCTTTTATGCAGCAAACCCCCATTCACCCAGCCTAGCTGTCACTCAAACATGCTAAGTGGTGAGCCAGCCGGCTCACCACTTGGGCCAATCAGGACGGAGTGCGACTTGAGTTACCAAGGTAACTCAGTCCAGGGTGCCTAAATCCCCCTCCACCCCTCCTAAGTACCCCAGACAGAGTGGCACCACTTTGGAGGGCTTCTGTGGAGAAGCCCGCCAAAAGTGGAACAAAGGGCTCCACTTTGGGTCAGAGTTACAGAGGCGAACACCAACGCCATTTTAGAATCAAGTTTTGGCAAAAAGTCCCAACCGGAGTTATAATAATAAATATATAAACCGGCGGTATGTTTAAGGCTACCGTAAATAAATAATTAAATGTGTTAGCCTAAAACAATGGGAAATCCCATAGGAAAATATTCGCGGTCGAATATAAAACGTAGTTTCCACTGCCACCAGCCAAAACTCGATCAGGGGGGACGGAGACGTGCCCCCTCGACTAACAGACCCTGGGGCAATCGAATTGCCCCAGCCAGTACGTCCACAATATGATGGTTTGTACTGGTTCTGTTCAGGATTTAAGACTAGCAAAGCCTTTGGTGACTTTACATGCCCTGGGAGACAGTAGTCAGTCCCAGGGTATGGAGTCTATGTTGGGGAGTCCCTAGGACACCCCTGGGTCACGGCACAGAGGGTGCTGTGTAACCCACATCACAAAAATACATGAGGCCCTATGGAGTAAAAGACCCCATAGCCCATTCAACACAAGGTTTAACCAAGAAAACACACTTCAACATGTCCAAGAGTGAGGGTAAAAGAGTCTCACTCTGGGCAGGGGAGAAAAAAATAAACCCAGATATCCAGCAAAGCTGCTGGGGGACTCACTAGGTAGGGAAATTCAGCCTAAACAGAGAATTCTCCCTAACAGGCTTTAAAGGCTAAACCGTGAGGTTACTCCCATGGGGGGAGGTGCTTAGTTGCAGACTGGATGAAATATTTCCATCACTTCGGTAAAGATAGAGGCTGGCACTGGGGGGAATGCCATTTTGGCAGAAGGCAGATGGGAGGGTCCTTACCTTGGCTTCCACGCAGGGCTTACTTGTACCCTTTGGACACGTCTTTCCCCCAGCTACATCCATCACCTGTCGAGGGCTGGCAGTGGTGACCATCCTCTTGGGCAGTGGAGCAAGATGCTATGGATTGGATGCTGGGATGGTATTGCTTCTGGATGTTCTAAACGGATGACCCTTACTGGGCAGCCTCTCCCTTCAATTGCATTTCTGGTGTGATGATGCAACTGGTGCCGCCCAGCAAGACCTCTTGTTAGAAACCTTGGGGTATTCTCCCATTAAGTTCTCTATTTAGGTGGCCAGGGGAGGGCCAACGCTCTTGGATCCCAACCGAGTAGGGTGGACGAGCGAGGGAGGATCACCTGGGCATGGGAATCCGGAGTTGCCTTTGTGGGAGTGCCCCAGTCGAGACGCAGTATTCTGACGGGGAAACAGAAGAGGAGGAAGAAGTCCCGGATGCCTTCATGGGATACAGTAATTCTGTCACCTTAATCCAGGTTTCATTTTCCCCAAATCTAATCCCATCCTTAACTGCCCAAGGTGGCAGAGAAAAAGAAACCAACTGAAACCAGACCAGGTGTCTGATGGCAATATCCATTCATCCACTGCCAATTTAAACCCCAGAGAATGCCATCCAAATCCAAGCTTGTATAATAAACAATCAGGAATATGGAGGGGGCTAACCAACCCCTAGAGGGAAAACCAGGCTAAAGGATTTCCCTATGTTCATGGTGGGTTCCCCGGCAAAATAGGGGGAAATAGATCTATCCTCCGAAACTGTTCCATTACCCCCTCCCCATTTCCAACAAATACTGGGTCGAGGAAGAGGCAACCGGCAGTAGTGAAGATTTTCTATGGGACTAACACAGGGAATATAAGGCAAACCGAGTATAGAAAGAACTTAAGCTGTCCCATTGATAGAGTCAGGCATTTACCAATTATCACTCACACCTGCCTCCACTTGACTGCTTTTCCAACTATAGAAGGTGTGGCTCTATAAATGTTTTTAAGCGAGCTGGGGACGTTGTTTGGACCAGAAAAGCCACGGAGCAGAGAGCACCGTGATCTACGCCCAGAGGAGAGCGGTGTGCCAAGACGCTGGCCCCGTGTTTCTGAGGAGCTGCAGCGTAGCTAGGGAGCCCTGTCTCCACAGAGCCGGAGAGAAGCATCCTGCAGACTGCTATTGAAGGTTAAAATATTACTTGTTCCCTTGGGACCTGTGCCGGCCCAAGAGTGTCTGAGGGGCAGGTAGTGAGACCCTGACCTCAGGCCCACATAACCAAAAGAGACCACTTGTCACTGTGCTGCTGCCCAAGTGAGTCTTACTGGGTCGAGTGACGGATGTAGAGGCGGGCCCTTTAGGCATAGCGGATCATGCAGTGGTCTCAATGACTCTCCCCCTCACTGGGCGTAAGGCAGCACTGTGGCGTTTGACGGTACCGGGGGAATTGCTGAGGGAACCACTTATAAGAGAAACTCTGGAGAACAAGATTAGGGATTTTTTCGACCTCAACACGGCTGAGGCTACGGGGGGGAACACTCGTTGGGGTGCGCTCAAGTCAACGCTCAGGGAGGAGTTCATTGCAGAAAAGGCTACAAAGGACAAACAATTGAGGGCATTGAAGGTTCAATTGGAGGCTGGGGTGGAGGCAATTAAGACAGCCAGGTCGGGATCTACCACCCGTCAGTGGGCCAACTCAACATCCTTAGAAACAGGAAGGCGGAGAGGTCCCTGCTATGTGTCCACCAGCGATTATACGCTAAGGCCAACAAGGAGGACAGCCTACTAGCACGTCTGCTGAGGTGAGCGTCGTCACGCAGTGCCATAACGGCTATTAACGATGGCCAAGGGAATCATCTCTCGCTCACAGCGGAGATTCAGGAAGTCTTTGCCCAGCATTATGGGGACCTGCATCGGACCCAGAAACCCCCTGAGCCACTACAGGAAGACTATCTTAGTGAGGTCCAATTGCCTGGGCTGTGAGTCGAGCAAAGGGAAGCCTTGGGACGGGAGACACCATAAGAAGAGGTAAGGAAGGTTATCTCAGCCCTCCCACCCCCAACAAATCACCCAGGCCAGACGGGTATACCGCAGCCTTCTACAAAACATTTGGGCAGCTTCTCATCCACCATCTTACAAGATTATACAACCACTTTCGTGAATTGGGTAGTAACTCGGCGTCGATGGAGGAGGTGAAAATGATCCTTATTCCTAAACCAAAAAAGGATCCCACCAGGTGTGGCTCCTATAGACAGATAGTTTTATTTAACTTGGATGCCAAAATATATACCAACATTTTAGGTTGGAGGGACACCTTCCATATTTGATTCACCCAGATCTGTCAGGCTTTGTGAAGGGACGTCAAACATTCGATAACATTCGTAGAAGAGCACACCTGGTGGAGAAGGCCCATAAGATAGCGCTCCCAGCGGTCCTCGTCTCCCCTGACGACGAGAAGGCCTTCAACCGCGTGGAATGGTTATTCCTGTTCAAAGTAATAGAGAAGATGGGGCTGTGGGAGGACTATATCCGAATGGTTCAGGCGAATAACAACAACCCTACGGCCTGTTAATTTATTAATGGTTCCCTATCTAGTTGCTTCAGTCTGAGCAGAGACACCAAACAGGGCTGCGCCCTGTCCCCCCTGCTTTATGCAATATAACTGGAGCCTCTCCTGCAGCACCCGTGGGAGCGGGAGTCGGACGAGGTACATGGGATACCCTTCGGATGAGTCCAGCATAAAACTGCATCTTTTGCTGACAGCATGTTACTCACACTCACGCAGGCTGAGTCAGTGGAGGCTTGTAGGAGGGAATTAAAGTGCGGGGGGTCCAGGGCCTGAAAATCAATGAGTCCAAGTCAGAAATGCTTAACCTCACAGTAGAGGGGAGGGAGGATCTGAAGGTTACCTGACCCTTCACTTGGAGCCCTGGCGGATTTGATACCTGGGAATTTGCATAACATCTAGACTCCAGGGGTGGTATCTGGCCAATTACCCGTCAATGTTGGCCTCCATAAAAGCTGACCTTGACAGCTGGAGAAATGGGAGAATTTCTTGGGTAGGTAGATTTGTGGCAGTCAAGATGGTCACGCTTCCTCGGCTGCTATACCTCTTTCAAGCTTTACCATTGGCGGTCGCTAATACCTTTTTTTCAGGACCTGGGGGAGATCATAGGGCAGTTCATCTTGGAAAGGTAAATGCCCAAGACTTAACCGTGGCCTATAACATCCCCTAGGGGGGTGGGCGGCATGGCTCTTTCCCGATTTTAAGCAGTATTACGAGGCGTCTCAGATCTGAATTATTAGGGAATAGCTCTCGGGAAGCGAGGAGAAACTGTGGGTAGCAATGGACCGGTCGGTAGCAAGGAGGGATCTGCGAGAGTTCTTGTGGCTCCCGCGCAGGCCGCAGCAACTATAACTCAGCGACATAACAAACTGGTGGCCGTAACATGGGACAAGTTAGTTAAAAAGTACAGGATCATAACGTTCCTGTTCCCGTTCACTCCGCTGTACAACGACCCAGATTTTTCCCCGGGGACGGGGTCGGGGACATTTGCACACTGGAAAAAAGGAGGATGCCAAGTGATTCAGGATTTGTCCCAAGGCCTCACTATACGACCCTTCTGCAAGTGCAAGGAAGGTTTTGGGGTGGGGAAAATGAAAGGCTACCCTACCTCCAAATGAGGCATTGCCTATCGAACCCTGACGTAACAAAGGCAACAACAACGCTCCCTTTAACCCACTTTGAAAAATACCTAATGACACATGATGGAGAAAGGGGTAACATTTTGGGTCTTTACAAAGTTCTAGCGGCGGCCACCCCCCCATCCCCAGGGCAAAATGTCCATGTATGGGACAGTGGGAAAGGATAATTGGGAGGGAGCTGGATAGGAGCGATTGGGAAAGGTTGTGGGCACTGGTGCCTAATACGGTTAAAGCATCTCATCTACAGGAATGCTATTATTAACTGATCTTCAATAGGCATTACAGACCGGCCCGACTTGAAGTGATCCAAGGGCTGGATGGTGGGCCACGGGAGAGGAACCCAGGGCAGCGGATGACCCGAACAGTACTCACCTTGGCAGGCAATGCTCCTAATTGCGCAGCCTTGCAAGGGGGCTGATATCCCCACAATGCAAGACTGGCTAAAGAACATTTTAGAGTGTGTGGCCCTGGAGTGGGCAACATATGCGATGAACAATACCTTAGCACGCTTTGCCACAGACTTCGAGCAGACCCTGGAGTTCCTCGGGGAGGACTTTAGAGCCCAGTGGTGTCCTCAACACCTGATATTGTTAGACGTGTGTTAAAACGTTTGCTGTTTTGTTCTAATGTTCCTGCGGGATCATGTGCAAGCTCCTGCCTGAGGGGGGAGGGATGACAGAGGGGGGTGATTTGAGAGTGGTGGGTCTTCGGACAGTTTTGAAAGTTTGTGCAGGGTTTGTTTCGAACGGTATATTGTCTGCAGAAAATTAATAAACAGAGTAAAAAAAACAAAACTAATAAGCAGAAAGTGGCCACAATACCCTGATGCACGCACACACACATGCTAGCCATGCATTCACAACAACCAATCATAGAAGTTATTAATTTAATGCAGACTTGTCCACTTATGCACCAACAAACAATCTTCTCTGTCACTTTCTGATATTAGCCATTGCAACGTAAAATGTACTGTACTCTCTGAACCATCTTCGTGATGAACCATTTTAACAGCATCTCAATAGTTCTGTGTTACGCAGAATTGCATGCAGTACTCTCTGGGACCACCACATACAATTAGGACTACAGGTGTAAGCAAAAACCAACCTTTGCTATAAGTCTGTACTACACAGTTTTGTGTTAGCGAGCTGAGCAGCCAGGCTTATCTCAAGAGGGAATGTGAGCAGTACAAGAGGTTACACAGAGGTCTTACAATCACAGTGGTTCAAGTAGACACTTATACTCAAGGTTTCTTGGTAAAAACACTTATTCATTTATTATACAATCATTTAGAAAACATTCACTAGAAGGAGACAACTTAATATCATACACAAATATACTTCAACACAAAACCAATACGTTTCTGAACAATTTTAGCTCCCCTGAAATAGGAGCCAAATGGCATTTCAGTCACTTTGAATAGGAAGGCAAAGGCACAGGTTAATAGAATAGATCGCAAATACTTTCTTAGGCAGTGCAAATAGTTATAGTTCACTAGAGGACTCGATTCAGTTCAATAGGCATAGGCCAAAGTCAATTGACTAGTGTCCTGGGTAGGAAAGAGCAGCTCTTGAAGTAAACAGTAAAGTCTTTGCCAAAGTTCTCAGAAGTAGTTTGTAAGAAAAAGAATCATATGTTGGGTCACAAGCTGATTAGGCCTGTACATTGGGAAAGTTCCACGAACTTTCACCGCGAGAGAAGCGTTCTCTCAATCGGGATGGCACAATACCTTAATATGAAGCAAAAGATGCAGCTGAAGACGTTGGTTCCTGGCAGTTCCTGCAGATCTCCCTGTTCCTGAGCCTTAGTCATGGGGACAAGAGGGAGGACGTCGGGGGACTCCTGCACTGCACGGGATGGTCGGAAAACATGGACAAAATTGAGTCACTTCAGTTCCAGTAGCTGTTCTTCAAGCACACAAGCTGGTGTCCTTCCACCTGGTTAATCCTAACCAGCTTTGAGAATGGTAACCAGGTGGCTTACGAGTTGATTGGTCCCACCAACTAAAGGAAGGGGCTTCTCTGTCGAGATGAACTTGGCAATTCAGACCTGCAGCAGGGCTTCACTGGGCAAACCAACGGTCCACGAGTTGCACCAGCCATCCCCTTCCAGCTCATCTTTGGTGCTTTCGTTCCAGTGGTCGACTGTGCTTTCCAGTCCAGGAGACTCACCTTTTAAACAGTTTTCTCCCATTCAGTCCAGCCGAGCTGCCACTCGCAGCGCAGAGTGGCTGTCCTTGCCGGACAGTCAGCCAGCCAATCACGCCAGAGTGCATTTGGGTCTCCTAGGAGACTAAGCATGGGGAGTTTCGGGCTCTTCCCTCACTTCCTGCCCACCCCAGACACTCAGACGCCAGAGGCGGTCTTCAGTCCTGAAGCCCGCCAAAGGCATGGAAACATAGGGACCAAACCTGGTTTGGCGCGCAGAGACAAACACTAGAAGGACCTTTCCCAAAAGAAATGGCGAAAAAAGAAGACCGGGACCCGTTTAAACAAAGGGCCTTAAGGCGCCATCTTGAAAAACTTGGCTCCCGCGATTTTTAGCTACCAGTGTTCGCGGTCGGAAAAAACACGGTAGATTTTTCTAAAACCACTGCCACCAGCCATTTTGATAGAAAAGGGTAGCATCTGACTGCTACATGAGTTTCTAGACACAGAGGGTACTAGGTAACCCTGCCAGCACTCTATAGGAAGATAGTGTATGCTGGGACTAGGAATTTAAAAAGACTAGTAAAGTCAATTTAACCGTACATTCTCTGGGAAACAGTAGTTTATCCCAGAGAAGGTTTTTAAACCTTTGGGAAGTCTAAAAAGACATCCCTGTGTCACTGCACTGAGGGTGCTGTGTAACACACATGAAAAGTTGCCTATGGGGTTATCTTAATACTCCATAATCAAAGAACACTAGAGTAAAACATACATCAAAATACATGAAAGAGTGGGAAAAAAGGCTTGCACTCTTTCCAGGTAAAAAAATCAAGTCCTCAAAATCCAGCAAAGTTGCTGGGGGTCTCTAAGGTGAAGGGAATAAACACATTTATGAGAATTCTCCCTAACATTCTGCCCTGCTGGCAGGCTGACAGCCACAATGAAAGTACATGAAGGCCCACAATCTGAGGCAACACATTAAGTAATACCACAGTCAGATCAGTATTGCTGGAGCATGAGGTGCAGTAAGGGCTAAACTATGGCAACCACACCTTAAGAGATAAATCTGTTTTGTGTGTTTCTGTTCTGCTGTAGCTAGGGCAAAGAGGCCTTGACAAAGCCGTGTGTAAGAGATGAAGCATGTTAACAAGCGTTTTTACTGTCAGTGCCTCGTAGATCAGCATTTTTGCTCACATGGTTGGAGTGAAGCAAAAATGCAACTGCTCTCAAGATAAACTAATGTTCGTAAGAAAATTGCATCTATTCTACTACATTCAATGTGACTTACCTTGTATACATTTCCACCCTTAAAGTAGGCAGTCCCTTCACCTTCATACAATCCTTGGACCTTTTCTCCTTCATATCTATTAAAAAACAGAAATGCAAATAAAGTGTTCCTAAATTTACACAAGACAGAATTTCTCTTCAAATACCATCATACAGGGACAACATGAACTTGCATTCAGAGTAATGCTTATGACATTATACCTGTGCTGTTCCATTTTATTCCAGCAGTTGGGCATGGTGGTACAATATTTCTTTGACAATTAATTTTACATTTAAAAACAATACAGCCGTAACTTCATCTGATACCTGGAATCAGCAGAAAGTTTTATAAATAACAATTACGCCTGTTATAACAAGAGAGAGACATTTCAGAGCCAATTATTAGGGTAAGTGGTAATGTTGCAGTAAGGGTAAGGCTAAGGTCAGTATTAGAGAAAGGGTTTGGCTTAGGGCAAGGGATTTGTAATTTGTGGCGAGCTGGTGATGGGGTTGGAGATTAGGTTCAATGTTCCTTTTCTATTATTTTGTATTGAGTAACATACAAAGCAAAAGCTTTAGTGTGCTCAAGGGTTAGCGTTCGGTAAGAGTTCATGGTAAAATAAGGGTTGCAATTAGAGTTAGGGGAAGGTTTAGGAATAGGTTTGGGTTACATTCTTGTACTGTTGTATATTTAAAAATAGATTTTTTGGCAAACTTATTACTGTGGACCTCCCTCTGCCAGGTTCACTCGTGTCAACACAATGTTCATCAGGACTTTAGAGTTCGCCCCTTTTTATCAGCATCCCTCCGTCGAGTTCACTCTTGCGAATTACACACAATTTCTTCTACTTTCTTATGATGCAGGATTCACTTCCCTTAGCTTTACAATCTTCTGCTGGTCAAAGACTTTGACTATACAGAGGATTTTGCTAGACCCATGTATGACCACTTTGACCCCTTTCTCGCTTCTTGCCCAAGGCCTTCTGGTAACAGTAGTTTCAACAACAGGTTAATCACCCATAGTTTCTCAAGTGAGCACCCACATGGTGCCGGACTCCTTTGCAGCTGATTTTTCCCTCTTGCATCAACAGTTCTTTGTACTTTTCTTCAATTAGCCATTTGCTACTTTTGTTCAACACAGTTTGGTTTCTTATCGGCTCTCCCTTCGACTCACCGGCTGTGATGAACCGCTTGGCTTTTCTTGTCTCTGGAGTCAAGGACGGTACCACAATGGCAAGCATCTCTCCCTGTCTTGGTTATCAGCGGAGGAGGGCCCTGTGTACCATTGACATCTGATGTAACACACGCTGGCTATTGTTTGCGGTCTTATGATTCCTTCCAGGAAGCTTTGCGGGCTTGGGTTGGAAAGGGCAAGGTTGCTTCTCTCCTTGTCACTCTTTCGGTCCTCGCCGCCTTTTTCCTCCTCTTGAACTGCCGTACTTGGCTAGCTGAGTCGTTGTGCGGTCTGTCTTGCTCTTCGTGTGCTCTGGTGCTCCAACTTTTATCCCTGTGGGGAAGGGAAATGGCCATCAGGTGTGTGCGGTTCCGGTCAATTGCCTGACTTTGCATGACCTTTGTGTTGGGACATGTCAGGTAAACGGTCCTAGTGTTAGTCCGTTGTCTTTCATGGTGCAAGAAAGTGTCCGTGTCGGAAAAGGGGGTGGGGAGTTAGAATGTCTGAATATCCTATGTGGTAGGCTGGGGAAAAGGGTTATAGGAAGGGGGATACCGCGTCTCACCTGTCGGTATCCCGCTTCCACTCCATGAGGACCCCCACCCGGGTGATCCTCCCTCACTGGTCCACCCCCAGGAACTGGATCAAATAGCAATGGCCGTGTCCTGGCTACCTGGATGACAGATCCCCGGGGACTAGTCAGGGAGACACCTTCAGGTTTCTCACAAAAGTGACAAGAGCTCGCAATACAACACGCAGACTAGTTGTTTTTGCAAACCTTCATTGAGCGGGACATTTAAAATGGCAGGAGCACTGTGGAGAAGGGAAGTGCAGGGACGAGCAATGCAGTAGGATACATTGCCATCCATGTCGGGGCTCCTGAATGCAAAGCACACCGACCTAGCCAGCAAAGCAGAGAAGGCCAGCAGGATAGGAAGAGAAATGCTGCGGGCAAACCAGAAGGAATGTGCAGATGCTGAAAACAGGGCTGGAGCTCCTTGGGGTTTGGTCGGTCAACGAGGCAGCAGACTATATCCCGAGCCAAGAAGGCTGGCATGTGACCACAGAGCCGCGCTGGGTGTTGGAGGAGTGTCTGCACACTCCGACCTGGAAGGCAGAAGCAGAAGCCCTAAAAGAGAGTTGCGAACAACTTTGGAAATGCTGGAAAAGAGCGATGAGTTTGCCCAAAAAAGCTGGGCACCCCGTGGTGTTCCGACAACCACGCCAACAAGTGATTGAATGATACAAGATTGCTAATACA
The DNA here is from genome assembly GCF_040938575.1 of Ambystoma mexicanum. Taxonomy (NCBI): domain Eukaryota; kingdom Metazoa; phylum Chordata; class Amphibia; order Caudata; family Ambystomatidae; genus Ambystoma; species Ambystoma mexicanum. Next base: position 1,301,272,593 of record NC_090923.1, on the reverse strand, counting down.
GGAAATATTCAAAGGCGAAGTATGTTTGAATGCAGTCAAGTAAAAGTGCAAAGGCAAAGTTTTTTTGTATGCAGAAAAGGCAAAGTACAAAGGAAACGTTTCTTTGAATGCAGCAAAGGCAAAGTGCAAAGGCAAGGTGCCATATGAAGAATGATTGAATGCTGACAAGACACAGTATAAAGACATACCCCAACCAAACGCAAAAGCATGAGATGCCAATATGGGGGAGAGGTTTGAGCAAAGTACATTTGAAAAAACATTACCACAAATAGATATATCAAGTAGTAAATGGTATATGATATTGTGGTACAACTAAGAACTCTGAAAGAAATAAGAAGACCTGGCAGGTGAATACCCCAGGCAGCTGAAGTTGCATCAATGAATTGTAATAGATATAAGAAGTCCTGGCCGGTGAGTATACCAGATAGTTGAAATTATACAAAGATTCCTGGCAGGAGAGGATTCCAGGGGATTTGAAAACCTTAAAGAGAAGAACTGGCAGGCGGGCAGACCAGGCAGTTGGAAAACCAGAACACCATACGATCAGAAATATGTACTCTGCAGAAGAAGATAGAAAACAAACAAACTAAGACCTGTCCTCTGAACCTTCCCTCCCCAGCGAAACTTCATGCGTCCGCCCCTCCTACCTTCCGGTTCAGAGAAATCTCAGAACAAGAAACCTCCAACATCATCAGAAACCTTAAACTATCAAGGTGCAAAGGTGACATATGCCCAGCAGCAGTCATCAAAGACTGTTCCGATACCCTACTCCCATTCATCACCAAATTCATCAATGCATCTTTCTCCACGCATCAGGTTCTGGCTTGCCTTAGGGAATCATGGCTCCTCCCCCTCCTGAAAAAAACCTTCCCTAGATCCAGCCTTGCCCAACAACTACCGCCCAATCACCACAGACCCATTCTTGCTCAAGATCCTAGACAGGGCTGCCTACAATCAGATCCAACACTACTTAGAATCTAATCACATCTTATGCATGTAGCAGTCAGGTTTCCGACCAGGCCATGGCACTGAGTCAGCACTATTACATCTGAAAATCCAAATGGACGCCTTCAAGGATGAAGGCAAGCCAGCACTCCTCTTACTTTTGGACCTTTCTGCACCCTTTGATTTAGTTAATCACAATACCCTTTGCCACCATCTCACATCAGTCGCCAACTTCTCACAGGAAGCTGCACTGTGGATAGCCTCATTCCATGAGAGTCTTCTCAGACACTGCAGCTGCCCCCGCATACCCATACCCTGTGGGGTCCCCCAAGGTTCTTATGTTTCCTGTAAGGAACTCATGGTGGCAACAGTAAAGACAGACACAAGTGATCACAGTTCAGGGGTGTTTATTAAACTATATATGTAGGTTGGAAAAAAGCCTAATCTAAACCTAAATCTAAGACGGGAGCAAGCTATGACCATCACATAATAAAAAAGGCAGTCCTAGTGGCATCTTGTCAAATAAAGGGCCTACACTAAAAAAAAAGTATTGCCAATCCTTACAACTAAATCCAAAAAGAGTGTGGGATAGGGTTCACAAGAAAGAAAGAAGTGTTCACAAATAATAAGTCAGGTTGTGGTAGCCAGGGTTCCCCCTTCCCCACGTTTTGAGCACAGGACAAGGCGGGACTCCTAAGCCCAGCACACTCTCAAGCTTTCCCAGCACGAGACGACACTTCTGTGCTCAGCTATCAGGACCTTCGGTGGTGAAGCCTCTTTTCGATCAAAAAGTCTCTTGCCTCCGATTTCTGATGTGTTCAAAAATAATAAACCAAAGTTCTTTTCCGTTCGCACTTAGGGTGATGCTTCTCCATCCCTGGGTACCCCTCTTCTGGGTTCAGACCCCTCTCAAATGTCATCCTCCTTCCGTCGGGTTCACTACAGCTTTTCACAAAACACTTTCACCTGTTGCATTCACAAGTCTTAATGTCTTTTTAAACAACGCACTGTGAACAGCCCTCTGTCGGGTTCACTCTTGTCATCACAATGTTCTTTCGGGCATCATGCTTCGCCCTATCCTGTCGGCATCCCTCCGTCAGGTTCACTCTTGCCAACCATACAATTCCTTCTCCTTTCTCACTAAGCAGGATTCGTCTCCCTTAGCTTTCCAATGGTTTGTTGGTCAAAGACTTTCGACTGTACAGAGGATTTTGCTAGACCCCTGTATGACCACTTTGACCCTTTTGCTTGCAGCTCTCCCAAAGCCTTCCGGTATCAGTAGTTTCAACCAAACGCGGGATCAACCACAGTCTCTCGAACACCCATGTGGTGCCGGACCCTTCTGCAGCTGGTTTTCCCTTAATGTTAACAGTTCTTTGAACTTCCCTTAAGTTGCTACTTTGCTGCTTTCATTCAACACAGTTCGGTTTCTTGTCGGTTCTCCCCTCGACTCACCGGCTGTAATGAACCGATTGGCCTTTCTTGTATCTGGAGTCAAGGACGGTACAACGGTAGCAGGCGTCTCTCTCTGTCCTGCTAATCTGCATAGGCATGCTCCCTGTACCGTTGAAATCTGCTGCAACACACACTGGCTATTGTTTGCAGTCTTACAATTCCTTTCATGGAGGTTTCGGAGTTCTGGGTCGGAAAGGGCAAGGTTGCTTCTCTCCTCGTCGCCCCTTCGATTCTCACCACCTTTCTCCTCCTCTTGAATTGCTGTACCGGGATAGTTGTCTTGTCGTCCAGTCTGCCTTGCTCGTACTGTGCTCTCGTGCTCCACCTTTTATCCCTGTGGGGAAAGGAAAGGGCCATCAGGTGTGTGTGATCCTGGTCAATTGCCTGACTTTGCCTGCCATTGTATTGGGACATGTCAGGTAAATGACTCTGGTGTTAGTCCATTGTCTTTTGTGGTGTGCGAAAGGGGGGGTAGTGTTTCTGAATATGTTATGTGGTAGGATGGGGAAAAGGTGTTGGAAGAATGGGGATACCGCTTCTCACCCATCTGTGTCCCACTTCCACTCCTCGAGGACCCGCCATCCAGGTGATCCTCCCTCACTGGTCCACCCCCAGGAACTGGATCCAATAGTGATGGCCGTGTCCTGGCCACCTGGATGACAGACTCCCGGGGACTAGTTAGGAAGACACCTTCAGGTTTCTCACACTCCCCGTCCCTGTACAACATTTTCACAAAGCCATTATTTGACCTTTTGGACAACCTTGGCATAACCTACACAAACTACATCGACGACACCCAAATCCTCCTTCCCCTCTCCGGCGTGTACGAAAAAAGACTCCCGTATGATCAACAAGATCTACACAACCATTCAGTCCTGGATGGCGACCAACTACCTTTGCCTCAGCAATGATAAGATGGAGATCCTGCTCGTGGGCTCCCAGTCAATGATAAAAAGATTTAGCCCACAATTCTCCTAATTCTGGATAGATGGTATCCAGATCAAGACTTCTGAGGTGCTAAAAACAATTGGAGTACACTTGGATTCCTCACTCTCCCTCAACAAACAAGTCAACTCAATAGCTTCCTCAGCTGCCTACACAACCAAGCTTATCAATGCAGCTAGACAATTCCTCACTAGAGAAAGTTGCAGGACCATCGTCAGATCAATAACGGGTGCCAGACTGCACTACTGTAACGCTTTATTTGCTGGAACCTCCAAACAAAACCTAAATAAACTACAGATTATCCAGAACAATGCACTACGAGTGGCACAGAACATTCCCAAAAAGGACCACATCATAACAGCCAGAAGAAAGGCACACTGGCTCCCTATCCTGGAAAGGATTATTTTCAAAACCCTTTCCATCACATACAAATTCCTGAGCAAAACTGAGCCTCAATATCTGTCACAGAAAATAGAAATACCCAAGCCCAACAGACCAGTAAGAGCTTTTTACTCCCACAGACTTGTTCTGCCTAAAGTCGGAAAAGCCAAAGGAGGGGGGGACTAGTTTCCCATTTGTTGAGGCAAGACACTGGAACGTGCTACCTCCGGAGCTTAGAGCAAAGGCCTCGTACTGGGTCTTCTGCAAAACCCTGAAAATGGGATTATTTGCCTAAATCCCCCCCCAACAATGTAATCAATGCACAGTCACCCTTTGTGTCCGTTCCCACCTGTTGAAGCTTTCACATGTAACTGGTTTGTAACAGCGCCCTGATGCCTGAGGGTTTAGGCTCTTTATAAATGTCATAAATAAATAACTAAATAAATACATACCTTGCAGGGGAGTATACCAGGTAATCTGCAAAGGTACAAGGTCTACTATAGAAAAACTATTACAGAACAGTGAGGATATGATATAATATGACATTTATAACGCACCTATACACAAGTGTTTCAAGGCGCGACGAAGCAAGGGAGGGGGAACAGAGGGAAGACAGACAGCGATCTTACTAGGCCAGGTGTCAGTCAGATCGCCCAAGTGCAAGGGAAGGGCGGAAAAGAAAAGTGCGGGGGGTGGGGCGAGTGCAGTACATGGGATAATAAAATAATAACATAAAATAAATAAAGAACGGCCAGCTAGTGGCAAGGGCAGGGTGAGTGCAGACATAAGTGCTGGTTTGGGGAGTGCAGACATAAGTGCTGGTTTGGGGACTGTAGGGATATAGAAAACAGTTCTCAGGTGAAGGGGTTTCCAGGGAGGCAGCGCAAGTGTGCAACTGACAGGGCTTGGGCCCGAGATCAGTTGAGTGGCTAGGTAACCCGTATCAGCCAGGACTTCAGCAGGGGAGAGGGGGAGAGAAAGCAGAAGCAAAGAGGAAGGTTTTTAGGTGCTTCAAGTGTTTGTGTTTTTAGGACACAAAAGAACTGTTAGTTAATAGACACTTTTTGCCATTCTGTTTAAGAATCCAGGGGACGAGAACCACACCCTATGTACTCAAGGGTTTTACCTTGGAGAACATTTTCATTGGAGTTATTGTTGAACACTTTTCCAAACATCAAGTTAAAGACTTGTTCCTTGCACCTTTTGCTGTTTATTTATAGCGTGAGGGTCAAGATAGGTTGTTTTGGACACAAGGGCGGCTTTTCAGTTACGGACATCCTGACACAGACAGATCCTTAGTTTTTAGCTTCTAGGTAGGGAAGTTCCTCTTTAGAATAGGGTTAGAGAGGAATTTTCCCAACCCATTTTTATTTAATAAAATGTCTTTAATGAAGAATACAACAACCTGTGTCTGTATCTAATGTCTGACCCCTCACATAAGTGTGTATATATTTACAGCAGTCGGGTTGGAGTACTATTACAACACCATGATGTGGGCTTGAACACACACATTGCAACACCATGGTAAGACATTTTTATATTTATTTGCTCATAGAGGGTGCTTTAACACACATGCAGTAGTCTGACAGAAGCACAAAAGGGGGCTCCACTAACAAGGATTTGTATATTATTGCCCCCTAGCACATTTACCAGAAGCAACACTGGTTCTTCAATCTACACTGTATAAATGGACATGTGCATCCACTTGGAGCACCAACTCAGGGTAACGTAAATCTTTGTAATCTGCAAATATGATAGCAGTTTTAATACATTTGGTGAGGCATTCAAACATGTTTTAATTGCAATTCCTAAACAATATTTTCTAGAGCCAATTTGTGCCCTTTTTTTCTGTTGAATGAATCTACTCATGATCGCATGAATGCACACAAGCGTTCTGATGAAGGCTCGGCTTAAAGTTGATGTGAGAGAGAGCGAAATTTAAGGTCTTAAGTAGATGCATACATAAATACCATTCCTTTGAATCCTTCAGACCCATAACGGAAAAAATATCATTGTTCAGATGGCTATATATTGGGTTCAATTGTATAACACACATTGTCAGTGTCAACATGTATCCACATTTGGGCCATGTCTTTTTGACTCTTCGAAGAATGTTTTTGTTATTTGTTTCATAGATTGTACAACTATTGTCAGTGTCAAGATGTGGTCTTTTTGTTTGTGTGCCATATTGAATGTTCAGCATACACATGTTTAACTGTGCAATCAATTAAATGATTAAGGAGAACTGGTTTTTGTCATGTTTTGTTTACAGTCACTGCCACATCAATCGCTAATTTGCTGCTTAATTGTTGTGTAGTTATTAGCCTTTTTAATATGAAAATAATCTATGTACAACAAAATAATGTAATTTATATTTAAACAATCTTTTATGATTGACACACAAAAAAAGGTGTCTTATGCCTTAGATGTGGTTGTCCGTTGTGATATCTGTCTATCAGGAGCCACAGTATTCGCTCCCTGCCATGCTTGAGTAAAGTGGTCTGAGCAGTTCTCCACAGGTGTCCAGTGGGCCTATTCATGTCTCCAGGTTATCCACCGGAACACTGGGAATGTACCATGCCTGTCCTTTTGCAGAGGATGTATGCCTCATATAGGCTGACCGCAGGCAGTCTGATGGGACCTAGATGGAAAAATAACTCCTGGATTTCATGATGACCTCCCCCTAGAACTAAGCACTTCAGATCCTTAAACACCATATTGTGGATGAACAGGCCAAATTGAGTACATTCAAACAAAAGATGACTGTCTTCCTTTGTCTGTGATTTGCAGTTCGCTAGAGCTGTTTTACGCAAACTTGTTACACACCAAAAGAGATTGCTTTTCATCAGTCAATTCCTTTCTCTTTGATTGACTATGCTTGCTGTCCAAAGCACAAGAGACACTTGAAGGGTATACAATTCCTAAGAACCTGACTCAATGGGCTGTGGCTGGTTTAATAGAGAGACTTCATCAATAACATTTCTAGCTATATGTGGTAGATTAACTCTGGTGGTACCTATGCCAGCACTGAGCTCCACACCTGGGCAAAGGGTCTCTAAAAACAATTTAATAACACCAATGATGAATTAAGGCACTTAGATAGCAAGCTTTACAAACACAATTGTCTCTAGGCACTGTGACATACTCATAAATTGGGTGCCTGTTGGGAGGGACAAGGAGACACTGGGGGCTTCGAGGGGCAACCTACTCTCTAGTACAACTCCTAGAGGTGATAAACAGGCATCCTCCAGAGTCTCTTCCCCATTCCCAGTCTCGTTTATGGTACCCCATTCAGCGGAGCATAATTTGTGGACCACAAGCTGTCATGAGGTAAAGGAAACTGAGTTGGGGCTCACAAGCCTATGCCTACTCCAGGGTGCGAGCCGGCAACTCAAGTTTGTTCGCAAATACGTACCAACAGTTCCAGAGGGTAAATCAGCTGTATATGCAGGTGGGTTGGCAGACTCACAAGACATCTGAGAAGCAGGAAGCCAGCTTGCGGAGTAGCCATAGCAGTTCTGCAGAGTCGAATATAGCAGGCGGCACATTTAAGCTCTTGTGTGCAGGACAATTGCACGGCAGTGAGCAGGGGACACAAAATATCGGAACAATCACTTGGAAGGAGGGCATGCCTCTCGAGGGGCCGTAAAACAGGGGCTGTGACCAATCCTGTTCCCCAAAGGTAACAAGGCAATTGATCAAACAATTGGGGGGGGGAGTTATTTGGCTAATTGGGAGCAGCCCCTCGATATAAAAGGAGTCAGAAGGAGTCCTGCATTCAGGGAGTTAGGACAGCTTTTGCAGCGAATGTTGAGCAAGAGAGAGAGACAGAGAAGGAGAGAGAGGGGGCAGAGGGCGAGAGAGAGAGGGGGGGGAGAGAGAGAGATAGGAGGGAGTGCCACACAAAGTAGATCAGTAATTTGAAGAGCAAGGGAAGCACGTTGCTCATATCATGCTGAGGCTGTAGCCCACACTCTGGCAAAAGCCAGAGCACATTACAAAAATGTGCTGAGCATTATGGGAGTTTGAAACCCAGAGCCTGGCGAATACCTAGAACATGATGGGAACCCTACGCCGGTTGTGGACTCAATTGATGCCAGAGACCCCAACCCTGATGTGGGCAACACTGCTGTTGGAGATTCTGACTGTGTGGTGCGCTCAACTGCTGATGGAGAACCAAAGCATGTGTTGGGCTCAACTAAAGAGCAAGAACCTGAACCTTTTGTGGGATCAACTGGAGAAAGACCATGAGCCTATTGTGGCTTCAAGCACAGGGAGCCAATCCTTTGGTGGGGGCAGGAATTACAGCATCATGATACACACTCCGACGGGCTAGGAGGCAAAATTCCTTTTGATTGTGACCTCCCTGTGACTGTTGAGCGACTCTTTTGTGGGAACCTCTGGCTATTGAAGCCCTGTACTGTCTTGCTTAGCGTAAGGAAATGGACTTGAAATTGCACCTTAGGTACCATTAGATTAGGCCTTCTTCGCCTCCTTTGTTGACCACCATTCTGACACTATTTTGCTTAAGCTCTTCCCTCAATTTTGACCCACACCCATAGGTGTTCATCAAGCACCAGTCTGTATGGAAAATAATCTGCATACAAAGTGATTACTGTTGTCTCAAGTAATCGACGAAACTGATAACAAGTGGTATTATTATGAAATTCAGTGTTTCTCCTTTTATCAAACTCAGATGGGACGGAGGGTCTGATTGCTGACCTAGTGACTGTTAAAATCAAGGTTGTGTAGACTTGGATACGAGTCAGAAACAGCTCACCTACACGGCATCACAATGCAGCTTGCAAAGAAGGCACGGACAAGAGATGTATTATACTTGCTTCTTTATTAACCGGCTTCCAACTCAAACTGAAACTAACTCGGAACTTGGCCCCCTCTTTTTCCACCCACTCTGCTCCCTGAGTCTTCCGGTGCACGCCCAATCACATGATCTCCCAACATAAGATGTTACAACCTCCCCCCTTTTTAAACATGAACTTAACTTCACTCTATTTCTTCAATCAGTCTCCTTGTCCGAGTCCTAGCCCTTTGAGGTCTCCCCACAGGGACAACCACCTCGTTCCCCAGGCTGGAATGTTCAGGAGGGCTCCAACACTCACCCTCAGATTCTTCTCCCTCCCCATCATACAGTTCCTACATGCCTTGGGCTGCGACCCCTTCACACCACCTTTCCTGATCCATCCTTTGAGGGAACTTGCGGAAATGTGAAGAGTATCTTGTTATTTTAACTCTGTTCGTCCTCAGCTGTCACCATTGACCCCTTGACATGCGTGGCAATTAACACAGTACTTCTGAAGGCTGCGGTATGTGTGTGAGTGCGAGGTTGTCTCACGACCACAGTGTCACCCGCATGAATACCAATCCCTCTACAAATGTATGAGCTCTTGAGCTCTTCGTCGGTTATCCGCACAGTGCTTCATCTTTGCTTTAACATGAGCGTCTCGTTCTTTCATCTCACTGTCATTTGCATACCTTTCTTCAAGCAGCGTGATGTGGGGCAGGCGTGTTCGAACACTTCGTCCAAACATGACCTCGGAAGGTGTTTTGCTGTGGTGCTGTGCAGGGTATTGCAATATTCTCTCAGGAGTTGATATAGTATCTTCCCTACTGACTCCCCTGTCAGATGAGCAATCTGGATGGATTTCTTGATGTTGCCCATGAACCTTTCAACTGTTCCATTGGCTTGAGGCCACAACGGCATGACCTTCCGATGCCTGAAACCCATATATTTGGCAAAGGTTTTGAAGTCTTGTCCCGTGAATGGGGGGCCATTGTCCGACTTTACTAACCGGGCCACTCCGTAGCTGTAAATATTCTCCCTAACTCTGGGATGGTGCGATGGGCCGCCGTGGATGACACTATCTGTAGATCCAGATACTTGGAATGTTCATCCACCACCACTAGTACGTGTTCACCTCCCGCCATCGGCCTAAAGAAGTCAATGGCCACTACGTCCCAGCGGTGCTCAGGCAACTCCGTCATCTTGAGGGGTTAGGGCGAGTGTGGGTATTTAGGATAGCACAGGTGGGACAGTCTTTTAACAATGCTTCCACTCGGCCATTCATGTGCGTAAACCAGATCTTCTGGTGCAGGAGCCTCTTTGTGGACACAATGCCACTGTGACCCCCATGTGCTAACTCCAGTATTTTCGGCCTTGGACTCTGGGGTATCAGAATGCGGGTTCCTTTCAGTAGCAGTTCTTCCTCTGCCTAGGTTAATTCATCCCTCACCAGCAGTAGTCTCTGAATCTCTCTCTGTGTTTCCGGACATGTGTTCTCCCCCCATCCTTATTGCTTGCTTCCACCTTCACAATTGCATGCAGCGCAGGATGATTTGCATGGTCGGGTCACTTTGATTGCTGAGCTATTTGCCTAAGGTTAATCCCTTCTGGGATGGCCTCTTTGACAACATAGTGAATGTATTGATCCATAATAGATGTATTTGCGTCAGCCGTTGGGACAGGGTGGCGGGACAGGAAGTCTGTCGGGTTCTCTTCCTTCCCTGGTTGGTGTATTACGCAAAATTGATCATCTTGGAGGCGGAGCCCCCACCTAATGATTCAAGGAGGCATCTTTGCTTACGGGTTTCCAAATATGAATGTAAGCGCTTGGTGGTCTGTCACTACCGTAAATGGCTTCCCATACAAGAACAAATGGAAATGTTCACAGGCCCACACAACTGCCAACCCCTCTTTTTCGGCCTGTGTATATGCCTGATCCATAGGCAAAAGACTCTTAGTGGCGTATGACACAATGTGCCTTTCGTCGGGTGCCTCTAAGTCAGCTTGAGCAAGAATGGCTCCTAGTCCCTTGGGACTGGCATCCACTGTGAGTTCCGTCTCTCTACCGGGTTAAAGTATGCCATGTTGTCTGCAGATGAGATGCGTCAACGGATGGTTTCAAATGCTTCCTGACATTCTTCTGACCACTCGAAAGCCACTTCCTTCCTAGTGAGCATTCATCAAGGTTCACTCACCGAATCAAAGTTCTGTATGTATCTCGTGCAATAACTGGTGAGACCTAGAAAAGAGCGCAACTCGGATACATTTGTAGGGGGCTTGGTATTCGTGAGCGTAGCTACTTTTTCGGGAGTCTGGCATCATTCCTTGCGCTGAGAATATGTGCACGAAGAACTGTAGATGCTCTTCCGAAACTCACACTTCTCCTTGTTCAGGGTTAGATTTGCGGCCTCAAATGCCATGCACACTCTTGCCAGGGTATTGTCATGTTGCTCTTGATCTTTGCCGAACACCAAAATGTCGTCACTGTAATTCAAGCAATTTGGTATGTTTTTGATAACACTGTAAATTTCAAGGACACTCCAAAACGTAATCTCTTATATCTGAAGAGTCCTAAGTGAGTGATGAAAGTGGTAATGTATCTTGACTCTTTGCTTTACTCCAACTGATGCTAACCCTTGTTGAGGTCCAATTTGGAGAAGATTTGAGCCCCATTTAGCAAGTGGATCATGTCTGTTATTCTTGGGGCCTGATGTCTCTCTCTCAGGATTGCTTCATTGGGTCTGCACATGTCAACACAGATTCTAATGTTGTCTGATCCTTTCTTCGGGACCGGGGCTATGAGCGAGACCCACAGGGTGGGACCATCCGCAGGTTCGATAATATCCTGTTCTAGTAAATGGTGCAGTTCCTCCTCTACCTGCTTCTGAATGTTTATTAGGATGCCCCTATAGTGTTGTGCTGCTGGGCACACTTCCGGGTTGTGAAAGCAAGCGTCCCCAAAAGGCAGTACCCTCCCCACGATGAGAGGCAGTAAAGGACACACCCCAGGAGGGAATGAAACCAGGACCAAGTGCGGGTGATGTAAAGGGTTTTTTATCTAACCAATATAGGGCATGCAAAGGACTCTGCAAGCTCCGAGAGCGCTCTGTCTGACAATAGCAAAGACAGTCATATTTATTACAAAACTACGTCATAAATCCTGCAAGCTATAGGGGGCACAAAAGTCACGGGGATTGGGTGGCGTTGACTAAACTATAGGTGATGCATCAATGAGCTGCTCCAGGATTGGTGCACATCTGCGTGGTGCCAATGTGGGGCGGAAGGGTCAGCTGGGCTCGTCGGGGTGGAGCTGCCAGGCCGGACGTGGTTTGTGTCGATGATTGGTGACTGCTCTAACACTTTGCCCTTGTGGCCACACACACAGAGACACTCATCACATTATATGACTCCAGTTGTCCTGAAAATCCTACAACAGGTTAATCTATGATCACATGAGAGACAAGGGAAACAACATGCAATGAGAAACTTCACCAATACATCAGTGTACAGTTGCTGTTGACCTCTCGACCGGGTGTCATAAATCCAGGTGTCTTGTCAGAGGGCACGGGGTGAGCTGCCTTGTCATTTTATTCTGTTAGATGTGGTGAGAGATCACTTTACGATATGTTGGTAAAGGGGTGGATAACTGTCTCTATGGCCCATTAACTTGGGGTGAACTGGAGTACCATTGGATCAGTAAGGGCACATTTCTGGCCCCTCGAGGCGGTGGGATTTAGGACCAGGTTGTACATAATTCATTTGGCCAAACTATGGCGGCCTCTGACATGGGGCAGGTAAATACTTGAACGGGGTCCAGCAGGAATGTGGGGAGGTGAGGCTGTGCTGACGAACACCAGCAATCCCTGGCGGGCCTTGGCGGGAGGAGGGGGAGATGGCCTTGTAGCTCTAAGCGATTCTCTGTTCCTGGACTAAACAATATACCATAAGGGGAGACAATTATAACAATGAATAGCATTAGGGTGATTACAAAATTTTTTTACTGCTTCACACGTAACAATGGGGGTCTGCAGTGAGACATGTATTATATAACGTTACTTGAACACATATTGATAATTCACAGGACATATAAACGAATAACAACGTGAGGTAGCATCAGGTTGGATTGTATACGTAGGATCAGAGAAGTAATATGTTTGTTTACATTCTTGTTCATAGCAAAAGCCGGTTCAATGCCCGTGATGGCTATTACACTTTTTAAACCATGTTTCACTACATTTCACACAAGTATTCTCTGTAACGCTTTTCAGTTTATCCTTTTTACATTAGCAGCAATCATTAGACAGTATAAGGCGGAATCTAACAAGCCCTTTCATTAGACCTTCAAAGCACATGGTATTTTGCAGTGGCAGGGGTTCATGGAGAAAGGTTATTGACACCATATATTTTAAATGTTGGGGGTTAGGTGCAGGGTCGAGACTTGTTGGATTGGGATGGTTCTTGTTATTTTCCAGACTCGGGCTGCAAGTCAGGTCACTTCTAGGACAGTAATGTACTGCGGAAGGTAAATGATACAGTGTTTGTTCTGATATTTGTGTGTGTCTGGTTGCTCGTGAGAACGGCCCTTCAGCGGATCAGCCATGGGGTGGAGGCGCAGGGGGGAGTGCATGGCTCCCTGTGCGCAGTGAGCGGGGGCCAAGCTTCAGCTTCCGCAGGCAGGCTGTTTCATTTGGGCTTTGGGCATTACATCTAAAATGGATACTTAGTGTTTTCAAAATGGTGTCTATGGTATGTTACAGTATGAGTCGATTGGCCCCGTGTGTCGATCAGCAGCCATCCTGCCTCCCAGGCCCAGGTCCATGGGGGGCCGCTGACAAGTCACGAACCTCACGGAGGTGGGGTATGTGGGGGAGGGGGTCCTATAGACCTGTCCTCCAATACAGTTGATATGCAGGCTTATTCGTCTGTCCTTTAGTTTCCCTGGTCCCTTGAATAACTTGGGGAATAGCTGTTTCATCTTGTCTGGTGCATCAAGGTATTTGTGGGCCATGAGCCAATATAGTATCTGGATTAGCCCCATATCCAGGGCAGCTCTAAAACTGAGAATGCTCCCGCTCACAGCAGCGGCTTCCAAATGTGAGGACTCATGGTGACAACAGTAAGAAAGACAAGTGATCACAGTTCAACGGTGTTTATTTAACTGTATGCAGGGTGGAAAAACGCATAATCTAAACCTAAATCTAGGATGGGAACAAGCGTTTACCATCAAATGAAAAATAAGGGAGTCCTTGTAGCGTTGTGTCAAATAATAAAGGCCTATACTAAGAAACCTATTGCCAAACCTCACAACTAATACAAAAAGGGTGTGGGATAGTTTTTAAGAAAAGAAGAGTTTGTAAATAATATGTCAGGATGTGGTAGCTTGGAACTCCGTTCCCCACATTTGAAGCACAGGTAAGATGGAAGCTTGGAGCACAGCACACACTCAAGCTTTTCCAGCACGAGTTAACAGTTCCAATGGCAGCAATCAGGACCGTTGATGGAAAAGTCTCGTTCCTCTTGAAAGTCTCTTGCATTCGAGGGTCTGATATACTCTCAAAACAAACAAACACAAAGTTCTCTTTCTCATTTCACGTCGAGTGATGGTTTCACCCTTGGGTCGCCCTCTTCTGGGCTGACCCTTCAAAAACAGTTCCTCTTCTTAATGGTTTTTGGGTGATGACTTCACCCCTGGATCTCCCTTGTTCGGGCTCGGACCCGTCTCGACTGTTGGCCTCCCTTGGCCGGGTTTCCTATGGCTTTCAACAAGTCTTCTGCTATTGTTCTCACAAAACTTCTGTTCAACAGTTCGCTGTGAACATCCCCTTCTCGGGTTCACTTGATCAGGGTGAAAACAGCTCACCTTTGGGTCCCCGTTTTCTGGGGCTTTGACCCTTCTTTGACAAGCGGGACAGTGTACTTCTCCTGTTTTATAGTGTCTCTTGGTTTCTCCCTCCATCGTGCTCGGATTCCAAAATGACCAGCGGGACAGTGTACTTCTCCTGTGCCCTCCTTAACGTCTCAGTGTCTTTTCAAACAGTTCATAGTGGACATTCCTTGCCTTTGCCAACACACTGTTTCTCGGGACTTTAGACTTTGCCCCTTCTCTTTAGCACACCTCTTCTGAGTTTACTCTTGCCAACTTCACATTCCCTTTCAATGTAATGTTCACGGGATTTGCTTTCCCCTTTTACTTTCACCATGCAGGATTTACTGCCCTTACTTTCTCAAGTTTCTAGATCAAAGTCTTTCGATTGTACGAGGACTTTACTAGACCTTCAGTATGACCACTTTGACCTCTTCTGGTTGCTCTCATATGGCCTTCTGGTTTCTGCAGTTTTGCTCAAAGGGGGATCGACCAGAGTCTCTCGGAGTGACAGCCACGTGGTGCCGGTTGCCTCTATAGCTGGTCTCCCCTCTCAACACTTTTACAGTTCTTTCATAGTTCGTTGCAGTTCAAACTTGCCACTTTGCGTTCCTCATTCAACACAGACCGGTTCTTATCGGTTCTCCCCTCGACTCACCAGCTGTGATGAACCGCTTGGCTTTCTGCTTTACTAGAGTCAAGGCCGGTACCACAGTAGCAGGAGTTTCCCTCTCTCCCGCTTATCAGCATCGACACGCTCCATGTACCGTTGACATCTGCTGCAAGACACTTGTGCTATTGTCCGCGGTCTTAGGTTCTCCTTCACGAAGGTTCCGCGGGTCTGTGATGAAAAAGGCAAGGTCACTTCTCTCCTCGCAACACTCTCGCTTCCCGCTGCCTTCCTCCTTTTCTTGAACTGCTGCGCTTGAATGCCTGTTTCGTCATGCAGTCTGCAGTGTTAGTAGTGTGCTCTCTTGCTCCACCTTTTATCCCTGTGGGAAAAGGAAAGGGCTGTCAGGTGTGTGTGGTTATCGCCAGTAATTACCGGACTCTGCCTGACCCTTGGGTTGGGACATGTCAGGTAAACAGCTTCACCATTAGTCTGTTTTCTATCACAGTAACAAAAAGTATTCGTATTGAAAAAATATGGTGTTAGAGGTTTCGATTGTCCTATGGGGTAGGATGGGGAAGGTTTGCAAAATGGGCAAGAATGACCGGGATACAGAATAGAACATAGGGAATCGTGGGACCGGTAGTATTCTGTCATAGGAGATTGGGGTTTCAAAAGAGGACAACCAGAGAGACAGGATTGGCAAGGTTTTCTGGGTAAGATGAAATAGCACGGTTCGTGACATGAACAAAGGGGATTGTGGGAATCATAGTGTTTTGTCCAATCAGGTTGGAATGCGGAAAATTATAATCAGAGGGACGGGAAGAAGAAGGAGGGGGAGTATTCGAATGGAGACCGGTGAAACAATGATTCTGGGAGTTATGCTTTTTGGGTGTAACCAGGTTTTTGGACCTTAGAGGATTGATTATGTACAGAGGGGATGTTGGATCGGGGCAGGGCAGTTCTAACGGGAGGAAGGGAAGCCGATGTAATACAGCCCATGAAAGCCTCAGATATCTCGCGCTTCTCTCCTTCTCTGGCAAGATACTGCATATGCCTTTGGGTATTCTCCTGAGCACAGCCCCAGGCTCCTCTACCCAGGTGATCTTTTCCCGCTTGTCTGCCTTTCGGGTCGGGATGAGAGAAGGTACCCCCTTTTCTAGGCTACCTGAATAAGGGACTCTTGAGGTTTCCTAGGTGAGATACCCTCAGGTATTTCACACACCACATGTACGGGCAGTGTCTTAGAAACACCTGTGTACTTGCATTCTGCCATAAAGCAACCTTTGCACAGTAATGGCATCCTGGACCCATTTGGGTCGATGTTTACTTTTGCTGGTTTAAGTTTTGGGGTCTTTTGGATCTTCCCATAAACCTCTGCACTAATGACATTCACGGTAGCTCCCGTTTCTATGAGGAATTCCTTTGACAGACCTTGTGTCTGTAGCAGCAGTACAGGGCTGTGTTCTTTGGCAGTGGGATTCACCAAAGCATACAGGTAGCCTTTCCTTTTCATTTCTTCCTAGCTAGATTGACTGGTTTTCTGCTTTCTCCGGACCTCTTCGGCCGACGAACTACTGGATCTGCTGTCTCACATTGACTGTTCTATTAGGTATCTCACGTACCTCCTGGGCTTCCAATGTGACCTTGATCTTGAAGATCGACTGGTGTGCCACTCTGCTAGCAGTTTGTCATCTCTATGACTCTCCCCTCCCCTCTCCTTGTGACATCTGTGAGTGGGGTTCATATGGTGCCTGTGGTCCTCTTTCGTCCGAGCCGACCCAGATTGCATGCTCTCACTTCTGGACTAACCGCGTGATTTGCAAAAGACTGCTTTAAAATGGCCTTTCCCTCTGCATGCAGTGCACTACTGAGCCAGAGCCGGGCACGCGCCTTCATGTGGATATTCGTAGACACAGCTGTAGCAAAACGGGTCATTGTTTCCTTGTGGCATTGACAGTGCAGTGTGAGACACCTGAAGGTGTCTCACCTGCCAATCCCTGGGGATCTGTCATCCAGGTGGCCAGGACACGGCCATCGCTTTTGGATCCAGTTCCTGCTGTGGACCAGTGCGGGAGGATCACCTGGATGAGGGGTCCTCAGGGAGTGGAAGTGGGACACCGCAGGGTGAGATGCGGTATCCCCTTCCCTATGACACCTTTTCCCCGTCCTACCAAATAGGATACCTGGGAACTCAACCCCACCCCACTTTCCCAACATGAGCACCTTCCCAAGGACAGCTCACTGTGAGAGAAAATGGACTAACACCTGAGCCGTACACCTGACATGTCCCAACACAAAGGTCAGGCAGAGTCAGGCATTTACTGATAATTACACACACCTGACTTCCATCACACTTCCCCACATGGATAAAAGGCGGAGCACAAAAGTACACTCTGATCAAGGCAAAACACATGAGGAAGTGGCAGTTTAATACGAGGAGAAAGACGGCAAGACCAGAAAGGGTTGCGAGGAGGGAATTGCCCTTGGCCTTTTCGAAGGAAAACCGCTTCTTTTACGAGCCCTTGAGAATAAGAAACATAAGACCGGGAATTAAAGCTGAAGAAAGATGCATTGTGTGTCGAAAGTACCTCGGGCTCTCCCGCATCGATAGACGAGGCGGGGAAGAGCGATTACCGCTGTGGTACTGTCCTTGGCTCCTACAACAAAGCAGCGCCAGTAAAGTCAACACAGCCGGTGAGTCGGAGAGACTGATACTAGACCAGACCGGTCTGTGTTAGGACCAAGGTTGCAAGCAGCAATATTGCATGAAGAAATCTGCAAAGAACTGAGTGCAAGGCGTATGTGATGAGCGACACAAATATAATTGAGCGACACAAATATAATTGAATATCCAAGGAGTGACTGAACTTCTGAAACCAACATAGATACCATATACAGAGTGGTCTGGCACCACGTGGGTGCTCATTCAAAGGTTTCTGTTAGGTAACCAACTGAGAGTGTAAAATTGTGAACTGTGAAATCGAAGTGCTCCTGCAATGGGTCAAGCCAAACCCTGTGCACATTTGAAAGTCTTTGATAGCTAGTACGAACTGTAATTGGTCCGAGCCCGGTTGAGGGAGACTAGTTATGTAAAAGGGATCTGAGTGGGATCCGGGGTGAACCGTGAGTCGCCCGAGAAAAGATTGGAAAAGAGGATCTGAGCCCAGAAGAGGGCGATTCAAACTAAAGATTGTGGTAGAAAAGGGATCTGAGCCCGGCTGAGGGGGATCCAGAGTGAATCGCTCAACTTGAATATTTGTAAAGGAACTTTTAGTTGTTTTGGCACATCAGGCCGTCTGAATCAAGAGACTTTGATAACTTAAGAGACTTGGGCACAGAAGACCCTGATGTTGATAAAGGAACTGTGTTCTCATGCCGAAGAAGCCCAAGAGTATGCTATGCTCGAGTGAACAGCCTTGTCCCGTGCAGAAAAGGTGGGGAAGGCAGGCCAACGGCCTAAACATCCTGACTTAGCATTTTTGTGAACACTTCTTTCTTTTTCATGAACATTACCCCACACTATTTGCAAATTAGCGATAAGGATTGGCAATAGGTTTTTTAGCATAGGCCCTTTTATTTTGACGAGACTGCACTATGACTGCATTATTATTATTTGATGGCCATAGCTGGCTCCCGTCTTAGATTTAGGTTTAGATAGGCGTTTATCACACCCTTGATAAAGTTTAATAAACACCCTTGAACTGTGGTCACTTGTGTCTGTCTTACTTTGATACCATGCCTTCCTTACAGCAGTCACCTTGTGAATGGCCTCTGATGACGGCATTGACACTTTGACGTTCCCCATGGCTTCCACTTGTTGCTCCAGCGCCATGTCAGACCTGCCCAGTTTTAGAATCTCATCAAGGGATCGTTGTTCCTGTAAAAGGCGTTTGCGGGACACGGGAGACCCGCAGCCAGCAATGATTTGAGGCCTCAGCGCCTCTTCATTCGAGTAGTTGTTGAAGTCACAATGTTTCATCCTCACACATAGTCGCATCACAAAGGCGTCAATGGACTCCCCTTTATACTGTTTGGTGTTGTGGAGTATGTGGCATTCGTAGTCAACATTGGTGTGTGGAGTAAAATACTTGGTGAGGACATCTCTAAGTGCTGTGTATGAGTCTGTGGTGCTAGCTGGAATTTCATCTACTACTTACATTCGGCCCAATGGCCAGTTGTCATGCCTGGCCCCCCAAACCCTCCCCATTCCGGTCTCACCCACGCTTCAAGGAGTGTCTGCCATTCTACAGCCTATAGATCTGTTTCCAGCCTCTTCTATGCGCGCTAGAGGCTTTTTGGGAAGTCACCATGGCAACACGTCCTTACTTCTAGACGCCGTTTGACAGCCCGGTGCACTGACTCAGGAGTATTCACGTGACACCGTATCAGCGTTTCCTGACCAACGCCGACTTCTCTGTTCCCTTAAAGCACAGCTCATTCTGCACCCGGGCGCTTCTGAGTAAAGTTCCTGACTTGAAGTTACTAGTTTTGATTTCATTATCTCTTCCGCGGATTACTGTTGCCGAACCTGTGTGGCCCTGGATTCCTGCTGCCTAGTCTATTATCATTGCCATGCCCAGATTCCTTGACCTACATCAGCCTGTTTATCTGGACACCTTTTGCCTTCCGTTTTGTCATTGTTACCTGCATGCACGGCATTGACATCGGCCTACTTGTCGACTTCACTTGAATCTTCCAGTGTGAGTCAGAGTACTTGCTCCTCCGTGGTAAGCCATTCTTACCTGTTCTCCTGCTACTTACTTCATTGTAACCCAGACTCCTCTCCTCATTGTTTTGCTTATGTGCACGTGACATTAGGACGCTTTGCTGTAAAACGGAGTGTGTACCCACACGTCCCTAGTGCAGCCCTCGTGCCCATCGGGTTAGTCCCCTTACTAACCTACCCTTCCTTGTTTCTTTGCTTACTCTCCTTTTCACTGGACTCTCATTGAACTGCCAAACCTGACCATAGGTAAGCATACATCGACCCATATTAGGTATAGTTCAGTAGGGAAGGGGAGGGCAGATGGTGGGAAGAGCGAGGGGAGGTTAACTAAAGTCCCTGACCTGTCTCATTCTTATTCCTTAGGGGAGGTCAGAAGGAGGTGCTTGTACCAACTAGCGGACCCAGATACAACAATAACCAGGTTGGTGGAGGCTCTGCACAGTCTTCTATCCTGTCTTGTTGGGATACTTTCTGATCTTCCGTCTACCAACTAGCCACCCATAGCCCCTTGCTGTCAGCTGTTTGAATATTCGCTCTCTTATCAATGAACAGTGGTATGGCGAGCAGCCAGGTGGTGGGACTACTCCTACCTATTCCCAGCCTTCACTCCCTCCTTACCTCCACGGTCATTCACAGTTGTAGCACAATGCGTGTGGGCTTGGACACTGCCTGCATCCATGCAGTACTGCGTGTTCCACAGCTCATTAGGCCCAGGTAATATTGTTCCAGGCCCATAGCCTCC
Source organism: Ambystoma mexicanum (assembly GCF_040938575.1). Classification (NCBI taxonomy): domain Eukaryota; kingdom Metazoa; phylum Chordata; class Amphibia; order Caudata; family Ambystomatidae; genus Ambystoma; species Ambystoma mexicanum. The sequence goes on along the minus strand of NC_090923.1, from coordinate 1,301,252,122 downwards.
TTATTAGTGGTCGAACAGCCTTCTTTTCACTCGCCTGGTGCTTCAGCGCACTTGTGCTGTCCCAAAGCAGCCTCTGAGCGGGAACCAGAGCCTTCCAGTGCTCCTCTGCGGACTGATCACAGCGCTTCGGGCAGCGTGTGCAGCCCTCGCGGGCACACAACCTTCGTCATCAGTGTAGACTCGGATACGAGCAGGGACATCTCTATGGGGGGGCAAAAGGGACACATGCCCTGGGCCCCCCATCCTGGTGGCCCTGATCCTGGAGAGTGTCATGACTGACCCGAGAATAACACCACGTGCCAGCCTGGCTGGCTCCCCCTCCCTGGCCTTGACTTTAAATTAAAGTTCCTTCAGTAACTCAAAGAAGTAACTAAGCAACATAGTGCTCTAGTCGCTCTCTGTGCCCCCAACCCCACCGGGCCAGCTTTCTGATTTCGAGTTGACAGCAACAACTTGAGTTCTCTGCCTTGGATCATCATAAATCATTGTTGCAACTTGCAGGCCATGACTGGGCCTGACAGGGACCAACAATATAGCAATGCAACAATACAGTATTTGATACATTCTGTATAGTAACACAGAATGTGCAGTTTTCATTGGCTGCAGTGAAATGACATAGGGCGTGTTGTTGTTGCCACAGGAGGCAGCGCGGTGCCACCTAGTTTCACGAGTTGAAGACGGTGTCTAGGCGTGGCTTCGGGACCATCTTCAGACAGAGAGCCTGCCTGCTGCTGCCGCATGCGTGCGTCCTAGTTGGGCCCAGTGACTGGCTGCCACTGTCTGCAGTGTCAGTAGTGCCAGCAGCCAGCCAGTGTGCACTGTGCACTGGCCACCCACCCCCGAGCCAGAGGCCCCGACAGGAGACAGTCCCCTCCGGCAGGCAGCCGGAGGGGCAGGCAGCCCCTGCGTCATTCATGAATGGTGCAGGTGCATCCGTCAAGGTCTGCGAGCGGGTGCTATTCCGCCTGCCAGGTCAGACCTGGCAAGCGGAAAGGCACCCGCTCGCAGACCTCGTAGTTTGCCGGTCCGGAAACAACAGTACCGGCAAGCTTACCGGTTTCGTTGTTTCCGGACCGGCAAACTTATAATGAGGCCCCATGACTTTTAAAAAATGAGGGGTAGACACACTGGGCCTCATTAGGACTCCGGCGCTAAAGCACCATGGTCCATGCCGGAGTCCGCTATGGCGGAATGGGGAATTACCACCCCATTCCGAGGTTGGTGGGGCGGTAATTCCCCATGCCGCCATGGCCCTTCCCCATTCCCATTTTTGCCCCATAGGGCTCAATGGGAATGGAGAAGGCGCTAATTACGGTACCGTAATTAGCACCAAGGTCCCTTTGCGGGTCCTTACTTTAACAGCTGGTAAAACCAGCCATTAAGGTCGGGTCCCGCAAAGGGACCTCGTAATTAGGCGCTAAGTGTTTAACAGCGCCACAGCCTTTTACGGCGCCATTAAACACTAAGCGCCTGGGTCATAATGAGGCCCATTGCATATTGTTAAAGGGAGCAGGACACTCTACTGCAGAAATGTTTCTGTGGTAAATGATTTTACATCCCGTTTTTAATAACAACAAAAAACAGGTGTTTCAGGGTGTGCTCTGTGCCATGGAAGGGAGGAGTGACAAGCAAACTCACAAACAGTAAAAGATGTGGGGGTTGGAAAAGGGGTCGCAAAATGATGACCCACAAAATAAAGACCCTGATCCATTCCTAAAATGTGCAGTTCAGTTCCCTCCTGATCTAATCCCTATCACACTAAACATGACACACTGGTGGGAATTCTCAAAAAATGGTCCATCTAAAAGCGCAGGGGGATCCGTTTTGGGAAGTGTGCAGCTCACCATATTCTCAAAGGTGACCTCCGCATTTACAGGGGGCTGTGCTGTAGTGCAAATGATGCGCTGTCCAGCCCCCTTCAATACTAGTGTTGGACACCCGACAGTTATATTTTACAGGCTCCCAATGCCCACGTGGATCCTGGGAGCGCATTTCACCAGAACGGATTCTTAAACCGTGAAATTCCAACCAGAAAAAAACGCATACCTGCCCTGTTTGAGGGATAGGAATGCAGATGTGACATCCGCGGTAGAAACTGCGGCAGACACACAAAGAAAAATGCATGACAGTGTCAGAAATAAACCTGTCAGGATTCGCGCATGCCCTAAACCCGTTAAATGTGCTTCATTTATATACATTTAAAACCGCCTCCCATTTCCGAATTCCGAATGCTCTTTCAGAGGTGCAGAAATGCCCCAGATCTGCGCATGCGCCCGGAGGGGTAAAAAACGTGTCTGAATGTGCAAATCTAATATGCGCTTATTTAGACAGCTGGTGTGTATTGGGCTTTTCATTCTTTCGACGCAAGCGATGAGATACACTAGCGCATTTCAATACTTGCGCCAAAAATAGTTTTGAGAATCTGCCCAACTATATTCACTTCCCACTAGGTCAAACGACAGGCACACTTGTCTCGATAGGTGGAATTTGTTACACATGATGGAACTGCTGATATGCATTAAAGTTACTCTCAAAATGATAGCGCCTCATTACGAGTTTGGTGGTGTGGGGAAAAAGTGGAGGTAATTCAGTTACCTCCATTTCTTCTGCACGGCCAAATTACAAGTTTTGGTGGAATTAACACCGATGGAATTACTGGGTGGTAGGTCATTCCGCTGCTTTTTGGAGGAAAAGTGGAGGATGTACCTCCAGCATGATGCTGGAGGGGAAGCCTCCATTTTTCCTCCAAAAATTGGCGGAATTACCACTAGGTAATTCCACCAGTGGTAATTCTGCCAAAAATCCCCAATGGAATCCTATGGACCAAGCGATGGTAACAGCAAATCCGTTTAGTATCATCCTGGAGGATTTACCTCCGAAATACCACCAAACTCAATGAAGCCCTCTGTATTTCAAATAGACCGGCGGGAGTGTTTTATTACCGTGCTTGGTCAGATCGCGGTTATACTCAAGCGATAAGTGAACCAGTGAGAACAATGGCTTCTTAAAGAAAAACACTGCCAAACCCTAACAGCAAAATACATATTTACACAAGAAGATGTGCAGCTTCTGTTCTGTTTCTTAGCAACTCAGAACCAAACGTTGGAGTGGGGCATGAAACTCACAAATGGACCACAATGGATGCCTGTGCGCAAGCAACTGCAATTTAAAAAAGTCCAGAGAAATATTGCACTAACATATATGTGTTTTCGGTGTTATAGATGTTAATCCATCCGTGCACTTATGTTTATATGAGATTTCAAACGTGAGCTACCTTTCCACGATGAGCTGGGTGAGAATTGGCTTCTCGTAATATTCAGGTGTGAGCCGAACTTCGACTGGTGCTTCTTCTTCCGTTGCCAGCTCTTCCGGGACTGGCGATAGCAGGGGAACAGATGGTGCCTCTTCGATTGTAATTACTGACGCTGCTACCGAGGATACCTTGGAGCTTCCATCTTCAACCTTTACATCCGGGGCGTCGTGCACGTGCTTTTCGGCTTTTTTAGCCTCTGTTTTCTTCTTATCCTTAGCCATGGCCACTTACTTCCTCTGTGTGGGGCTACTCCGCGTGGCAGCAAAACGGCATCTGAAAAAAGGGCAATTAAGATCATTTTTAAAAAATATATATTTATTTTCAAATATACAGAATTTAAAACAAACAGTAGGCTATATATACAAGGAAATCTTAACACAGCAATCAACATAGAGCATCAGTACAATGCGGTCAGAACTATGTATAATAACAGTAAATACATTCAAAAAAGGAAACAACCTCTACCCCCTAACAACTCCATTCTGTGCAGCCCCCCACCTCACCCCAGCCCCACCCCGGTCCTTATTCACAACAAGCTGAGTCTAGTACAACATTAAAAACTTCCCCCAAATCTTCTCAAACAGTGAGATTGTCCTTTTCCCCCCTATATATAGATCTCTCCACCCCATGGACAAGAAGTACAAGGCATCAATGTAGCCCATACAAGTCTTGCAACGGGATACCATCGCGATGTACACATGTACTCACCGTAGAGACTACTTTTCCCCTCGTCCATTGTCACCTTTTCCTCCACACTTATGAGAGGTTATCCCCAGGACGAGGGGGGGGCGGGAGGGGACATGATGAGCAGCAGCATTAAAATCAAAACAGTGCTGGGGCAAACAAGCGCCCTTGCATGGGACCATACTCGCACATACCCCCGGCACAAAATGCCAGTCCATTTCTCTGCGAAATGTCACAGGCCAAGGGATTAACAGATGACTCAAAGCCAGATCATAAGTACCAAGGATCAGGAAACTAAAGAATTAGGGTTGGCTGAGGTAAACCGATGCAGAATAAATCAAATCAAACTTCCTTCTAGGACCATGGTACTCTGTCCTGCCCTCTCTCCCTTATGCTCCGCCTCCCTGATGCTGAACAAAAGATCACTTGCATTCTCTTGGGTTTTAAGTGCCCTGCACTTCTTTCTTGGCTGAGAAGTCTTAGTTATCAGGATCCCACTCTTCTGCTTCTTTTCCTTGATACCTTTGGCACAATCCCCCTGGGCCTTGCGTCATTCGGCTGTTGGGCAGTTGTTAGACTCTTTAAGCGCCTTCACAGGATAGCGTTCGGACTAGGGGTTGCTGTGCTTAACCCGTGTTAGGCTGCTGGAGACCATCTAGTCTTAGTCTCCTCCATCAAGTCTGGAGTCTCCCTTTTCTTCTTCCTTCTTTCCACTCCTCCTTTCCTCCTCTATAATGGTGGTCTTACTCCTCCCTTCCTCCGTTGTTCTGATTCTGCTCCTTTCCTCCTCATTTATTCACCAAGCTCAAGAAGGCCGCCAACCCTCCAGGTGGCTGATCCTCCCCTTCCACTTTCTCCTCCTCCTCCTCCTCCTCCTCCTCCTCCTCCTCTCTACTAATTTCCATCTCCTCCTTAATATTCTACTGCACTGCCACTTTTGCCTCCCCCATTCCTCCTCTCTGACAGTCTCTTCACCACCTCTCCTCCATCCCTTCACCTCTCTGTCACCTCTTCCATGTCTCATCTCTCTGATGCTCTCACCACTTTCTCTCCACTGCTTTGCCCCTCTATCACCTAAGCTACTTCTCACACTGATGTTCTTCCTACCTTATTTCCACTCCTTTACTCCCCTATAAATTCCTACTCTTTCCTACTTCTCTCCTCCTCAATGCTAAGACATGCTCTATCTCACTCCTATTACCTCTAGCTCACAACTCCTGCACCTTTACCGATTGTTAATTGTACATCCTAGTAGGCTGGACCACTGACACAGTAATTGCATGATTCAATTCAGCTGGGGTTTCTGGTAAGTAAGCATTAAGATTGGTCAGCTTGCTGCAAAACTACCAAACCCCAGAATGGGTCTGCAGCTCAAATATTATCTTGGTCGGCCTTCATCTAGGTTTCATCGCATGACTGCATGAAGCCAGGGCTTTTCTGGGAGGTCTAAACATTTGCTTCTTGGCGATGAGTGTTTTTTTTGTTTTTTTGTTGTTGTTCTTAAACTTTGTTGATTGAGTGATTTGCATCTCATCAACATTAGCCAAACACGGTTACATTATAATACAGCACTGAGTACCAGGTGATTGCATCATGAACATTTTAACATTGCCAGTTTGAGCATACATTCGGGCGATTAGGCATTATGGAGACATGTATTACCTGACGTGGCAACCCAGAGATGTCGAATGAGCTACCCACCAGCCCGCCTTCCCGAATCTCCCTCTTGGGATGTACTATACGTTGATGTCCGCACATGCTCCTCCCTAGTGGGAAGTCAATCCGTGGCGTTATCCCGGGATTCACCACGACCCTCGCCTTGGGACCCGAGTAAATAACTTGGATGGCTCTACGCATCTTCTCTCCCACTCCTATTTTCCTCAATATTGCAAACAGGAATCCCCACTCTACCCGATCAAATGCTTTTTCTGCATCTTAACTTAGAAGTGTGTGATCCCCATGGCCTCCTCCCACATGCTCCATGAGATCTAGAGTCTTTCTAACCGCATCCGGGCCCTGTCTTCCCGCTATAAACCGCATCTGATCTAGGTGTATTATCTGTGGTAATTTTTCCTCAAAGCGCGTCGCTAGTATATGTGTAAAAATCTTCTCATCAACGTTCAATAGTGAGATAGGGTGGTAAGACGCGCATTGCGAGGGGCCTCTTCCCTCCTTAGGGATCACTGAGATCAGTGCCTTACTAATGGTGTCTGGGGCCTCCCCTGTTTCTATGATGTGATTATACATCCACACCATGTGAGGCGACAAGGTTCCCGAGAATTTTTTGTAGAATCCTATAGGGTATCCATCTTCCCCTGGGGCTTTACGATTGGGGAGGCGGGATATTGCTTCTTGTACCTCTTCTATTGTTATGGGGCTTTCCAAATGTTCCGTTTCTAAGTTAGTAAGTGTGTTCATGGCTATCTTGTCAAGGTATTCCCTTACCACCATTTCGCCCCCCTGTGTCTCGGACGTATAAAGGGTTTCGTAGTACTGGGCAAATCCCTCCGCTATCTCTTTGGGTGAGTCTCTTGTGCCCCCCCCCAGGGCTCATAAGGGATGTCACCCACCTTTCCGCCCTCTGTGCTCTGAGCCTCGCTGCCAGCAGCGCATCCGCTTTATCCCCCTTCTCATAGTATTTCTGCTTGAGGTATCTCAATTTCAACATGATTTCTACCATTCCCACTGCTTTCAGTTCCGCTCTTTTAGAGTGTATCAGTTCTCTGGTCTCCTCAGTGTTCCCCTCCGTCGTATGCACCCTCATCTCCCCTTCCGCTATCTCTTTTCTCAGTCTCTCCTCTATAAGGTTCCTCTCCATTTTACGTCTCGCCCCCTCTCTGATGAGTAGCCCTCTCCAGGTCGCCTTCCCTGCATCCCAGAGCACCCATTACTCACTTCCCCATTATCGTTCAATTCAAAGTATTTGGTAATTGCCTCCCCTAGTTGTTTAGTGAAGAGGGGGACCTTCCAAAGGGTTTTATTGCAACAGCAGCTGCTATCTGGCCTATAAAGCCCGGCAACATCGAGGGACATGAGGACCATGTCGTGGTCGGTCCAACCCACGGGTCTGATTTCACTATGGTTCATTCTCGTCCCCTGGTCTCTATTAATGAGAAGGTAATCTATCCTAGTGTAGGTGCGGTGTGGGACAGAATAAAATGTGTACCCCTCTTCCCCCGGGTGTTGCTCCCTCCAAACATTGATTAGGTCACGGGTTGCTAGTGTGCGTCCCAAATGTCTGTGTCTGGATTCCGTGTCTCCATGCAGTGTGGTCCCCATGGTCTTCTTATTTCTAGCTTCGTCAGCCCATGAGATGAAGTCTCCCCCTATTATGTAGATGTCTGATTCGTACTCCTGTATCGCGTTGAGGGCACTCGATATGAACTGTGCCTGTCCTTGGTTGGGGGAATATAGCACCACCAGGCGTACCCTTGTCCCCTCCAGGATCCTCTTGAGTATCAATAATCTACCCTCTAGGAGGTGGGTGGTCCTGCAGTCCCTTAATTTACATTGTGGATCACTATGCCGACTTCCCCCTTTTTGACCATCCCTGATGCCCAATGAACCTGGCCAATACCTGCCCCTCTTATTGCTGGCTTCCCTCCATGTATCAGGCGCGTCTCCTGTAAGAAGAGTACATCTAGGTGTGCTTTACGGAATTCTCTTGCAACTAAAGATCTCTTGGTCGGGGAGTTGAGCCCTTTCACATCAGCGTTCCCACCCGCAGACCTCTTGCGGCATCACCTCTTCCCATCACTAGTGTCTGTCATCAGCTTGACAAGTGACTCCACATTCCAGTATTCTTCGTTAAACCGGGAGTAACATTCCATTCCTGCATTGTCTCTGTCCAGAGAGCCATAACATTTGTGAGAATCCCCTAACAACTTTTTAACTAAAAGCAAGTGCTGTTTAAGTCCGATCGTGATCTTGAAGACACCTGCCTCCAACCGGAAGGTCAGCTTGGAGCGGAGTGTTCTGCTTCTCTCCGGCTTTCCATTGACTGTCTTGTGAGTTTTCACCAATTACCTTTCTGTCTAGTCTTTGTGTATTTCGTTCCCTAGGTTCTTGCTCAGGCCTGCTGTCCTGTGTAGCGAGGTTCTTGAGGGGCGCAGGTCCATTGAGCCTCATGTACTTCCTCCCCGTTTGTCCTCTCCTTCTCTGTGGGTCCAGAGCTGGTCTCGACTTCTCGCTACTCGTGGATGGGCCCCGTGGGCTCCCCAGCTCCACCCCGAGGTCCGCTGTTAGGTGGCTTAAGGCCTGTTCAGCTTCTTCTGCTGAGGTTAGGCGGTACTCCACCATCTCCACTTCAAATTCCAATGGGAACGGGTAGCCCCATCGGTATCTGATCCCCTCATCACGCAGCCATGTCGTAAGGGGTCTACATGCTCTGCGCCTGGCCAGGGTGAGATTCGAAAGATCCTGGTATATTGCCACTTTGGAGCCCTCAAATTCTATTTCCCTCAACTTTTTGGCTCTGTTCAAGACCTCGGATCTGTCTGTATATCTCAGAAATTTGACGACTATCGAGCGGCGGCCATCCCCATATGGTCTACCTCCACTATGCACTCTTTCAATCTGCATAGACTTGCCCCCTTCTGCCTCGAAAAGCTGGTTTATCAGCACCTGGACTTTTTCCTCCACCTGCCTCAGGGTCTCTCTTGCCAGTTCTGTGAGTCAGAGTATCCGTAGATTGTTGCGCCGCTCCCTACTTTGCAAATCATTCATTTTGAGCATGACCTCGTCTTCGCGGAGTTCTATTTCTGACATTCTAGCGTCCAGTTTCATCTCAACCATATCGGCATTCAGTTGGTTGTGCTCGAGATTCTCAACTTTATTTTCAACTGTAGTCATTCTCCCCGTTAGGTCCGTTAGTGAAGCCTGTATATCCCACGAGGGCTTTGATCTCCGCCAATATATGTCTGATGTCTTCTTTAGTGAAGAACCTTGACGTGTCCATGTTGGTCAGCATTTCCTTCACAGTTTCCCCAGCCTTCTTTGCCATGACCCCTTGCTCACTGGGGGGGGGGGAGGAATCTCACCTATCCTCAGACAGTGATGTGTCTCTGTGCGTGGTGGCCTTCTTGTGTATGCTGCTGTGGAGACTCTAGTGCAACTGGGTGGCAATCCTCACCGCTTTCGCCATGCCTCTGTATTACTTCAGGCGGTGGGGCGTGACTTGGTTGTCACTCCGGCGAGAGTGGGTTGTCACTGTGGGCCATGTGGGTCGTTTTTTCCCCAGTTCGTCTTCTGTTCCCACTCCCCCGTGGTGCGGCGTGCCCTCTGCCAGCCAGTACTCGAGGGGGCTCTTCACTATTTGACTCATCCCCGGCGGTCTGTGGGGCCCTGGCCTGCCCGTAGTGTTCTCTTTGTTGCCTCTCCCTGCCCCTGAAGGTATGGAGTGAGGGGGATCCTCCAGGCACTGTGGCCATTTATCCTGGCTGCCCTTGCCTAATGCTTCCCACCTCTTTCACCTTCATTCAGTGGGGGTTTCTTGTGATGGCGCGGGGCTATGCAGGTTACGGCGCCAATTTCCGGGCTGTCCAGCTCTGCCTGGGTTGCCCTTGCGCTCCAACTTCCAGCTCCCTTCTGCTTCAGTCCTATGGTGTCACACTTTAACACAACTTGAAAAAGGATACAGACTTATAAAGGATACAGAATCATCATCCACCTTGGGAGCCCCTTTGCTCTGGGATATCTTGAACGCGATGTTAACAGAACTTTCCCCCCCAAGAGCGCAGCCTGTAGAAATAAACTATAACTAACAGGCCAGGGGCTTGAGTGAAAAGGCAGGAGCAGCGACAACAGAGCTAAGGGAACAAAGCAAAACGATGGTTCAAAGGAGCAGCCAGAATTACCAAAGTGCAGCAATCACCCACCCGCAATTACCCTCTCTTACCTGCTTAGTCAAAAAGAAGTCCCGTAAACCTATGTGAGTTCAGCAAAGTGGTGACAAGGTGAAGAAGGAAGAAAGTCTCAGTTGAAGGAAGTCTGTGCAATAATCCACCTAACCCGAACGGCACGAGGGCGCAACTAGATAGTCCAAATATAATCCCCAAGGAATTCAGCAAAGCGTCCCCGAAGTGAAAATAGCCAATCCAAGTAGTGACCAACAAATCAGGAGAGCGTCCAATCGGTCACTTCGATGTGTAGAGCAATGTTTCTTGTGATGAGAGCAGCGTTGTTGATAGATCCAGAAAAGGAGTGTTTTTGTGGGCTTGTGAAATACGTGAGGGTGAAGGGTTCAGAAAGCCAGTGGAGTTAGCAGCCAGTAGAGAGAAAAGAAACTTGAATAGAAGTCCAGTTCAGATTTTCCTAATGTTCTGAATTGCGTTGAACTTGAGGTTAGCAAATTCCAAGGCGTCACAACAAACAAGGGCAAGAGGGAAACAGTCCCGTTTGGAAAAGCCATGAGTTCGTTTACCAAGGGAAAACAGCCGAGGGAAATGGCGCCAGGAGTCGTAGGGGAAAAACGTTCAAGAGTAATCCTTAAAGCATGAGCCGTGTCCAGGAAACACAGGAATCAGGATATCAATAAATCGGGCACTCGAATGAATTACTTAGTTTAGGAGCACCCGTTGCAGGGATACGCCGTACTAAATACTGGTATCATTTCCAGGACGCAGGACACGTTGCGTGCGCTTCACGTGACTGCGGGAAGAAGGAATGCTGGATAATGTAGTGCGGCGTATCCCACGAACTGAAAGCAGTCGCCAGGGCAGCTTCCACATGGAAATAGACGCCCCCGGACGTCTGTAAGCAGGAATGCGGGGCATGACATATGGTGCCTTGTGGGGTTAATGTTTCGTGTCGGTTGTTGCTATCTGTGGTAACCACCGGGACGTCCTGTCGATGCTGCATGGGCCGCCTCCCGAATCGTCTGACGGTAGGCAGTTGAGGGGTTCGGGTTGCCCCAGTGGCCCCGCAGTGCTGCTTTCAAGCACCCCGGTCCGTGCACACACTATGTGTCTCGGCTGGCTTCACTACATGGCCCTCTTCTATCTTCAAACAGCCCTTTGTTCCCAATCTAGTCTCTGCGCCGTCGGCCCGTTCACGGCACAGGTGTTCTCCCGTCCTGGGCTTGTTGGATTTTCAGGGCCCCTCCGCTCATTTCATGGTTTTGTGTTCCCGTTTGCTTTCAACAGTCCGGGGGGGCCTCCCTGTGGCTTCCGCTCCCCCTCTGAGGTTCCTCCCCCGTTCTGCTTCTCGTGCAGATCTCTGCCTTGCTTTGTTTTCCCCACTGGGAAGCAGCGGATGGCGGGCAGGGGGCGGACGTACCTCTCTTTGCGGCCCGAAGCAGGGTGCTCTTCTCTTCTATCAAGCTCCTTGGGCAGTGTGTTCCATGTGCCTCCCGCGTCCAAGCAGCACCTCTCAAGTCGGGGCCGGGGATGCAGTCCACTGCGCCTCCCGGGTCTCCCCAGTGGGCAGCACACACTCTTGCTGTCCCCGGCTGGGGTTGTACAACTTCACAGGGTCTCCATTCTTTCTGGGATGCACTCCGGCTGGCCCTTCCCCCGTGAGCGGGTGCAGCAAACGGGTGCAGATGGCCCCCTTCTGATCCTCTGGGGCCTCCGGACCACTCTCCTGGCGTGATACGTGCACCTCTTCGTCTCTGGTTTCCCGGCACACCACTGCGGTCCTGTTGTGCCACCAGTTGTAACCCGGTAGGGGACTGCTCGGTCCAGACTCTCGTTTTTTCCGCTCCTTTGAATAGTGGTTGTGTCCTGCAGCCTTCTGCTCGCTGTGGGCAACCATTTAATTCAAATGCATGGATGATTACTCTCACTTTCTTCTCCTTTGTGCCGGAGGGAGCAGGAGGTGCGAGGTTAAGCAACCATCTTGTCCCATGCCGCCTTGTTTTCTCGAACTATGTATTTTGAATACCAACACAAATACAATCTTGAAACTCAGTTGGGTTATACATATTGAGTACCGAACTGAATGAAATTTAGCAACTAAACTAGATTACGAATATTGAATATCGAACTGAACAAAATCTTGAAATTAAGCATTCTGAACACTAAATGGAAATAAAATGTTATGGGCAAAGCAAGTAACTGACAAAAGCTAAAACAGCAAAGTGCCCAAGTGAAAGCAGCCTACGAAAAGAGCGCAAGTGTATAAGAGTGTAACAGAAAGTTGCGGCATGAATTAGACTACCATAAAGTGAACTTTTATGAATGGATAAAGTGCAGCAAGGCCAAAGTCTGACAAGAGGTGTGTGACACGGTATGGCAAAGCCAAGAGGCGAACAAGGAAAAGCCAGGAGAGTGTAAAACCACCCTTAAAGCCAAGAGGCCAATAAAGAGAAACTAAGTGAATGTAAATCTGTGTAGAGGACAGGTACAGAAGAACCTGTGTGAGCTGCTGAGCCTAGGGATCCTGTTTGCGTGACCGGTGATGGGTGGACCGTGTGGTCTGACAACTACACCTGAACCAGTGAGCCCTAAATTGTGAAAGTGAAAAGACATTGTGAAATACAACTAAGGAGGAGCACTGTAAGCAAACTGGTAGTGCCATTCCGAAGGAGGGCCATGTGGACCGAGAGTTTGTTTTGTTTGTTTGTTTATTTGGTATAGCGCAGAAGCCAAACCCGCGAGGGTAACTGGGCGCAGGCAGTACAAGGATACTTGAGAACTTAGTTGCAATACAGGAAAAGGTTATACAGATGAGAGGAAAGCATATACAGGCAGTACAAAATACAGAACTGTAGATAGAGCAGGTAGTCTAGCGACCTGTAATCTAGTTATGCACATCCGGGAAAAGTGGCGGTGAGGTGGACGGACGGGCTAAGTGTCGAGGGAGCGAATCCAGGAGAGGGCTTTACGCCTGAAGCTGGTGTATGGTTGGTCTATTCTGAGGTCAAGGGGGAGTTTGTTCCAGGTTTGAGCAGCTATGACCGGGAAGCTAGAGCCGCCCGCTGTGCTCTTTTTGTATCTGGGCACCACTAGTGTGTAGGCATTCGTCGTTCTGGTGGGTCGGTTTGAGATTCTCTTGTTGATTCTGTTTACCAGGTAGGGGGGCGCTATGTGGTTGAGGCATTTGGAGGTAAGGGATAAGGTCTTGAGCGCAATCCTGTCTTTGATTTTTAGCCAGTGAATGTTCTTCCTAGCGGTGGAGATATGAACTCTGTTAGGAATGTTTAAAGCTGCTCTGATAGCGTTGTTTTGGAGCGTTTGGAGCTTGTCATGGATGTATTTGTTGGAGCCAGCGTATAAGGCATTGCAGTAATCCAGCTTGGATATGATGAGTGCGTTCGCTAGGGTAATGCAACTAGCTTCCGTTAGGAAAGGTCTGCATGCTCGGATCAGTTTACAGGTGTATGCAGTGGAGGATGCTAGTGAGTTAGTTTGTTTCTTGAAGTTGAGCGCTGAGTCAAGATGGACCCCGAGAGTCTTAACTGCAGGCATCACTTTAATGATATTATTGTCTATGTTAAATGAGGCATAATTAGGGTCCAGTTTTTTGATGGCCAGCTCTGAGCCGAGGATCAGTAGCTCAGTTTTGTCGTCGTTCAGGCAGAGGCCGTGAGATGCCATCCATGCCTGAATGAGGAGATATATCTTGTTCACTAAGGCTGTGTCCGCCAAGAAGTTGCCTGAGAGGGGAATAAGGATCTGCGTGTCATCAGCGTAATTAGTGTAGATGACACCCAGTCTATCCAGCTTGTCGAACAGGGGCTTAGTGAAGATGTTATACAACGTTGGAGATACACATGATCCTTGGGGGACACCGCATGAAACTTGTATGGGATCAGCAGCTGCTAGGGGGGAAAATACTCTCATTTTCCGGTTTGCCAGGAAGGAATGTATCCAGGCTATGGCATCACTTGAAAAATGAACGGCAGAACTAAGGTGATTGCATAGAACTGCATGATCTACCAAGTCGAAAGCCGCGGAAAGGTCAAGGAGGAGTAGCATGGCTGATTTGCCATTGTCCTTCAGCTCGTCAATTTGGGTCTTGAGGTCAATCAGGGCTGTCTCAGTTCCATGAAGGGGACGGAAGCCTGATTGCCGAGAGCCTAGTAGATTGTTAGTTTCTAAGTAATCCTGTATTTGCAGATACGCTGCTCTGTCAATGATTTTAAGCAAGAATGGGACGATGGTGATGGGTCTGTAGTTTGTCGGTATAGCAGGGTCAAGTGTTTGTTTTTTTAGGAGGGGGAGCACCCAGGAGTGTTTTAGGTTATTGGGCACTAGGTTTGACTTCAAGGATGCATTGATGAGTTTAGAGATGAAGGGGGCTAGGTCTCTAGCTGCATCTTTTATGATTTGGGGAGGGCAGTTGTCTCCTTTGCAATTGGATGGTTTTAGAGATAGTATGATTTTTTCTGTCTCTAGTATGGTTACTTGTCTGAAGCTGAATGGGTGAGGAGTGTTAGGCTGGTTTAAGGGAGGTTCTGAGTGAGGTATGGGTTCGGTTTGCAGGAGCAGGGCGGCTTTTTTATTTGCGATTTTTGTTTGGAGCAGGCTAATTTTGCCCGCGAGGGCATTTTGTATGTTAGTGCACCAGAGTTTGTTTTTTGGGAAGTTATCAGTCGGGGGTATGGGTGATTCCATTTCCCGGAGGATAGAGAATAGTTCCTTGGTGTCTGATTTAGCTTTAAATATTCTGTTGTTAAAGGTGTTCCTTTTGGTGGTTATAATTTCCTTTTTGTACTGTTTGGCAAATGTGGCTAATTTGATTTTGTTCTCCACCGTGGGTGAGTGTTGCCAAATTGATTGTAGCTTTCTTTTTTGGATTCTGAGGTCTTTCAGCTGTGGTGTGAACCAGTTGTTCAGGTGACAGAGTTGTTTGCTTTTGCGAGTTTTGGTGGGAGCAATCAAATCTAGTGCCTTAGTCATCGTGTTGTTGTATACTTCCGCAAGCAGAGTAGGGTCTGTAGTAGTGTCTAGATTGTTGAGTGTGGGGAGAAGGTGAGGTAGGAGTCTTTCTGCTGTGATATCTTTTTTACTTCTGGTAGGGAGAGGCGGGGCCATGAGTATAGGTTTGGGTCGGATGAGGTCAAGAGAGGCGTTGAATGCAATTAAGTAGTGGTCGGTCCAAGATTGTGGCAGGATGTTGGTGATGCTGATGTTGCAGTTCCGATCAGCAATCCAGTCTAATGTCCTACCTTTGACGTGAGTGGGAGAGCAGACTTTTTGAGTTAGGGCATGGTCATTCAAGATTGTAGCAATGGATAGGGCGTGTTTGTCGTTACAGTCATTGAAGCCCAAGTTAAAGTCTCCCAGTAGAAGGATTTGAGCATGGTCTTTAGTGTTATTGGTTAGGATACTGGTTAGGTCATCTTCAAAGGATCCTAGTGGTCCTGGAGGTCTGTAGATGACGTGCATGGTGAGGGTACGGTTGCACGAGAGGTGAAGTTTAGCGGTAAGGAGTTCGCATGATTGAATTAGTACGTTAGTGGCTAATTTGATGGGTAGAGAGGATTTGTGGATAATGGCTAGGCCACCTCCTTTGGTGTGAGGTCTGTCAACTCTTAGGAGTTGGTAGCCGTCCGGTATTGCTAGCATGATGGCTGGGCCAGCCGCCTCATGGAGCCAAGTTTCGGTAATGACTAGTAGGTCTAGGTTCTCATTCGTTAAGGTGTCAGAGATCTCTGTTGCGTGGGCTACCATGGATCTAGCATTGACTAGTGAACCAGTAAGTGATAAGGTATTAGCTAGTGTAGTGGTAGGGGGTTGTTTATTTTTGGTTAGGGTGTCTCTTTGTGACGGTGTCTGGTTGGGTGTTATGAGAGGGGCAGATTTGGTATGTTGCAAGCCTTTGTTTGCTAGATTAATGTAACCTCTGTGGTTGTGGTAGGATGATGGTTCGTGTAGGCTGGGGAGTCTTGCCCTCAGCCTCATGTTTCTGTCTTTAGGAGGGTGTGAGGCGGCAAGTGTAAGTGCCATGGTGGTAAGGAGGCTCAGTATGAGGTGAAGTGAATGGTGTGGGGAGGTTTTCATAGTGGTCATGGGCAGGGAGGAGTTGATGAGGCAACTTCAAGTTAGGGCTAAGGGTGTAGGCAGGTGGCGGGTGCAGTCTAGTAAGGTAGTCTAGGCAGGGGTAGGAATGCTAAGACCTGTGTGGGCAGGTGAGCTGGGCAGGCATAAGTTGTGGCAGGCAGGCAGTGCGGGTTAGTTGACAGGGCAGTATTTCGCCTAGATGCGAGCGTCACAACACAGCCAGAAATCACATTAGGAGCATAGTAGAAACCAGGGCAGTATTTCGCCTAGATGCGAGAGTCACAACACAGCCAGAAATCACATTAGGGATCATGCATCAACTGAGTATCTGAGGTTGTTAGCGGTAAGTGTTAAGGAGGTGATTTGCTAGAGAGTATGTGTCATAATACTTGGGCTAGTGATTAAAACTCACTACATTCACACGGCATGTGTGTCAACATCGTATGTCCTTAGTGTCTGGTAGGTACATAGCTATATAGGTACAAAACAGGTGCTGGTCTTGCCTCTAGTGGGTGAGATAGAGGCCCAATAGACAGTTGAGCGTGTGCGGGATGCAAATTTTCTGAGGGCTTTCGCCGGAGCGGAAAGGAGGTGCTCATGCGCTTACCAAAGGAAGTGCGCTCATGCCTGGAAATGGCTAATGGGGTCGTTGGTCCTCTGCTCCTGCAGGGACATGGTCCGGAGCTCCTGCACCTCGGGTGGAAGTGGGGAGAAGGTTTGTGGAATGTCTACGTGCTCTGGATCTTAGGGGGGTGGCCACGCCACGCTCTCCGGAGCGAACAGGAGCTGAACAGGCCTTTTCTCCGTGGCCTTCGCTCCCAGTGGCCGGCTTCCGCCTGCCGGTGTGGCCCTCTGGGGGATAAAGGCTGCCGTTGCCTAGCAGCCAAGGGACAGCCTCGCTGTGGTGCCGAACTTTCCGTCGAACTTTCCGTTGTGTTGAACTTTGAAAAACAAATATAAGTTGTTACATTAAAGTCTTGGGGAAGGGAACCCTGAAACTTGAGGAGCTGCAAGTGCTGTCTTGAGGACGGAACCTCAAACCTGTTTCTTTTGAACTGTGCTGCTTGGAACTTGGGGAAGGGAACCCCGAGTATTGTGTGGAATTGTATTGCCTTGACTGGAGGAAGGTAATCTTGACACTTTTGTGGAACTGTTTTGAACTTGGTGAAGGGGAGCTGAAGAAGGAGCTAAGAGCTGGAAGAATCTCAGAACTTTGTGTTGATCACTATTTCTTTAGTGACATCCGTACACATTGTTTAGCTTTAGCTGTGAGGCCAAGGATAGGTTTTGGACACAGAGAGACTTTTAAGTTGAACTCTTTGACTCAGACTGTACTTAGTTTTGTTGAGGTAGGGACATCCCAATTTAGCATAGGGCAAGTTAGGACTTTTACCATCCTGACATTTACTTTAATAAATCAGATTGTTTTGAACTTTTAATTTGTTGTCTGTGTCTTGCTTCATGATGCCTTTGCAAATGGTGTCAGTAGTGGGATGCAGCTCAACCGATACAAGTTGGGGAACCTAATAGTTGAAAGGCTACGTGCCAGATCATCAGACCCCTCAGTAGCTACCAAGGACTCTATTTGGTTTGATATCTGTAGGCATCAGATAGTTCCTCCAGGATAACAAAGATTGATACATACTGATTTTATACTAATTCCACCCCCTGTTACATACATTAGACTATCCCCCAAATCAGGGCTGGCATGGACATTTGAAATTAATGTATTAGCGGGAGTAATAGACCCGGACTTTAGAGGTGATGTTAAGGTATTGTTAAAAAATCACAGGAAGGACCCATCCCAAATTCATCAAGGGGATAAAATTGCTCAAGGGGTGCTTGAGAAAGCAGTGCTCCGTAGGGTTAAGGAAAAATCTGGGAAGGAAAGTACAGACAGAGGAATAGTGGAAACATGGGGTAATTACGCCCCTCTCTGCGGTAGGCTAGGCCAATAGTGAGGCAGTCTGTCACTAATCCAGGTACAATCATGGTTTTCCAAACCATTAAACTGGATAAGTATAACTAGTAGCCCCAGAAGTTGGCCAGAACCATAAAATAAGCAATAAAGTCTTGCCATTTAATACACAGTGGGCCTCACTACGAGGTTGGAGGTAGCCATGGTGCTATTAGCACCATGGTTGCCTCCAAATCGGGCTCCATTACCGGGTTCCTGCAATGAGGACTTACTGGGTCATTCCGACATAGGAGGACCCGGTAATTCCTCCTTGCAGGAACCATTGCCCATTCCCATTTGAGCCCCCATAAGGCTCAATGGGAATGGGGAGGGAGGTAATAACGGGCACATAATAACTGGCCCGTTATTACCTCCCTCTTCCCCTCGCGGGACCCGGAAAGGACACCTGGTTTTACCAGGCGTCCTAACACGGTCCCGCAAAGGGAACCTCGTAATCAGCGCTCCCGTAATGAATGGGGCCGGTCCCTTACCGGCCCCCTTCACTACAGGACCGCAAGGGTCATAATGTGGCCCAGTGTCTTTATTGGAAGTATGCCCCTTTGTGACATGTGTTTCGAGCTATCCCAAACAAAAATGAACACATATATTGGTATCATAACACATTTCATCATTATCATCATGACCATATTTTTATATAGAAAGCTGAATGTATGTATGCATGTATGTTTGTCCGGCTATACAAATCCCCACCGTTGAATCCACGTCTACCAAACTTTGCATGGATTCCTCTTTTGTCTGGGGCAAGATAGTAGTCTATGTTTGGATGCAAAAAAAATTCACTCCGTAGACGCCCTCATTTACTGATGCTCACCCCGATTCACTACAGTAGGTACTAGAAGGAGGCAAAATTTCTCAAGGGCAAATGAGATGCCAGAGAAAACTGAATCAACACTTGCTGACATGAGGACAATAGCAACATCCTCCAGGGCACATGAGACACCAGAGTCAACTGAAACAAGACTTGTCGACAAGAGAATAAGAGCAACATCCTCCAGGGCACATGAGACACCACTCGATCAGGACACGGGCAACGCCGGGTACCCCAGCTAGTATTGTATAAAACAAAAAGTCCCAAAATATTTACCACAAAGTGCATTACGTTGCCATGAAGAATAACAAAGGGGAAAGAGAGAGAATAGGAAGAGACAATACATGTCCATTCAGAGTGCGTACTAGTGTGCTTACTCGCATGTGTGCGCCCTAGGTGCATGCCAGTGGTTGTGTGTTACTGTGTGAGTGATGTAGACTCACATGCCATGCTAGTCATTGTCCTCCTAAACACTAGGAAATACTAATAAAACGCTCACACAAGAAAACAGTATCACCTTAGGTCTGCTTCTGTCACTATATACGAGTTTGATCCCAAGAAAATGTAAAATCTGTGAAAGCAGGGTATAAGAAAAACCTTCTTGCACTATGTGTATTATTCCGCCCCCACTCACTAGTTACACCTAGATGAGGACGGTATCTCTTACCCACAAAATGTATTAGCCCACCCGTGTAGCGATGGGGTCCTAAGCCTGTTGGCGTGCCGCTGCTTGTTCTAGACGTGCCCACCGTTAGTGATACTTTGAAGTAAGCGATAATGTTGGTTTGGTCATGCACATGCGCGTGATCCTGAGCATAGACCCCGTTACGAGTCTGCCATCTTAGAGAGGAGCTCCTCTAACTGAATCATCATGCTAGGTACATCTTCCTAAGTATTGGACACACCAGATACCCTTATCCCTCACTTTTAGACAAATTATATATTGTAAGCAGTCTATTTAACATTGTCAGGCCAGCATAACTCCTCTGGTACACAAAATACAAAATCACGCTGTTAAAAGTCAAAATATTATATATATATTCAGCCCCACTGTTAAGATGGCCATGCCATATAGTCTAATGGCTTATGCAGAAGTGACATTAACCTTAGGATCTATGACAACAAATGGTATACAATGGTCCACATTACGAGCATGGCGGTAGCCGTGCCTGTATGGCAGGAATGGTTACCGCCATGCTCGCTACCGGCCCCCGCCACCCGCGATTGGGTAATAACCGGCCCATTACGAGATGAATGGGCCGGTAATTGCCCATTCGCGGGTTGCGGTATTGCCCATAGGGCAGAACGGGGGCGGGGAACATGGTTGCACCGGCACCGTTGATAACGGTGCCAGTGCAATCACGAGTTCTGCTCGCGGGTGCTGCACAGTCCGCCAGGTAAGACGTGGCGGGCGGTCAGGAACCCACGAGCAGAATTCGTAATGCGGCGGGACGGTATGAACTGTGCCGGTGCCTTACCACTATTATAATGAGGCAGTGTGTCAGCTGTGTGTTATCGTGAGTCTTGTGAGGAGGTTCTGCCCCAGCGAAGCTCCGTTGGATCTCCTGTTTGTTTGTGCTATTGAGTCCTACCTTCATTTCCACAGTGCGTCATCCGGGAAGTGAATAAACACACCGCACATGCACGGTGTGGCAGCTGTGTGTTATCGTGTTTTCGTTTTGCGGAGCAGCGGTGCAGGAACTCGTCACTATCTTTAGATTTGCTCCGACCAAGTCCAACGGTAAGGTCACATGAAAGAACAGTCAGAAGTGTACTAGTCAAGCAACCAGTACGCACACGCCTTCATACGTACTTTCTGATTCCCCGGCAGTCACACGAGAGGATTGTGTGTCCACATACTGGTGGTTGTCAACGCCTATTGTTGTATGACTTTTTCTCGAACTTATGTAAAGTTTCCACTGTCTCGCTCGTATTGATCGCTGTGCGAAGCATCTAAGCCAACTACCGAAGTGCTCGTAGTCTCTTCCACACAGCACTTTGTATATGGTTTGGGATCTACAGGGACTGTTGGCGGTGCAGTTCACCAAATGGTGTGACAAATGTTGTGGTAATTTGCATGTGAGTTGTACACTCTAAGCAGTGCATGTGTAGAACGTGAGGATTTTTTACATACAATACCGTGCTATTTACAAAAACAGTTCTCATGTTTTCACAGAATTGAGGGGGATGCATCTCCATTTTTGAGTTGAGATCTCGTTGTGTCTAGGGTTTGAGAGTGTCTGCGGCCTTGTGTGCTGTGGGATTTTTTTGCTTGACTCGGCAACCTTTTGTCTATGCATTTGGGGTGCACTTCCAACTGGCATCCTTTGCATTGCAGCGACACTTGTTGGCAGGTGCATAAAGGTGATTGAGTTGGCATAATAGCCTTGGAGTTTTTCAGTATGACGGCATGATGTATGTTGTTCTATAATTTTTCCACAATTAAAGGTAATACCTGATCAAGGGTGATTGCAGGCTTTTGCCTTTGAACCCGGATCATATATACAGTGAAAACCTCTCTACAGTGTTTATATACTTTGAAGATACAATTCGCTCAAGGGTGACTGTGGGCTTCCTGCCTTTGAACCCTCACCTCAAACACATTCAAGAAGGATCTAAAGTAGTTCTTTATACCTTGAAGGTACCACTAGATCAAGGGTAACTGCGGGCTCTTGCCTTCAAACCCTGATCAGTTGCGTACCATAGAAGGACACTACTTTTATGTGTCCTCTCATGACGCTCATTGTTGAAGGTGACCGTGTGGCATAAATAGCCTTGGAGCCTGTTTGATATTTTTTTGAAGTACGGATACCTTTCTAAGGTGTTAGTTGAATAAGGGTGACTGCGGGAGAAGTTCCTTTGAACCCTGATTCTTTACTTTTCTGTATTGTTCGCAAAGTATGAGATACATGTCTAACTGACACCTGTTTTTCGGTCAAAAGTTGCTGAGTGTGCGTTTCTCTTCTTTTCCCTCATCTCTCTTCATTCCTGCTAGCTTTGTGTTTCCTTACACAGTTACTGAGTTGCATTATTGGAGGGTGTGTACATTTAACTGCTCCAAAATGGAGACAAGTCGCAGAAATGGCAAGCGCCTAATGGCACTGGTAGAAAGAAAATCTAATGTTATGGGAAAGGACAAAAACAAAGAGGTGTTGGAAGGTGAAATTATGCTCTCAGACACAAACACTGATTAAGTGATAAGAGAGCTTTCTTTTACCATCTCATTGATCATACCATTTTTATCGAAATTACCTTATAATGCCTCTGTTGCACATATTGAAGAGCGAGAAGTATGCTCGACCTCACACTCCTCACCCTCGGCCGTTAAAGATGATGTACAAGTATTATCCTTAAGTGACTTAAATGGTCCGTATAGATGTCCTGGTAATGTGATGAATAACGAAAATGACCATGTACGTGAGATGCCCTCACCAGTCGAACAGTTGAGAAATGCTGAGATTGCTGACATCTCGATGTTGGCTCCTGTGATAATGGATGAATTAGATAGGCGTGTTTGCTTACCTACAGGACCCTCTACTCCTGTTTCTACTCCTAGAAGACAGAGAGATTTCGTGCATCTCCATACCACAAAAGAAGTGGAAATATGTGGTAACACAGATTGTGAAGTTAAATTAGTGACAGGAAAGTCTGTAGTGGCAGAAGTCACCGTTCACCCGCCTCCATTTTTGAATATTCCAAAAGAATGTGTCCAAAATGTATATGAAGAGTTTGATCCTTTACTCAATTTCAACTCTGGCTACACAGATCATTCCAGTAACCCATCAGGGAGAGATACATTCTCACAAAATGTAACTGATGAAACCATGTTAGACCTTAACGAACAAAATTGTCATACATTTCCTGCATAATGAGGATATTAAACCTCCTGGACAAAGGTCATGAATACACACACTATGCAATAAAAGAGATGAAATATGCTTTGTCTGACATTGTAGGAAAATTAAACAAAATTGAAGGGTTTATGTTTGCGTATGAAGGTATTTCACCTCTTCCGATCATATGCAATGTCACTAAGTCAAACCCAATTCCGACCCAGTGTTCCTCTGTTAAATGTCCCACCATCATGATTACTCAAGCTACACAGTCCATGATGTCATCATGCACACCAGCATGTATCTGTGAGAAACATGAGAAACAGATCATCCTCTTATACTTATTATCCGACTCAAGATGAGATTGAAAAAATTGACCTCATCAAACTAGCTAAATCACATCATGAGAGATTGAAAGTATTAGAGAAATTGATGATAACAAAAGCAATGATACCGAAACCACCTTGTGAGGTATCTCAAAATGTGCAGAATACTGACTCTTGTGAAATTGCATCAGCTCCCAATATTACAGCCATACCCACACCCGATAGTCCATCCGATCTACTTGAAATCATTGATCAACAAGAAAAAATAAGGAAGGTGGAGGAGAATGATGGATCTAGTGTAAAGGAGGGTCAATCAGATCAAGGTTGGAAGTTTTCTATGTCAAAAAAGGCAAAGAAATTACATCAAAGAGCGATAAAAAGAGATGAAAAAATTAAAAAACGCACTATTAGCAAACCACCTAATACTATTGAAGCGAAACTAAAGATTCAACCCTCAAAGAAAAAAGGAAAAATACCTAAAACAATAGAGAAACAGTTGCCACATGCAAATGATCTTGATTTCAGTCAGTTAGATGCTGAATCGCGCGTCCTTCTTGAAGTGAAACTCCCACAGGAACACTCAAAGAAGGGTACGATCTTATCACAACAGGACAACTGCTCAGAGTTTGTGCAAGAGGCTGTGGGAGGCCAACAGCCTTTAAAAAAATGGTCTCACAAGCCCAGCAGAATAAGGTGCAGGTCGCCAATTTGAAACAGATGAATTTGGCTGGATTTTACCAGGTCACTAAAAAATAAAACTACCTTTAAGAGAGATGGAAGGGATGGGCAGAGTGATGAAATAATCGAACTTAAAGGTCTGCGATCAATTGATGACTCAAAAAGTGTGAAAACTGTTCCAAAACCACCTCCCTGTCAGCAGACACTAGGAACTGATAGTTATGGCCTCCAAGAGATTACTCATGCTGAACTATCTGATAACGATGATAAAGGGGACACAATGGAACCTTCTAGTGATGCGTTGAAAAATCGATCTTTAGAGAGTTTGGGAGGGGATCAACAGCATGCAGGACTCAAAGTTGGCGACAATTTAAGTCCTGCTGCTGAAACAAATGAGAAGCAAAGAGAAGTGTTGGATCCACAGGAGAGTGCGGGGACCACGAAGGAAATGCAGTTAGTTATTGGATGGAGCAGTGACTCACAGACCTTGGGGAATGACAGAATTAATTGTTCACATCTTCTACATATGTTCCAAAAAATACCAATACGAAGAAACTTGAATACTCATGATATTGAATGGATCAAACTTTTCTAACCCAATAACCATAGAATGGTATGTAAGGTTCAATCTACTTTAATACTAAAAATTCTATGGAAAAAAATGAAAATGTTGCAATGTTGGGTTATGAAATGCATGGTTTTGGAAATATGGATGAGATGACTAATTTTATAGAATACCAGAAACAGCATATATCTGTTGCCCCAGGGCTAGGGGCGAACTTGAGTACTGATACATGTACCACACAAAACCTAATCACCCAGCTTACTTCCGTTGTTAATGCTATTAAAGGATTGGCAGGCCTTGAATCTCTCCTCAAAGAAGTTGGCTCATCACATTCCCCAAAAGGGCATTCGTAACCATCTTTAACTTCATTTGCGAGCTGGAATTGTTGTGGTTTCAACAACTTACAAAAATGTGTTTTGAATAATATGCTATCATCCAGCTCAAATGTAATAATGATACAAGAGACAATGGCTGTTAACTCTATTCATATAGATGGTTTTACAGCCTTTAACCACCCAGCAAAGCCGGGGGACTTTGGTCGCCCGTCTGGGGGCCTATTGACTCTTGTTAACAATGCTCATAATATCCATACAAACATGCTCTATTACTCTGATGCTTTATTAATCATTGAATGTTTAGTTGGTACCACCCCTACAATTTTGATTAATTTATACTGCAAACCTGGTGCAGGGTCATGTATGAGCACCATTAATGAATTGGATTCCATGCTGCAAACTTTAACTCAGAGGAATGATGAGTATGATGTTATCTTGGGAGGTGATTTTAATGTTGCCCTCATTAACTACATTTGCTCGAATTCCTTATCAAGAAGCAATGACCATACTGTGCGTGTAGCTGATCAAGGGTATATATGGTCAATGTTTTTGCATAGCTGGAACATGCTGTCACGATCCTACTCACCTGCTACCCAGCACCGCTACATGCATCTCTGCCTTCATTTCCTTGCTTTACCGCTACAGTTTTGGACCAATCTAATTGCATGTTCCATTCCGGCTTTTGGGTTCAACCAGCAGATGCCTTCTGGGACATGTATGCTGTCCAAAAGGCAGAGGGCTGGAGGAGGCATACTAAATACATTTGTTTGCAGAAAGCTACTAAGAGCTGCAGAGGGCCCGAGTGCATTCACCTGTTCCAAGCTACTGAAGGCTAGGCGGCAGAGAGCTGGAGAGCACTTGATTCTATGGCAAGACAGGAGGCTCCTATTATGCATTAACTATCTTTACTCTGACACACAGCAGCAAAGAAGTAAAACTGTTGTATAAAACTTTTCTGAATAAAATTTTAACACAACTTCAACAAACACTATATAAATGTCCCAATCTAAAATGGAAGACAGGTCATGCCCCCAGGGTAACCAACGGGCATAGAGCCAGTTCCATAAATGTCCGTTCCTCTAACACGAACTCCTCTTTCTTTGCTGCTGACTAACACAGCTAAGTTCACTCCTCCTAGTTCTTGCCTTACTGTGCATTGTATAAAGTATAGAGTGTTAATTTAGTGTTACTTTATTTAGTGTTGTTACAACTTAGGTGTTTATATCATTGCGGTAGAAATTGTCATTTCATTTTGGAATTGTTAGCGTGCTGAAAGCTGCGTTCGTGCTCGAACGCTGACCTCAGGTCAGGAGTGTTACATTGTGACACCGCTCCGTGTGGAGCGTGCGCTCGTTAATTGTGTCTTTCTTTTGACATTTCAAAGGCGTTCGCGGCGTGTTAATTGGATTTACTTTGTTAGGCCTGCCTTTCCCAAGAATCACAGGCAGCGACGCGTGAAGGGATTTTTCCCTCAGGAGAGGGCTTTGTTTTCGTTAGCCGGGCTTTCTGAGCGTTCGCGCTCCTTTTGTAGCCGGGCCCGTGACGCGTGCTGTTTGTTGAAAGAAGCTTAGCTTCTTGCCGACACGCGTCACGGCAGTTAGTATTTCTGTCTGCATTGTGCCTCACACGCATCGCGTGCGTTTATTAGGATACGCTGCTCGCGTATTGTTTAAGGGGGCACGCAGGCAAGACCTGTCTGTTGTTGGCCTTCCCTTGGTTGGGATCGGTGCATCTCTCATTTAAATAAGCACATAACAGAGTGGTTTATGTCATTTTGCTTAGTGCCCTATTTGATCAGCCTGCTTGGCTGTCTCCACTCCTGTCACCCTGCTCGGGTGTATTGGTTTAATAAGCCTGCTCGGCTGTCACCAGTTTTTTCACACCTAGATAGGGTGTGGACAGTTATTATTTAGCCTGCTCGGCTAATTTAATGCAAGTGCACACAGCCTGCTCGGCTTGGTGATTGGAAGTGTTTTCACTTCGGTGTTGACAAAACTATTTTGGATAAAGCCGATATGAGGCAGAACATGGTCCCAACTTCAGCAGATGCCAGTACGCAAGTGAGGACTTCAAAGAAAACAGATAATGGGGTAGGCCAGTCAGGTCAACAGCCATCTGTGGCTCAGCCTATCCAGTCCTCCCTGGATACAGCCTTGTCTGGCCTTAATGATACGCTGGCTTCAGCATTTGACAGACTGATTAACTGAATAGCTGATTTTCATCCCCCTCAATGTGCTGGACCCTCTGTCGAGCCCCAAGCCCCAAAAAAATGTACGATGAAAACGAAACACATTTCAGGACAACTCAGTCCTTGCCCTGTCACGTCCCCTGAGTCTTCCCCTAGCAGAGCCCAAAAGCACAGGCGAGAGGAGTCACAACCCCTTTCCTCAACCCCTTGGCCCTCATATGCGCAGCTCCCTACAACAGTATCCCCTATACCTATTTCTACATCTGATTCTTCTGAGGATTCAGACTCGCCCCTTAAGAGGCGTAAGAAGAAGGTGGCTCCTGTTTCCACACAGAAAGGTCCTGTGTTAGATATTAATGGGGTCCCCTTTTTCGATCCAGCCCTCATATTGCACCCCCGATCAGCAGAGTGGCAGCCTTCGCAAGAGATTGCCTCTTTCCTGCAATATTGGATCAGGCGTCCACTGCCAAAAGGGGACAGGAGCAAGTTAAGATCCGAATGCCCCAGGCCAGTTCTGCAAGACAAGGTAGCTTTTACCCCAGAAATTGATCAACCTATGGTGGTTTTTCTGACGCAGAAGGGGAAAGACCCCAGAAAGGGTGTGGACAAGGCCTGGCGCAGCTGTCAGTACAAGCTGCTAGATATTTTGGGTCCTGTGACACAGATATTTGAGATGGCTGAGGAGGCCGCGGCCTCCAATTCCCCTGTGGATGTAAATATTTTAAGGGGTTGGATACAGAGAACTGTCTGCATGCTCGGCAATGCTAATGCCGCTATATCCAAAAAGAGGCGCAAGTCTCTGCTGATGAGGCTAGACTCAAAGCTGGCTGATATGTCTAAAAGGGAAGCGGGGCCATCCGCTCAGGGAAACCTGTTTGGAGATAGTTTTCTCAAAGATCTTTCAGCGTATGTGCATAAGTTCACGGCCTTAGATATGGCTCAGACCAATATAAAAAAGGTTTTTACGCAAAAGGTTTTCCCCAGGTCCGGAAGAGGTAGAGCCCGCTCTTCCGGCCGGTTCTCCCAGGGCCATTCCCACCCCGTCAGTTTGCCTCACGAGGCACACAGAGTTCCTCCTCTGCTCGAGGAGCGCACACCCAATTCTACCCTCAGCAGAATGCGGGTTGGAGAGGACGTGGTGGAAGAGCTTCCAGGAGGTCCAGAGGAGCATCAGGTACTTTCTTGAATGTTAAAAACAAGGTAAAACAGTCTCTCATAGATGTAGAGGTCAAAGATCTCATCTCCAAGGGAGCGGTAGTTCCGGCCTCGTACAGGGCATCCCAGTTTCTGAGTACCATTTTTCTAGTTCCAAAACCGGATCAGGGGTTTCGCCTAGTGATAAACTTAAAAGCCCTCAATTCCTTTGTAGTATACCATCACTTCAAGATGGAAGGAATTCACCTTCTAAGGCACACCCTCCTTCCAGCAGACTGGATGGTCAAGCTGGACCTCAAGGATGCTCACCTGGTGGTTCCTGTGTTCCCTCCGCACCAGGAGTTTCTCCAGTTTCAGTGGGGGGGGGGGTCGGGTTTGGCAGTTTGCCTCCCTCCCGTTCAGCCTGTCCTCAGCCCCATGGTGCTTCACCAAGTTGATGAGGCCGATGAGGCCGGTGATGGCTCTTCTCAGGTCCAAGGGGATCCGAATAATTATATATCTAGATGACATGCTCCTGCTAGCCCAGAGCTATCAGAATCTCCTCTTTCATCTGGAGTTTACGGTAACTCTTCTTCAGAGCCTAGGATTTGTTTTGAATGCCAAAAAGTCCATATGGAAGCCTACGCAATGTACCCAGTTTCTAGGCTTTGATATCAATTCAAAAGATTGCATCCTTCTCCTCCCAGACAGCAGGCTAGCCAGAATAGAGGGGATGTTGTCAGCATCCATCCAAGCTATTTTCCTAGCCCCTCTTCATTACAGAGCGTTACAACGTCTGAAAGCTCAACATCTTCGCAGATCTCTCTCTTACTCTCAGGCGGTGGTACTGTCCCCAGAGGCCAGGTTGGAGCTCCTGTGGTGGCTCAAGCATATGGAAGCCTGGAAAGGCAAAGCAATTTTTGGCCCCTCCCCAGATGTAGTTCTGGAATCCGATGCCAGCAGAGCAGGTTGGGGAGCCAGGCTGGCTCAGGTCTCCACAGGGGGAAAGTGGTACAAAGGGGAGATGGAACTCCATATCAATTGTCTGCAATTGTTAGCGGGGTCCTTTGCAGTCCGAAGTCTCCTCAAGGATCAAGGGAATTGTTGTGTACTCCTCCGCATGGACAATGTCTCAACAGTAAGATATGTCAATCATTTGGGAGGGACCAGGTCCAAGGTCCTAGCGGATCTGGCGAAGGCGTTTTGGCATTTTTGTCTGGACCGCAATATTGTATTGAGGGCAGAATCCCTTCCGGGGATCAGCAACGAGGTAGCGGATTGGAACTCCAGACACCTTCAAGACAGAAGCGACTGGATGTTAGACAGGGGCCTTTTTGCCAGGATAGAATCCCTTTGGGGTCCGTTTACAGTGGATCTGTTTGCCTCAAGGCTAAATTGTCAGGTACCCAGGTTCTTCAGTTGGAGACCAGATCCTGCCGCTCTAGCTACCGATGCGTTTCTGCAGGATTGGTCAGGTCACAGGCTGTACGCCTTCCCTCCCTTTGCAATGATACCCAGAGTATTGGTTCAGGTTTGCAGGCAAAAGATCATGCTAGTGATACTAATCGCCTTTTGGCCTTCCCAAATTTGGTTTTCAGCTCTCCTAGAGCTCTCAGTAGACATTCCTCGTCTTCTTCCCTTTCATCCACAGTTACTAACGAACCCGGGAGGTTTCCCTCACAAGTTGGTCCTTCAGGGGCACCTCTCCCTTATGGCATGGAAGATTTCAGCACTTCCTGGTGCTTCCGAGGACTTTCGCAGGACTCTATGTCAGTCATCAGAGACTCTTGGGCCCCCTCTACCAAGGTGGGATACTCTTCAGCGCGGAACCGCTCGGTTAGCTGGTGTGTGGTTAGGCACCTCAATCCCATTTCTGCCCCTCCGGTAGAGGTGGTTAATTTATTAGTGGATTTATTTAAAGAAGGCAAAGCTTATAGAACCATTATGGCTTCAGGTCTGGTATCTCAGCGGGTCACCTTTTGGTGTAAGGGGAACCCATAGGTAGACATATTTTAGTGAGAAGAGCACTCGAGTCTATTCGTATCAAAATCCCTCCAAAGCCTAAGTATTCAGTCCTTTGGGATGTTAATCTGGTATTAGATCTGTTTAATGCCTGGGCCCCCAATGAGTCTTTACAACAGCTTTTTTCCAAATTAGCAATGTTGCTGTGCCTGGTGTTTATTAAAAGAGTTTCAGATATCAGAGCTTTAGATGTAGATAATAAAATGTTTACTCCTCAAGGAGTTACCTTTTTTGTTTCACGAAGAACAAAGTGTATGACTTCCTCTAAATCTTATCCAGCCGTCCCGGAAAACAGCAAATTGTGTGTTATAGCATGTTTGAAATGTTTTGAGTCAAAAACTGAAAGTTTGAGGCCTCCTAGTACCTCTCAGCTGCTGATTTCCTATAGGAAACCCCATAAGCCTGTATCCCCTTCCACTTTGGGCAGATAGGTTAAGTGGGTCATGCGGGAGGTGGGAGTTGACACTTCCTCTTTTGGTCCCCATTCTGTTAGGGGTGCTATGGCCTCAAAAGCCGCCTTTTTGGGAGGCAGCCTAGACCAGATCCTTAAAGCAGCTGATTGGTCCCGAGAGTCAACTTTGAAATCATTTTATCATAAACGCATTGATCATGTAGCTGTTAATGTGCTGCAAGGGCTTTGAACTTGCATAATAGGAGCCTCCTGTCTTGCCATAGAATACCTAATCCCCCACAATAGCGTGAGATGGGGGTTTAGATTCTATTAAAGACAAAGAGGTGAATATTATATCACTTGTGTTTTGGTTATTTCAGATTTCGGGTGAGAAGTCCTGCTTTAAGAAGATCGGTACAGTTTATGTTGTGAGAGTTCAAGTTTGCCTGTCTACATGGAATTATCGCTCCTGGTGCTTCGTGGAGGATTGCTACAGTGAACATTCATGAAAGGACAGCATCAGAAAGAGGAGTTTGTGTTAGAGGAAGGGACATTTATGGAACTGGCTCTATGCCCATTGGTTACCCTGGGGGCATGACCTGTCTTCCATTTTAGATTGGGACATGTATATAGTGTTGGTTGAAGTTGTGTTAAAATGTTATTCAGAAAAGTTTTACACAAAAGTTTTACTTCTTTGCTGCTGTATGTCAGAGTAAAGATAGTTAATGCATAATATTCGCCTCCTTGTTTTTAATAGAATCTAAACCCCTATCTCACGCTAGTGTGGGGGATTAGGTATTAGAAACCACTGCTGCTACTGCTGCAGGCTACTGAAGCCAGGGCTAGACTTAATTGAACACAGCTGCCAGAGTCTGCAATCAGCCCCACCCTGCTGGCCTGCTGGCTGGGAGGGCCTTTATAAGCTCACTTTGAACAGTAGCAGTTGTCAGTCAACTGCTTCCACTGGAAGTTTGTGCTGGTGCTCCTGTTACCAGTTTTTGACCTTTCCTGGAAATCCTCTTTTAGCCTTTTGATTCCTGTTGCTGTTGATGCTTACAGCTCCCTCTCCAGTCTGCTGCAGCCTTCTGCCCTGCTCCTCTGGGCTCCCACCTGGCGGCTCTGGCACACTCTGCTGCCTTCTGCTCTGCTCCTCTGGGATCCCACCTGGCGGCTCTGCCACACTCTGCTGCCTTCCGCCCTGCTCCTTTGGGCTCCCACCTGTACCTTCTGCCCTGCTCCCGTGGGCTCTCACCTGATGGCGCTGCTGCACTCCGTTGTCTTCCGCCGTACTCCTCTGGGCTCCCGCTACCTTCCGCCCTGTTCCCCTGGGCTCCCGTCTGACAGCTTTGCCGCACTCCGCTGCCTTCTGCCCTTCTTCTCTGGGCTTCCCTGCCTGGCAGCCTTGCCACACTCCTCTGCCTTCTGCCCTGTTCCTCTGGGATCATTGCCTTGCTTCCTGCCTGTTCCAACTTCTGATATCCTATCCTGTCCTGTCCTGTACCTGGTTATTTCTTTCAACACTGTTTTCTACTTGTATACATCTTGGTCCACCGTGGTGTCTCCACTTGAATCCGTTTTACAGTGTGACCCTGGGTTGGTCTCCGTTCAGATCAGATAAGGGAAGACTTCTGTTGCCTTCACCTAGTTCGTTGAAGTCGTACCTGCCTCAGTATATGGTCTTTCAATTTTACCCTTGCACTGAGTACAACAGTTTCCTCGGCACGCCTAAGTCATGATGTTGCTGTATGACTGTTGTTAAGAGTAATCTGCTGGTACCTATCCCAAGGGCTTTCCTTAATCCCTGGAGACCCCTTATCATATTCCAGTACACCCTTATTTCTGTTCAATCCAAGTTGCCCAGCGTATTTGCTAGTCTTTGCCTTTTCTCCGTCTCTTTGTTTACAGCCTGCTCCTGCAGTTCCTGTGAATACCTGTTTCAACTAACAGCTTGGTATGTACCTTTAATCTGTTATATTCTAGCATTGTCTCTGGAATCTCCCTTAATCTACTTGCATACAGTGAGAGATAGCCTCTGCCCTGTACTCTCTGACTAGACTTATGACACATGCATATTATATCCCATGCAAGTAATCAGAGGTACATCATGCTCGAGGATAGATTACTTTGTTGTGTCGGAAAGCTTGCTTCACATAGCAACAGCCATTGATGTGAAAATCATGTATTGTAGTGATCACCTGATGGTGAATTTAAAGATGAAATATGTGTTGGAATATGTTAGGGAGGATTCTCATTCTATGGCTAATTTCCCTTACCTATAGAGTTCCCCAGCAGCTTTGCTGGATTTGAAGGGTTTGTTTCTTTTTTCCTGCTAAGAGTGAGACTCTTTTTCCACTCTTAGGCATCTTTGCTATGTGTGTTCTAGGCTATTTTTTGTGTTTAATGTCTATGGGATTTTCTCAACCCCATAGGAACCATTTTTATCCACATGTGTTACACAGCACCCTCTATGCAGTAACACAGGGGTGTCGTAGCGACCCCCAAACATAGTCTCCATACCCTGGGGCTGACTACTGTCCCCCAGGGCAGGTAAAGTCCCAATTGACTTTACTATTCAATTTTTATGAACTAAACCAGTACAACCCATCTTAGTATGGAGGTACTGGGAAGGGTTAATAGTTTTTCCCTTATGTTCATTTTCGAGGGGGTACCTTGCAGTCCCTCTCTCTAAAGTTTCTGGCTGGTGGCAGTGGTTACTACTGAAAATATTCGACTGCAAATATTTTCCTATGGGAATTTCCCATTGTTCGAGGCTACCACTTTTCTGACAGCCTCTAACATACCGCTGGTTTATTTTTATATTAACTTTACTCCGGTAGGTTTTATTTGCCAGAACTTTAATATAAATTCTTTCTCGTGTCTTTCGCTAAACTTCTAACCCAGTTCGGGGATCCTTTGTTCGTCCTTTTGGCGGGCTTCTGCCAAGAAGCCCTTCTTTCAGCGCCACCGAGTCTGGGGTGGGTCCGTTGTGTGGGAGGGGGCGTAGGACCCCTGGACAGGGTTGCCTCCGCAACCCATGTCGCACTCTATCCTGATAGGCTGGAGGGTCTCCCGCCAAGATGACCACTCCACTGTTTGAGTGACAGCTAGGCTGTATGAATGGGGATCTTTTTGCATAAAAGCAGGGTCCTGAGGACTGGAAGAGCAAGACGTCGCCACTGGAACTAAGAAGCCGAAGAGGAGAGAAGCCAAAGACATCTGCAACGACTGAACCACCGGTGAAGCCCTGCTGCAGCGTCTCGCCACTTTTCTCCACACGACGAGAGGAGATCTTCATCTGCAAGAGCCTTCTTCCCTTGAGCCGGTGGGGCCAACCAGTTTGCCAATGGCCTTCCTGGACCTGCCTTGGTCGAATCGCCAGTACCCTGTACTGGGAGGCCGGATAGCCAGGCACCTGTCCACCCGGACTGCGATTTAAAGGAGCGTACCTTTTATTCGTCGGGCAGCACCATGGCTGGTTTTATCCCTGGGTAGTGCCGTAACTCGAACCTTCCTCCACGACGAGAGCCTCTCTTCCTCTGCTGGATCCCCCGAACTGCAGGAACTACCAGGAACAACTTCCACCGCAGGAGCCACTTCTTCATTTCAAAGGTACATTGTTCCGCCAGGCCGCCCTTTCTTCGCGGTAGCACTAAAGGTGTTAAAATCCTTTTCCTCCCTGTTGGGTTGGCCTCCCCTCTCTCTTAACATTGTCTTTCGCTTTCTGCATCCACCTTTTTAAAATCGTTAACCAAAGACTTGACTGCACCTACAAGAATATTTTGCTCCTGGGCCCTTGCCCTGTACCACTGACTCTGGCACAGGCCTACTGACTCTGGCTACATTTGTTAGATCTGCCTTCTTTAGATTGATTCTCAAGTCGAACTGTGTTGGTGCTTCTGCTTCCGCTAACTACCCTTTTCTTCCCATTTCTAAACCTTGTGAAATGCCATTTTGCCCAGTTTTCATTTAAGTATATTCTATACTGATGCACTGTCTTGCTTAAACTGGTTCACAAACTTCTGGGAAGTGTTGCTAGGGTGTGTATGAAGCTATTTCTATATAGCTTGTGCTTTCCCTCCCTTGTGTGTGGTTTCTACTGTGCCGTTTTGCTCAGTTTTCACTCTGGTTCACTTGGTCTACAATTTAACTAGGGAGTGTGTATATTTTTCCTTGACTTAATTTTAACTTGCTTGATGACTGTGATAAATGTGTTTTACTAGAAGTGTATAAAATAAATATATATCTACTTTTTAATACAAAGCTTTGGTCAGTGTTTCCTTGTCCCATAGTACTGTAGGCCTAATGTGTAAACCCTGAATACTGCTCATCTCCCTCTTGAGATAAGTCTGACTGCTCAGCCACAGCTACTAACTAAATCTTTGTGGTACAGACTGATACCAAAGGGGATTTATTGCTCTCACCTATAGTCCTAATCTTCTGTAGTGCTCCCTAAGGAAACTGCACAGGATTCTGCCTAACAGAATATCACAAAAGAATCAGTCATCTAGCATTGAAATGGATCAACCTGTAAAGTCGGTTAGATGGAACCCGAAACTATGTCGGGAAT
The DNA here is from genome assembly GCF_040938575.1 of Ambystoma mexicanum. NCBI lineage: Eukaryota > Metazoa > Chordata > Amphibia > Caudata > Ambystomatidae > Ambystoma > Ambystoma mexicanum. Next base: position 1,301,217,355 of record NC_090923.1, on the reverse strand, counting down.
TTGGTTATCTTGTAAATCGTGACTTTTGGTTTATGCGTACTATGCCAGCCTTCCTGGGAAATAAAATTAAGATCATGAATTTAAATACAAACATGATGAAATTTCACCTGTCAGCTATATTGAACGCACAAAAAAGTAAGGTGACGAAACGCTCTTGCAAATTTAGTGATCAAATTGCGGCAATTAAACGCAATTGTAACAGTGATATTAGAAGTGCTAAATCCTCTATTGCTGACTATGGTGAATTTGCAACAGCAAAAAAAAAAATACAGCCATGTAGCAGACAAAAGATTAAGATAATTAAGATTTACCAACATTTGGAAGAAAACCAACACCTTATAAAAACAAAGGACATTTGGGGTATTCTACGCTCCAAGGGGAAAAAGATGCAACCGATGTTCCACTCTGATATCTCTGCTACCACATGGTCTGAGTATATGACATATAGATACCAGTTACCGCCAGAGTTCAAAGTTACAAATATGTACGAGCCTACTGACAAGATGGTTGGTGAATGTCCCTGGTCTCTGACAGATGTTGTTTGGGCTATTCAAAAACTATCTTACTCCAAGGCGGCGGGCCCTGACGGAATTCCTGCAGGTGTATGCAAGGATGACCCCTTTTTTTGGGCAAAAATCATTAAACCATCTTTCGAATTTATTTTTGAGACCAAAACTATACCCAAATCTTGGTTATGCGCTATAATAATACCTACTCACAAAAAAGGGCCTATTGACAATCCCGCTAATTTTCGTCCCATCTCCCTGATTGACGTGTCAGCAAAGGTTTTTGCAAGGCTGCTGTTAAGGGACTTAGAGGTGTGTGTTGTCAACAACAATATGTTATCAAAATTTCAAGTAGGTTTTCGCAAGACTATGGGAACCACTCTTAGTGCAACAATCCTTTCCCACCTGTTGGAATCGACTCTTACCTCTACCTCGGGGGTGGTCTAAATGGCATCATTAGACCTCTCTTCTGCTTTCGATAGCGTTATTAGGGATAGGTTGTGGAAAAAGCTTTTGGACTATGGAGTCCCCGCTCACTTGGTAGCGCTTATAGCACTTTTGCACTGTAACACATCTTATATGGTGAGGATTAAACAGGATGGTACCACTACCGAAGCTATACACACAGAGATAGGCGCTAAACAAGGCTGTCAATTGGCAGCCATTCTGTTTAATCTTTACATATGTGATGTAGGTAATTTGTGGGAAAAATTGGTGGTCTTTCCAGTAAAATTGGGCGATACCCGCATAAACTGGTTGGCCTTCGCTGATGATATTATTCTATGTGATCGCACACCATTTGGCCTGCAAACGAAATTAAATGCATTTCACGAATATGCAAAAAGTAACAATTTTGCAATTAATGTCAACAAATCAAATATAATGGTATTTGCCAATAGAAAAAAGGTGTGCAGATACACATGGAAAATGAACAACATGGTGATTCAGCGTGTGACAAAAACAAGGTACTTGGGTTACAATTTGTGTGATTCAACCTCCCTGGCTATGTGGAAAGATACGTTGATTCTAAAGGCAATTCCACTTATTTCACAAATGAAGGTATTATACTTCAAATATACGAAGTTTTCCCTTAAACCACTGTTCGAATTTTACACCCTAAAAGTGGAACCTGTGTTATTATATGGTCTTGACTTGTGCATCTTGGATCTAACAACAATCCTTAACAGGATCAAAGGAAAAATATGGAAGTGTGTTCTGAACATTCCAAAATCATCTCCTGATGATTCTGGTGGCGCAAGCTAACGAACTACAGTAAAATGTTGTATCCTCCTCCAAACTCATTATATCAAGACTTCTGCGAAATGGTCAATAAACAATATCCTACATCTATACAATGTTACGTGAGGAAAATGGAAGATCTTTTATCCTCTATCGCCATGGATCACAAGGATCTATATGAACGATGCATCGTGGTAAAAAGGAAATTCTTTCAAATGGACTGGTCTAATATCATCAATCTCAATGCAAAATACAAATCCTATAAAGGTCAATACTGTTTTGTTTCATAAACAATCACCAAAAATGCAATATTTAATAATTTTTCCATGTCCTAAGGTCAGGAATTTGTATTTGAGATTTAAGTTAAATGTCATACACACAGGAGAAAGAACTAAGCACTGGTCTGAAACCTATGACATCACAGAAGGGATATATTGCAGATTTTGTAATAGCAAAGACACCCCTGAGACGTTAAAACATCTTGTGATATACTGTACTCAATTTGAAACCAATCGCAGCGACCTTATGGGTCAATTCTACAATGGTAATTCGGCATCCTCTAGAGAATTGCTGTGGTGCCAATGCATGTGGGGAAAATCGCAAAAATTAATAATAGCATTAACATGTTTTATTGCGGTAATAGAGCAAAGAACCCAAGACTCTGAAAAATAGGCTGATACTTTTTGTGATTTATGTAAAGCAACATGTGTTGATTATGCGATGTTTTAAGTTTAAGAGACTTCTTTTAGCTGACCAATTCTAATGTATACTTGAATTAATTGTTTTTATGTTGTAATGTATCTCTTGTTCTCTTTTGCTCTCTTTTACATTTGTTTTAATGTTTGTCTATCAAATATTTGTAAAGGTGCATTGTACCAAAAACAAAAGAAAATAAAAAATAAAAATAATGAGGCCCAATGTTATCTATCGGTGACTTGATAATGCAAAATGTCAGCATACATAACGGAAACATGTACACAGTTGAATTTTGAAGCATACCTCTGTCGGTCCTTCACTAATTCCTATGTGAATTGCCATGTTATCCCTGAAGTATGAAACGGGGCATAGAGGCATTATGATTTGCACCATACATACTGTGCTAACGTCATAGGCATATATTCTCCACCCATGTGTATATCTAATATCATTCTTAACACATCACAAAAAATGTCCCATCTCATGGTCCGTGTTCAGGCATGAGTGGGTAGTCCTTAAGAGGCATATAACCTTTGCCTCGGTTTGCCTGAGTGTCCGCTCTCTGTGACCTCCTCTCTGTCTCAGGGTGACTTTCCTGAAACCAATAAAACAAAGTTCTGATTTCAATGACTATAGGGAGGATGCGATTTATACTTTTCAAGACAAATACAGGGATCAATCTAGATCTAAAACAAGAGAGAGTACACCGACATCCTCACCGAGTAGCTCAGATGTGGAATCTGGCCCAGAAGTATCCAACATAGTCAATAGGGACAGACCTGCCACAGACGACCAAACCGGAACGTTTTTTTTTTTTACACCAGATCGGCAGGTACAAGAAAGGCAACAGGGGGTTAAGCGCGAAACACGTACGTTTTCAATTACCCCCTACCATAAACATCATATCTCAGGGGAGAGGAGGAGAGGTAGGAGGGGCGGTAAGAAGCCACACGGATCCCTACATGTAACATGGATTGTACCAATATCCAAATTGACCTATTCAGATTCGACAAGAAAACACAAACTTTGCAACTCGAGTATCCCAATACCAGCCGGCAGAAGAGGGGGCAACTCTGAGTAGACACACCATACAGTATATCGAAAAACATGCATGTATTGACCACGTTGGATGAACCGACAGATATAGACATAAACCGTACATTAAAGGAGCTTGATATTAGGTTAATCAACATCAATATGCTAGAACTTAAACCCAAGTCACGATTTGTACCACCTATGGCACCAGACAATGTAATTGAAACATTTCATCAAGCGGTAATCCAAGACATTCATAGATTTATAGATAACCGCAAGCGAAGATCACATAATCCTGGTTCCATGTGATCATTCCGCCGCAAAAATATCGCGATACAAAAATATTGCCATATTTTTGCGTTCGAAATTCACAATGGACCCTGCGGGGGACACCCCTGCATCATTTTTTAATGTGCGGGGGACACCCCCGCTCCCACATAATATCCCCAATAAAAATATCACCTATGGCGAACCAAACGGCCATATTTACGCCGATATTTGTGTTGGGGGTATTAATACCTGATACCATAATCCTAGCAATCTAGCGGTTTCAGAATGACATGCCCATGAAAATCTCAGACGGGATGATAAAATTGTTATTAAGGAGGCCGATAAAGGAGGAAATATAGCGGTGATGAATCGTACAGACTATCTGCAGATGGCCCAATAACATTTGGACACCACTGGATCTTATCGGAACCTCTGAGCTGATCCTAAATTGACCACAGTAAGGGTGATACAGGAGCAGATACTTAAGTGGCACCATCAAGGGTTGCTGACGGATATGGAGCGAGCATTTCTTCTAGTTCCGGAACATGTGATGCCAACAATGTATTTTTTTGTTAAAATACATAAGGAGTTTCAAACAATACCAGAGGCCCTGCCCATTCTGAGTTGTATTGGCCACTGTGAAACTGTCAGAATACCTAGATATGGATCTCAGACTTTACGTTTACCAACTAGCAACATATTAGAAAGACACTGAGAACTTGGACGTCAAAGCGCTCTATACTTCAATGAGGCATAATCTGGTCCTTAAAACCATTGATTACACGTTCAAGGGGGAACTCAGCATCACACTACAGACACGTAGATATGTACAAGATCACACTGGAGCACAACAAATTTATATTCAATGATACTTATTATTTCCAAACACAGGGAGTCGCAATGGGTGCCAAATATGCACCAGCCCTAGCCAATTTATTCATGGGCATGTTCGACAAACTAATCATTTATGAAGACCATACTTTTGTTTCCAAAGTAATACTATGGCGAAGATATATCGATGACATTTTCATGGTATGGAAGAGTAGTGAAGCTGACCTACTGGGCTTTGTGAGTAATTTGAATTATTGAAGTACCAAAAGAGGTATGCTTCAACATTCAACTGTGTACACGTTTCCGTTATGTATGCAGACATTTTGCATTACCAAGTCACGAATAGATAACATTGTATACCATTTGTTGTCATAGATCCTAAGGTTAATGATCCCTAACGCATAAGCCATTAGACTATATGGCATGGTCATCTTAACAGTGGGGCTGTATATATATATATATATATATTATTTATACTTCTAACAGCGTGATTTTGTTTTTTGTGTACCAAAGGGATTATGCTGGCCTGACAATGTTAAATAGACTGCTTACGATATATCATTTGTCTAAAAGTGAGGGGTAAGGGTATCTGGTGTGTCCAATATTTAGGACGACGTACCTAGCATGATAATCCAGTTAGAGGAGCTCCTCTCTAAGATGACGGACTCGTAACAGGGTATATTCCCAGGATCACGCGCATGCGCACGACCGTACCAACATTTTCCCTTACTTCAAAGTATCACTAACGGCGGCCATGTCTAGAACAAGCAGCGGCACGCCAACAGGCTTAGGACCCCATCGATACATGGGCGGGCCACTACATTTTGCGGGTAAGAGATACCGGCCCCATCTAGGTGTACCTGGTGAGTGGGGGGCAGAATAATACATATGCCCATGGGCCATAATCAGTAAGGAGCAACTACATGCTAATAGATAATGTTTTGCTGTTGTCTGTGTCTTGCTTCATGATGCCTTCATACAGTATATCAAACCAACGAGTTCTGAACATATAACATTAACATTTGCAGATTAAACACTTCGTGAAACGACAGTCTTTCTGCTTGAATGTCCACATGTGATACTGCCCTCCAATCCGGGCATGCCTCCTAACATAGCTGTCTTCGCATATCCTGTCTCCTCTTTCTTTGCTGATCGAGCAGCTGTGAAGATAAGTGCTTTGGTTTTTATTTATAGCTTTACCCGCGTTCAGATAGCGTAAGGCTAGATAAGATTAGCTGAGCACTCCAGCGGAGAGCGCGAGCACGTGACTGGAGGGTTATTCTTTGCCAGTTTTCACCCGCATCGCATGCGCTAATTGTGACAGCACATAGTTGTGATCCATCGCGGAGCGAAGAGGCTGGCGCGCCAGAACTAGATTACGCAGTTCCAGTCACCAGCACCTTTGTTCCGCGGTCAGCACTCACGAGACATGCATTTTTTCAATGCCTGCATTGTGTGCAGGGACGGATAAGCCCTCACATCGTAAAAAGTGCTTTTTCAACACCTGCAGTGAGGGACGTGAGAGATACAGCCTCACATATAGCCGCACGCTTACAGCCCCAGTCACTTTCTATTGCAGCAAAGTTTGATATACAGCACAAGTGCAGCCACGGGTTACATTTTGTGCCCAGCCAGTCTCTGATGGGGCATGCCCAAGAAACCTGAACAATATCCAGCGTGCACTTATTAGCAAAAAGTAGTGCACAGGCAGCAAGATGATGGAGTATGGTGAAATGAGACTAGCAGAGTATACTGCAAACGGCGCTCTGGACAGAGCCCCATTTCAACACATCTACACAGGGCAGCCATCATGCCCGTGCAGCACCCGAGGCAAAGGGCAGCTCCTACAGAAGCTGCTCCAGATTGTATTGACTCGTGTTAGCCTGTTAGGCCTGCAGCCGCCAACCAGCAGCTACTGGCATGGTAAGTGAGGCTCTGGGCAGGGGGTGAAGACATCACTGCTCCCCACTAAACTGACCAACCCAATCTTACACTTTTCTATATTTTCTTATTTCGAGCAAACCCTGTGAAAAAGCCTCTGAAGATACTTATTAAAGGGCAAAGATTACAACCAGTCCAAACAGTAAAATACCTAGGAATCTAATCAATCGTCAACTGATATGCAATGGATGGAATATCTAAAAATAAAATCCTTGTCCTTAGCTCGACAAGCATCAGCCATCCATAAAAAATATGGAAAATTCTCCATAATAACGGTATGGACATTTTACAAACGAAAAGTAACAGCTATCCTAACTAATGGTAGTGAATCAACAACAACAATATTCCAAGACAAATATGGTTGAAGACAGAAGCCATTTTATGGAGGAAAGTACTTTGTTTGCCAAAATCATATCCAATGCCAAGAATCAGATTTGAGCTGGGGATACAATCTCTAGATTCCATTGTCAACTGGAAATACCTGGATCTCTACAGAAAAACCCTGATAGATTATAACATACCTTCTATCAAGTTTCTCCATGAAAAAATAAATGCCACAAATGTCACAGTAATAAATGTCTGGAAAGCATTCTGCACACAAAGGCTTGAAATCATAGATGTTACAGAAGAAATGCTAATGAACAGGCCACAGAGATTGAAATTGAAAATAAAAACAAACGATTGGATCAATACACAAAAAATCAAATCAGAGTACAAAATGAACATACACACGTATTTAGATGTGAGAGCTCTGAATGAATTGCCTCAATATTTGAAGCATTTCCTAGATCGGCGCACCAGAGATATATATCTAAAATTAAGATTGAATGTACTAACGACGCGGGAATACAAGGCGCACACTTCACAAATCGAAAAACATGAGAACATTTGCAGATTTTGTAAATGCGACAATCAGACAGAATCCCTGTTTCATTTCATCATGGAATGTAAGGCATTGTCTGACAAACGGGACCTATTTGCCAACATGCTCTCCCGAACAAACAGAAATATGGACATCAACGAACATTGGGAATATGTTATGACGGGACCTGACAAACTCCTGGTCATGAGAGTGATACAGTTTTGGGAAACACTAAAGATGGTCAACAATGATTCAGATGGTGCTTGATATCGGTCACATACTAAAAAATCTGCTACTACCTGGAACAAAATAATTTGGTTGAATTATGATGGATTTTTGTATTTTTTAAGTTTGAAGTATGTAAGTCTGTCTCAATGAACAGAAAGAGAGATGTAAATAACATGGTAAAAAAAAAATAATAAATTTCGAACTCATACTAAATGATTTTAATAAAAAAAAAATAAAAAAAATAAAGATATGGTTCTCGCTAGATATATGAATTGTACATACGTGGGTGATCTATAGGAAGAGGCTTTTCATCTGTACCTATGAAGCATTTTTCTTTCTTTCTCTTCTATTTTCTTCTTTGTTCTTGCTATATTTTAAACAGCTCCCATCATTGAATTTGAAGTGTTGGGAGCCTTTTAGATTCAGACAATGGCACTAGTTTGATCCTCTAGATATAACTCGCAGTAGGGTACTCTGTAGCCCGAAACTTGAAACCCAAAAGGGATGGTCCACAATAATCTCTTTGTGAGCAAGTTATAGCTCACAATACCACACAACAGAACGTGTATCTAAAGAAAATTCAGCATTATGCAGTGTATGTCAAGATCATGGTAGTGCATAACTTACACTCACAATAACATAGACAAAGCATGATAACATGGGGATATACCATTGAATCATTACTTTTCAGTATTATATCTAGAGAAAAGAATATCGGTATTGGTTCTCTATTATCATACAAATGGTAGAACTTAAAAGCTATATTGTATTTTCATATCCCACATACATAACTGCATTATGCAGTCTTAGGATAGGATTACATGAGACTGTTATCGAAGTTTTGTACATAGAATTGCAACATGCGATCTATGATATCATTATGTGTTGTGGATACAAATTTAGGTTTTGAGGATCGCACCATGCTCTTTATCGCAAATGTGACAAATGTGAATAGCATATGCCATGAGATGGCACCAAATGGGACTGCATGAGATTAATACGAAATTTCGCACAAAGAAATGCACCATGCACTTTATGATGCTGCCATGTGATTCGGATATCAGAGTACTAGAAATTGCACTGTGCACTTTATCATGTTATTTATTCTGATGTTAAATGTGGTTTGAGATTACACTGCACATTACTATTGAACTATGAAGTTTATATGGTTCAAAAACAATATGCAGAGTTGGTATTCACCTATTCATTAAGATTGCAGGTGGGCTATTTGTTTCAAGTACACCGAGTGAAACAAGCGTTCAGTATTCACTGCAAAGGAGGGTGAAAAGTCAGTTTGCATAAATGGTCAATGGGAAGTGGATACAGTCCCCTTTCTATTCCCATTGGCATTAGACTTGTGAGGCAATAAATGTGGGTCCATTGTGAATACAAGATCATGTGACCAAGCTACTAGTAGTAGCGAAACGTGTCATCCATTGCTGGTCTTCTGCTGTTTGTAGGTTAGGTGAGGGCTGGAAGCAATAACAATTTTAAAATCATTTTTTTGAACATTAAAAGGAATTTTTAACTTATCGGACTGAGGTGCAGTTTGTTTGGCGTACTGGAACTTTATTTCACTTTTTATTTTGTGAGTGCGGCTCATGACCACACCGACGCATTGGTGTAGGAAACTCTTGGAATATATATTTCACGGCCGTGTAGTTATGGTTAAGTTGCTGTTTCCATAGGAAGAGCACTTTTTGGGCGGCTTATAACTCCGCTCCCCCTGGACGAATCCTCACCAAACTTTGCAAAGTATATGGGCCACTCTGAATTGTTTTGCAAAGTTTGGAGATGTTTGGTGCAGGGGGGCAAAAGTTATAGGGGGGTCCCAAAACATCTTTTATTTCCCATAGACTGAATGGGGGAAAAACTTTGCGCACGGCTACAGGTCAAACCGCTGGACGGATTTTGACGAAATCTGCGGCAGGTACAGGGGCTTGGTCCAGAAAGCGTGCTTTTGTAAATTTGGTGACCATCCGTGCAGTATTTTTCTTTATAATTATAAAAAAGTAGGTCTGAAAAAATGTGTGATATCTATGTCCGCTCCGCGGTCACACTTCTCTGTTCGGGTCACGAACAAGATACCGATTGGCTAAAGGGCTGGCGTCATGACCGCGGACACTCGACGTCTCTGCCCATTGGCTGCTGCGAGACGTGTTCTGCGTCAGATTGTTTGGATGCGCCCGACATCTTGGATCCGCCGAAAGCGTAGCAACAACCAGCGTACACATGCTCTATTCATGAAACTCTTTTGCTGTGTCACAGAGCATTGGGAAAGGTTCAGACAGTAAGACATGGGTGATCAATGCATTTGTTCTGGGGGTCGGTCTTCATGATGTCATTTCTATGGACGCCTTGTACGCACAGTAAATGTGGGGTGTAATAACGATAGCACTGCAGTCCATGCAGTGGACAGGAACCTTGTAACTGTTGAAAGCACACGCTTATTGGTAGGCAACATTGAAATTGACACCATGCCGTGAATGCATTATTTTTTCCGATGGCTATTATTATATTCATTAGCACGCCCCCATGGGTGTCAAATGCTACAGTGGTTGTGGCCAGGGCCTAGAGTCTTGGATGCATGGCCGTCGGCCGAAGGCCTTACTTCCAAGACTGTAGGCCCTGGCCACAACCACCGCCGCATGTGCCACCCATGCATACACCCGTAGTGTTGCGTTTTGATTGGCAAGTTGTGGGGAGTGCGTGCAGTCCATGCACCCAAGAACAAAGTGATAAGTACTAGACGTGGAAGCCACTGCACACCCATCCCATGTAAGATCTACAGACATACAGCTAGGAGTGAAGCCTCTGGCCAGAAGCACTGAAGGATAACACACCTATAGAATAACCCCCACTACCACACATCACTGAGGTGGTTGTGGGGAGACCCTGCACTCTTGGGTGCATGGCCAAAGGCCATGCACCCAATAATACACTTGTACCTTCTTAATGACGTATGTTCTATGGCCTCCTTGTACGCACAGAAAAGGAGGGGTCCAATAAGGCCAGTATTTCAGCCCGTGCAGTACACGGGGAAGTTGTTACAGCTGTAAGGACACGTGTGGTGTTAGGGAATATTGAAATTGACACCATGCCGTAATGGCTATACCTTTTCCTAAGTTGTTACTGTTGTAAGGACACATGTGGTGTTAGGGAACATTGAAATTGACAGCATGCCGTAATTGCTATACTTTTTCCTAAGGTTATTGAATTCATCAGTACGCCACCATGGGTGGCCCATGCTACGGAGGTTGTGGCCAGGGCCTAGAGTCTTGGATGCATGGCCGTCGGCCGAAGGCCTTACTTCCAAAACTCCAGGCCCTGGCCACAACCACCGTAGCATGTGCCACCCATGCATACACCCGTAGTATTGCGTTTCGATTGGCAAGTAGTGGGGAGTACGTCCAGTCTTGGGTGCATGGCCAAAGGCCATGCACCCAAGAACAAAGTTATAAGTACTAGACGTGCAAGCCACTGCATACCCATCCCATGTAAGATCTATGGACATACAGCTAGGAGTGAAGCCTCTGGCCAGAAGCACTGAAGGATATCACACCTATAGAAAAACCGCCACTACCACACATCACTGAAGTGTTTGTGGAGAGGCCCTGCACTCTTGGGTGCATGGCCAAAGCCCATGCACCCAAGACTGAAGTCATAAGCAGTGGAGTTACAAGTCAATATGGGTGTGGTGTAATGCGCTAGTTGTGTTGACACCCTAGTGTCTTAGCTTCATGGCTGCAGACGATGGTCCTAAAGTAAATTTATAAGTAGCTAATTTACAAGGAACATGGTTTTGATATGCAGCGATGGTTGTGGATAGGAACTATACTCCTTGTACCTTGGTCGTAAGGCGTAGCTGGAAGGTTACTCACCAAAGATGCAAGGGCCAGCCTACAGGCACTACAGCATATTAGTATCATAGATTAGACGTGTAGATTCTCATGTGTAGAAAATGACTGCCAATATACTTACTCCTTACTTTGTTCAGAATCCACATGCATTTTTTAAGTGGCTATCGTACTTGGCGGAAGTATCACTTTTTCCATTTCTGCGATGAAAGAAAAAGGTGTGTTAGTGTTTGCATTTTTTGAAAATTTACTACATTGCATAATAGACAGTTAACCTTTTTTTTACCCTCATATTTAGTTTACAAACCAGTGTACTGTGCATTGCGCTCAGTTTCTGTGTTTGCTTTTCTAATCCTTGGGTATGGGGAAAAAAATCCTTGTCGGATTAAAAAAAAACTTAGTTTCCTATGGTACTAACTACTTCCTTGTTTCCTTTGAGTGTTTCCTTCATCTTTCTGATCAATGTTATGTTTGTTGCCTTCCTGCCCATTTTTAACAACAGTTAGATACCTGTAGGCGTATTCAACCTGTGCATTTGTTTCCAACGATCTGTGACAATCATTTATTTGTGTCATTCTTCCATCTTGTTGGGTAGTTAGATACCTGTGGGCGTATTCTAACTGTTTGTAGTCTTTCACATAATTTGTTGACAATCTTGAAGTACACATTATTTCGTACATTTTGGCTTTAAGAACATTAAATACGCATTTGTTAGGTTAGCTGGCAATCTCTGCTTTAGAGTAATGGTGCTATCATTACATTCAAACCATCCAAAATTCTTTTTAATGTATGCAGTGTAATGACCTGCATTGGTTGTAGCTCCTGCATGGTAGATTATTCCTACTGTTGTAAAGGTTTTCTTTCCAAGTGACACTTGACCATGTGTGAATCCAGTCAGTTTGCAGTTGTTTTTGGTGCCATTTGCATTGTAAACTAGAAGCATAAGTATTATGTAGGCACTATGTGATTGTATCAGTAAGGTGGAGCGATTGTCTGAATTGTAACTACTACATAATCTGCCATAGTTTGCATTTTGTACAAGTTGCTGAAATGGAATGCTCTCACAATTTGGTATGGAAACATACACAAATCACTCATTTGGGATTTTTTCCTGTATCACTTTGCTACAGAGAGTGAATGTATGTTTCCACATGTACGAAATTAGGAAGATTTCATTTACAGGTATGCTTTTGTTTTCCAATACTAATAGTATGTACATTAGAAATTCTTGTGGATCTTCTTGTGAGTTCATAGTGAATCTCACCATTCCAACACAGTCGTCCAATTGTTGCCTTACCCCATAAACACTGTATGTGTTGTCAGGATTGCTTGTTGCATTTCTATGCAGCACTAACATTTGCAAACACAATTGGTCTGTACTGTGCAGGTAAATATTGTTAACAATTGGTGGCAATTGAAATAGAATATTCATTGCTACATTTGCATAGCAACTTACCCCACTTTCATTTGCAAATTTGAATGGCCCAGCAAGTTCTGTATCTGAGAGCATTTTTCAGTTTTTCTGTTGCTTCTTTGCTGACGTCCCTGGTTTACATTCCCTAATAGGTTGTTCTATGTTTGCTGCAATTGATGAAACTTTAGCTTCTTTTCTTTTCTTTGCGGAATTTGCTGTTGAATTCTGTTGCATTTCTGTTTCATTTACTTTTCTTTTACCACATTTCACTTTATCTGGAACAGGGTATTGTTTCAGATGAGGGGTGTACAGTGAACGCAATCTATTGTATTCTAGAATGCAAGGAATATCAACTTTGACTTTACGTGAATCAAAGTTTATTAGCAATAGACCGTCAAGTGTACGTAAGCGTGATAATGCCACGTAGCTCATGCCTTCCTTAAACACTGTGTTTCATATATATATCAATGCTTTGTCTAGGGTAAGACCTTGGGATTTATGAATGGTAACTGCATATGCAAGAGTTAGAGAGAATTGCTCTCTACGTACATACATGTCTTTGAAGAGAAGGAATCGAGCAATTGAGCGCCCTATCCTTTTCACTTCTGAAACTTTATCAAAGCGAATATTTACAAACTGAATGTTGCTATCACGTGGGTATGATTGAAAGCCAACAACTGTGCCCAGTGCTCCATTAACTAGCCCTTGCTCTACGTCAAGGTTACGTTTAAGCATTACTATTACTATTACTACTATTTAGTCTTGTTGTGGCTTGCTCACACATGGGTACTGTCATACCATGTACGTCTAGTTTGTCTGTGGCGCTAATTTCTATTATTGGTTGCATTTCTTTCTTTAACATTGTTTCATTGAATTTGAAACAGCTTGCAAGAGTTGGCATTAAGGCCATACAATTGACATTTTTGTGCACTATTTGTTCGATAACATCAGTTGCACATGCATTATCGCCATAAAGTGCATGTATATGCCGGTTTTTCAATACAACTTGTGCTTCTTGCGATAATACACCAACTCTAATACTTTTTGAGATGTTGGCATAAGTGAGATCTGCAGATTGCCGCATGTTCTCAGTTAATTCTCTGTATTGGAAATGTTGCCAAAGGTTAAAATTACCTATGCTACCAAAAGTTTTCCGGAAGAGTTTGTGGCCTAAGGTTTTAAAAATCGGTTCACCTTTTACTGGTGTCAATTGTAGAAGATCTCCAAAAATGATAATGTGTTTCCCTGCAAAGAGTTCTTTGTTGTTATTTTTAAGTATTTCTTGCAATCTGAGATGAATCAAAGCCAACATTAGGTTGGAGACCATGCTCACTACATCTATTAGTAGCATTTTCTTTTGTTTCAATACTCTATGTAATTCCATTGCAGCTTCTGCAGAAAGTTTGTAGTAGTCTAATTTATTTTGAAGCTCTACTGGAAGCAGTAGTAATCAGTGTAAAGTCACACCGCCTCTGTTGTAGGCAGCTAAACCTGTGGGGGCCGTTACAACAGCTGACAGTTTGTTGTTTGTCAATTGTTGAAGGAACTTGCTGATGATTTTGATTAAGAATGTTTTCCCTGATCCAGCTTCACCACTGACGTACAGCATTATAGGTTTGTAATTTTGGCAGGTACATTCTTTATTTTTGTGTTGTACACCATGTACAATTTGTTTTGTTACGTCTTCAAAAACGGTGCGCTGATCGTTGTTAAGTTTTGCTTGTTGTACAGTTAAGTCTTCTGTATCTTCGTGATACTGATACATGGTGTTTTCTACTTCTCCCATAGCTTCTTCAGCCTCATTTGCTATTAGTGGTTGTCCTAGTGGTTCTTGACGTCCTGTTACAGAAGGTTGAATACTGTCGGAAGAGTCCTCATCTAGTTGGGCCTGAAGTTCTTCTTCCTGTTGCTGCTCATTGGGTAACATTGTTTTGTACTGCGTGATGTTCACGTCGGTGATGGTGCTTTCATTTGCTTTGAAAGGATCTTCATAGCAGTCATAATTATCTAGTATGTCTTCCTCTTTTCTCCATGGTTTGAAAAGTTGTAACAGAGACATGTAATATAGTTCTTTCTGTTGAGGATTTTAATGACAATTTTACATGATTAATTAAGCTTCGTTTGGTAAGTTTCACTAAGCTCCCTTCACAATCGGTCACTCTAGATCTACGTTTGCTTTCATCAGGTTTTACATTATTTTTGTATGCAAAGGTTTGAGCTATGTGGTATAGAAACATGCTTTCCAGAGTGGTACTCCTGTTCGGATAGTATGTGTCCAGTAAATTGTTTTTTAGAATGTCTTGGCTGTTGGGATCATTTCTGGCAATTGTTTCTATGTCCTCATATGATTTTAGCACTCTTTTTCTAGATTTTGCAGGACCAAGACTGCGCCATACTATGTTGTCTGGTTTTCCATGCAAAGCAGTGCCGGATAAACTATCTGCTGCTTCATAGGCCCCACATTCTCTATGAAAGAGTATTTTTATGCCTAGGCTGTACAATTTCTGTGATAAGGTTTTGTCTGATGCTAGGTCATCCCAGAGGTCTTCAAGCTCTGTATTTTCTGCTTTTGTTAAGGAGGCTGTAACATTGTTACGCTCACCTGGTTCCACAGGGACGCCACCCAGCCGTAGGGACTCTGGTATCCTTCTCTACGGTTTCCAGGTGTGACCAGCAGGGAGGTTCTGCCTGGAATACAGGTGGGAAATGTTCAAGACTGGGCAACTGGGGTAAACAGCCCCCCACCACCCCGTATGCCCACAGCCTCTCTGGACCTCTCCTCACCTTGTTTTTAATGCAGGTGTGTTCTCCGTCCTGCCTTCTTGGCAGGGGCGCGTTGTCCTTTGTGGGCGACTGCGATCTAGTTACTTCACTGATGCCGGCACGCTTTGAGTCTTTCAGGTAGGTCTTATTGCTGTGGTATATTGTTGTTATTCTCGCATGCCTTTCTTGGTTTAACAAATGTCTTTTTCTCTTCCTTAGGTGCGCGGAAGTCCAATGTGTTGCATTGGCTGAATTGGGTCTCGCCGGTAAGTAATGGCGTATTTTAGAGCGCCTTGATGCGGTGATTAGGCTCTATGTGCAGCGCTATGATGCCTTGCCTTTGCTAACCTGTTGTCTTTTCTTTCCCATAGGTTGCGGTGCTCACCCGGTGCATGAAATCCCGACGCGATGCTGGTCGAGGGGTGACTTGCGAGGTAAGCTTTTCGGCACAGTTCGTTAAGTTGTAAAAATGTCTAATGCCTTGTTTCTTCCTTTTTTGCAGATCCGTCGGTCCGGGAGGAGCGCTGGTCCTGGGATGCTGATTGCAGGAGCTGTGGGCAGCTAACGATGAAAATTACAGGTAAGCTGCTGCTGCTAACGATGTCCTTTTGTCTCTTTACAGATGCTGTTCTTCCGAGGTTCGCAGGTGCAGCTGAACACGATGAGCGTCACGTTGCAGAATTGCAAAGTAACGCGAAGCGTGTTATCCAAGTCGGGTGTGGTTTAAATAGCTTCAAGAAAGTAGTCCAGATAAAGTAGTTCCTAGGGCACCACACCCAAAATACTATACCGCATAGCTTGGTTCCAAGGAGCCAAGCTATGTGGATGGCACTTGAAATAAAGTAGTTCCCAACACAAGTCCCTTATTAAGTATGAGCCTGGCACCAAAGGTGCCAGGACTGGCCCCAAGAAGGCCTAGGCCAAGGATGCCTGAGTTTGTTGGAGACCCGAGCCAACACCCTTCCTGGCCCATGGGCTTGCCAGGGGGTCTTCTGGATGTGGGTCGTGACAGCACTCCCCCCCCCCCCCAAGCCCCTCTGAAGGTGTTCCTTCTGTCCGGCCCAGGTTTAGTTGGGAAGTTTCGATGATAGTTTTTGATCATACGTGGTGCATGGATGTTTTCACAGGGATCCCAGGATCTATCTTGGGGTCCAAATCCTTTCCGATCAACTAGATAGTATAGCTTCCCCCTTGAGTACTTAGAATCCAGGATGCCTTTGACTTCGTATTCTGGTTCTCCGTCAATAAATATGGGTTTCGGCGGTGTCCCAATCCATGTACCGGGCTGCATTGGTTTTAAAAGGGACACATGGAATACCGAGTGGATTTGTAGGTAAGGTGGTAAATCTAATTTGACGGCCGCTGGATTAATAATCGCCTTGATGGTGTAGGGCCCTAAGTACCTTGGTTGAAAGGTCCGGGTTCCTTTGATGGGTACAAACCTGGCGGCCAGCCAAACCTTGTCTCCTACTTGATAGTCTGGGGCCTTTTTCCAGTGTTGGTCGGCAAATTGCTTTTGCTTTTCTTTGGGGAGAATTAGGTGTTCTTTGGCCTTTTTGAAAGCCTGAGTGATGTTGGTGTGAAGGGTTCTTACTGCTGGCATTTCCAAGCTGGTTGGGAGATCCAGTTCTGAGGTATGTGGGTGTCTACCATATAGGGTATAAAAGGGTATTTGTCTGGTACTGGAATGCAAGGAATTGTTATATGCGTACTTGGCTATCCATAGTAAGTCCTTCCAGTCTCTTAGTTCATGGTGAAACATGCACCGTAGGTATTGCTCGAGGGTCTGGTTGGTCCTCTCGGTCTCACCGTCCATTTGGGGGTGATGGCTAGTGGATAGCCGGACGTCAATTTGCACCATTGCACAACACTTTCTCCAGAAGTTGGAGACGAACTGGCTACCGCGATCAGAGATCAGGACTGATGGGAAGCCATGTAGTTTAACAATACCGTCCAGAAACACCTTGGCTAGAGTGGATGCATCAGGGAGGCATTTGAGCAGAATAAAGTGTGCCATCTTTGAGAATAAGTCTATGACTACAAGAATGGTGTTAAACCCTTGACTGGGAGGTAGGCCAGTGATGAAGTCGAGGGAAAGAGTGTGCCATGGAGTGGAAGGAATGTCCAAAGGTTGCAGAAGGCCAGATGGTTTTTGTTTTTGTGACTTATTTTGTGCGCAGACTCCGCAGGACTGAATATATTGGATGACGTCTTTACGCCAGGTAGGCCACCAGAAGTTCTGGTTTACCTTGGCTAAAGTCTTGGTGATTCCAGGGTGCCCTTCGATCAGGGAATCGTGATAACCTCAAATGATTTGCTGTTGTATGTCCTTGGTGGGTACGTACAGATGACCCTTAAAAAAAGGTTAAGTGATCTTTGATGGAATATTGTTCCCCCTGCACTTGCCATGCAAGTAGGTATCTGGATTCATGGTTTGTTGAATCTCTTTCCTCAGTTCCACTTGGGTTAAGGCCGTAGTGAGGCCCAAGTGTTTGTCTTCGGGTATGATGGGGACTGGGTCTGGGGTCGTATATACTATATCGTCAGTGCCGGTACGAGAGAGTGTGCCAGCTTTTCCATTCTTGACCCCTGGTCGAAATGTGATGACAATCATATTCGGCGAAGAAAAAAGCCCACCGCAATTGGCGTGAAGACTGGGCTTAAGCGGTTTTAAGATATTGCAGGTTTCGGTGGTCCGTGATAACTGTAACGGTGTGTCTGGCCCCCAGAAGGTAGTGCCGCCAGGCTTTAAAGGCGGATTTGATTGCCAAGAGTTCTTTGTCCGTGATGGTGTAATTAATTTCTGGAGGTGAGAATTTTTTCGACCAGAAGGCCACTGGATGTAGCTGGCCGGTTTCAGGATCGCTTTGTGAGAGGACAGCTCCCATTGCTATACTGGAAGCATCTGTTTCTACGATATAAGGAAGATCTGGACGAGGATGTCGCAGGATTGGCGCAGAGGTGAACCTTTTCTTAAGTTCCTGAAAAGCTTTTTCTGCTTCTTCGGTCCAGGCACATTTTTGGTTGTTTTTTCGTAGCAATACGGTGATCGGGTGTAGAACCTGGGAGAAGTCTGGTATGAACCGGCAATAGAAGTTCGCAAAGCCCAACATGCTTTGTACTCCTTTTACTGATGTTGGTGATGGCCACTTCAGAACGGCGTCTACTTTATGCAGGTCCATTCTGATGCCTCCTGGAGTAAGGATAAAGCCCAGAAACTCAACTTCGGTGACGTGAAAAAAAACACTTTTCAAGCTTTGCATATAAATGATGTTCACGGAGCTTGGTAAGGACTGAACGGACGTGCTTGATATGATCTTGTTTTGAGGTTGAGTACACTAGGATATTATCTATGTACACTTGGGCGCAGACATCAATTAACTCTCTCAAGACGTCATTCATGAAATATTGGAATGCTGCCGGAGCGTTGCATAACCCGAAGGGCATGACTTGATATTCAAACAAACCATATTTGGTACGGAAAGCAGTTTTCCATTCGTCTCTGCTTCTGACTCGGACCAGGTGGTACGCTCCTCGAAGATCCAATTTAGTGTAAATCTGAGCATCTTTGACCTGTTCCAGCATTTCAGGGATAAGCGGCAAGGGGTAATAGTTCTTTACGGTGATCTGGTTTAATGCGCGGTAGTCAATACAGGTTCTTAAGTCCCCTTCTTTCTTCGGTACGAAGAACAAAGGACTGGCTGCAGGGGACTTCGATGGACGGATGAATCCGTTTGCAAGGTACTGGTCTAAATAAGACTTCAGATGAAGATATTCACGTTCCGTAAGAGCATAGATTCTACCACAAGGGACTTGAGCACCTGGAAAAAGTTTGATTTGACAGTCATAGGGCGTGTGTGGTGGCAGCGTGTTTGCTTGGTCCAGCTGGAATACATCCTGGAAATCACAGTATTCCTCAGGCAAGGTATTAGTTACACCCAGGGATGATGCTGTCGCTCCTGGAGTCGTAGAAATACTGAAAGCAGGTTTCTGTTCTTGATAATAACAGGCTGGAGAGCAGTCACTGGGGAAGGTTAATTTCCTTGCCCGCCAGTCAATCAAAGGGTTGTGAGCGATTAACCATGGCATCCCTAGTATAAGCCGGAATTGAGGTGCCTTGATGAGATCGAACGAAATAAGTTCCCAATGTCCGTCCTGGCACAGCAAGGTTATCTCGGCTGTGCATTGGTTTACGGGTCCGGAAGCAATTTCTGTCCCATCCACCGTAGTCACCTTGTCTGTAGTCGGCTTAGAACATAAGGGAAGCCCCATCTCTGCAGCCAGGTCTTGATCTATATAATTCCCGACTGCCCCGCTGTCGATGTATGCCTCAACGGCATGCATTCTTGACGACCGTTGGATATTAATTAAGATCACTGGTATTGCAAAGTGTGAGGTCGGTGGCGCTTTCCTCTCACTCGACAAACTGACCTCTACGTTTGCCGAGCTGGGTAGTTTTCCGACTTAGATTCCTTCTCTTCATCTTTTTCTTTGGCCCCGACAAATCTTCCTTGGGGGTTTCACCGGGCAGTCCTTCAGGAAATGCCCAGGTTTTCCGCAATACAGACATAGTTGTTGCTGTCTTCTTTTATCTTGCTCTTGTTTTGTTAATGGAGGTCGCACCCCCCCCCCGATTTGCATGGGCTCCACAGTACTTTCTCGTACTCGAGTTACATTGTCTCTAGATCGAACATACACAGCCCGAGGGTCCATTTTGGAACGGTCTGCTTTTCGGTCTTGCAACCGGTGGTCTAGTTGTACGACCAAATTTATGAATTCAGAACAGTCTCGAGGAGGATCAACCACTTGAGCTAGAACGTCTTTTAATTCGCCTCGTAAGCCCCGATGAAACAACGTGGTTCTTTTGTTTTCAGGCCACCTAGCTTCTGCAACCAATCTGTTGAAAGTAGCAATGTACGTTAACAAGTCCTGATTCCCCTGTTGGAGGGAAAGGATTTCATTGTCCACTGCTTGCTCTCGGGTATGGCGAGCAAAAAGTTTCTCCATTTCCCTCTGAAATCCCCCAAGGTCATGTAATAAAGGATCATCATGGGTCACCAATGGTACCGACCAGTCTGCTGCGCTACCACTCCTGTATGATAAAACAAAGTCTGCCCGAGCTTGGTCGTTTGGGAATGCTCCTGGCCTGCAAAGAAAGTGAAGGCGACACTGATTCATGAAAGCTGCGTATTTCCGTGGATCACCTGTAAAGCGCTCCGGTGGTGCCAAAGGAACTGTTCCCAGTAGCATAATTTGTACCGGAGTAGAGGTAGTGGATGGCATGGTGGGATTCTGCATCGTTGGGTTGCTTCCAGGTAGAGGTGTCTGCCCTGCTTGTGATTGCAAGTATTGCCTGCTTATTTCTTCAGTGCGCTCTTTAGTCACTACTAAGTCTCTTCGGAGAGCGTTAGTCTCCTGTCGGGCAGAATGAACCTTGGCGCGAAGTTCTCCTAATAATTGGGCCAATTGGTCTAATTCTGAAGTCTGCATGGCGCCCAGGTGGATTGGTTTGGTAGGCTTTGCATTCTGTTACGCTCACCTGGTTCCACGGGGACGCCACCCAGCCGTAGGGACTCTGTGATTCTTCTCTGCGGTTCCCAGATGTGACCAGCGGGGAGGTTCTGTCTGGAATACAGGTGGGCAATGTTCAAGACTGGGCAACTGGGGTAAACAGCCCCCCACCACCCCGTATGCCCACAGCCTCTCTGGACCTCTCCTCACCTTGTTTTTAATGCAGGTGTGTTCTCCGTCCTGCCTTCTTGGCAGGGGCACGCTGTCCTTTGTGGGCGATTGCGATCTAGTTACTTCACTTATGCGGCCCGCTTTGAGTCTTTCAGGTAGGTCTTATTGCTGTGGTATATTGTTATTTTCGCATGCCTTTCTTAGTTTAACAAACGTCTTTTCCTCTTCCTTAGGTGCGCGGAAGTCCAATGTGTTGCATTGGCTGAATTGGGTCTCGCCGGTAAGTAATGGCGTATTTTAGAGCGCCTTGATGCGGTGAGTAGGCGCTATGCGTAGCGCTATGATGCCTTGCCTTTGCTAACCTGTTGTCTTTTCTTTCCCATAGGTCGCGGTGCTCACCCGGTGCATACAATCCCGAGGCGATGCTGGTCGAGGGGCGACTTGCGAGGTAAGCTTTTCGGCACAGTTCGTTAAATTGTAAAAATGTCTAATGCCTTTTTCTTCCTTTTTTGCAGATCCGTCGATCCGGGAGGAGCGATGGTCCTGGGATGCTGATCGCAGGAGCTGTGGGCAGCTAACGATGAAAATTACAGGTAAGCCGCTGCTGCTAACAATGTCCTTTTGTCTCTTTAAAGATGCTGTTCTTCCGAGGTTTGCGGGTGCAGCTGAACACGATGAGCGTCACGTTGCAGAATTGCAAAGGAACGCGAAGCGTGTTATCCAAGTCGGGTGTGGTTTAAATAGCTTCAAGAAAGTAGTCCAGGTAAAGTAGTTCCTAGGGTACCACACCCAAAATATTATACCGCATAGCTTGGTTCCAAGGAGCCAAGCTAAGTGGATGCCTCCATGTTGGCTGGCACTTGAAATAAAGTAGTTCCCAACACAAGTCCCTTATTAAGTATGAGCCTGGCGTCTAGGATGCCTGAGTTTGTTGGAGACCCGAGCCAAGACCCTTCCTGGCCCATGGGCTTGCCAGGGGGTCTTCTGGATGTGGGTCGTGACAAACATATCGTGCAACAGCAGTTGAATTGTCTGCAATGTACTGCACATCTATGTTTGCATTCCATAAGAGGGCAATGATTGGATTGTAATCATTGATATATTGTGATTCTTCCCTTCTTATTATGTAATACGTGTTTTTAGGTGATTTACCTTCAACACTATGTCGAAATGAAGACATGAAGTTGTTTACTTCACCTGTTTCTGTAACTGGTCTAGGGAAACCAAAGATGCATTTGGTGTAGTATTTACGTTTGTTTTTGTATTTGCGGCGACAATATTTGCCACATTTGTGTCTTTGAAATTGCAAAATCTGCCCATGCAGCTCACTATGTGTCTGTTGTGAAGGGATTTCACATGTGGGCTCTATATATGGGTACTCCCTTATTTTTGTTGACGGGGGGTCAAGTCTGTTGGAAGGGAGTGTCTACGAAGAGAAAAAAAGTGCATAACAGACTGGCTACCCCTCTCTAGAGGTCCTGTGCAGACACAGGTTTAGATACAGAGAGACTGCATACTTATTATACAGATTGAAGCACCTTGTAGGGAAAAAACTATTTTCTTTGTACTAAACTATTCCTTTGTACCACGCATGTTTGCAAACAAATTTGTTATACTTGATTGTAAAACCTCATCTTTTTCCTGTACTTTTTGTATTAACTGCGTAGCTGACATATTTTGAAAGTGGGTTCCAGATTTAAGAATGTGTGCAACTCCATAACATAGGGTCGCTAAATCACTTTCATAGAGTAGGTGGAAAATGTACTCCACATTTGGTCTAAATCTGGGATCTTGCGAATACATTCGTAATGAGCGGTATTCTGATGTCCCAATCTGAGTGGGTATATCATCGTATCTTCCACCTTTGCCAGTAGGAAATAGCAGTGGAAAAGCACGTGCTTCTATACTTTTTTCCCCAAATACTCGTTGGTGACCCTTTGGTTTGTCGCATTTGGTAAGTTTCTAGTGCATCATCTATGCTTTCATTGGAATGCAATGGATGAATTGTGTAATGGTCCAAAAGAGTGGATACTGCAGCTGGATCCAGAAGTTCGAATTGTCCATTTTCTGATGGCTCGTGAATGATTTCAGTTGTTTCCCTTAAGCTTTCATCAATATTTATTTCCTTGTAGTACTCATTATTGTCTTTTAGATACTGCAATGCTTGTATAACTTTGTGTAAATCCACTAATTGTTGCCAATTTTGTTTTGTCCTTTGTTGGTACTCCATTTACCAAGACTATTAAAGAATGCTCTATTGAACGTTCCACTCCTAGAGTGTGTACATTTTCCGTTAGATCTAATGGCAAATAAACTACTTTGCCACGAATGCCTTTCACCAATTCAGAGGAAGGTAATTTTGCTGTTTTTGGATGAAGGCGTATAATTGCTTGAAATGGGTCATCTGTTTGAATTATTATGCTCTCATACAAATTGAGCTGTTGCAGGATTTTTGGTAATGGAAACAATTCCAAATTATTTGTAATAGCACATGAAGGAGTGTGGTTGTGGTCCAATTTTGCAGTACAGTAACTGCAACATATTAGGCATTCAGTTAGTTGATATTTGTTTTCAGCTAAAAGGTACAAAGCTAATTCAAACCATTTAAAGTCTTCATTGTCTTCTATTTTGTATGCTATGTCCACATTTTTTGTGTTCCTTTTGTAAAACGTTCTGCGGCAACACACACACACATGGTTTGGTACTTCAGCCGATGACCTTTTATATTTTACTATTTCTTTTCTGTATGTGTGTAATAGAAAGTTGATATGTGCAGAATTGTTGTCCAAAATACTTTTTTCTGAATACGGTCAATTTCTTCTTGTAAGTATTTGGGTGTAACATGCAGAAGAGTGGTATTTAAATTGCCTAATTCTGTAGCTGGACTTTTTGCATAGTATATTTTATAAACTAAATTTCTTACATTGGAATAATGTATTGATATTCTATTGATGTCATGGAAGGTACTTTTGCAAATAGGCCCAGAAATGCAAGCTAATGAATGTCCTTTTAGTCCTGTGTCTTTCCGCACTGGACAAATATCCATATTTTGCATCACTTTTATTTTACTTTTGTCTTTACCTTTTACATATTGATTGAGGAGTTGACAGAAAGATTTGAAAGCTTTATTTGGATTGGCACACATTGATGTGCATGGCCATTTTTATACTGGACGGTGTGGTTCTGTTGAATCGAGAGTTAATTCTGAGTTTTCAGGGGATAGTTTTGTAAGCAGTGTTCCTTGTTCCATGATGGTAGTATTGATTTTCTCATACCCTCGTCCACTGCTATGGATGGCAATTGTGTTTGTTTGATTTTGTTTGTATGCTTCTTCATTAAAATATGGCTCTGTGGTTGTTGTGACTCCATTCACCACCACAAACATGTAAGAAATTATTTTTGTTCACATTCCGTTTATTGCTAAGTTTCTTTTGTAGTTTGGTACTTAGTTTTGTTAGTGCTTTCATCCTATTTAACACTAATATGAACAACTTCCTTTTGAGAAGGATTGCACTGTCCACGAGAGCGTGTAGGATTCACTTTCTACGGTAGGTTTTAAGGGGTGAGGATGATTTTGGTCCTCTTCTTAGTAGATTCTGAAGGACTCTGTGACGAAACATTTTTGCTAAAATACTTTTTTTACTATGGGTTCTTCTTACACTATCAGGATTATTAGAAACATTGTTAGCTGTACTGGTAGCCGTTTTTTTTACAACATTTTTGTGTTTTGTGACACTTTTTGATGGAGGAGTTACAGTTTCGGTAGTTGAGACTTCCTTTATTTTGTTACCCAACTGCATTAGCTGGTTTGTACCAACATTCTCTACAAACTCTACAACAGGTGGATGCTTACATTGGGCACCTTTATTTTTATTTGCTCTACTTCTGCGTTCCTTTCTACGGAGTTGCTTTTTGGTAGGCATTCTTTGGTGTCTGTTGAGAAAAAAATATATACTTTGGTCTGTTGTGCAATGTATGTGTGCAGTGTGCATGTGTGCATGAGTCTGATGGGGAAGCTCTTTGTCATGGTGTGTCAACGTGCATTGAACTCTTGCAATGATTTTGTAAGGCTACTTTACTGTTTGTATACTACTACAATGTGTTTCAGATGAGAGTACAAAGTGGCTTACTTGTGACGAGAACCATTATTAATAACCGAAATGCTAAAAACTTGCTACAGCAACTTCTTTTCACAATCTAACCTTCTAAGGAGTCGTATGGTATTTGAGTACCAAACACAGAGGGATTTGTCAGCCACTCTGTCTGTTATTCTTTGTTCAATAAATGGATATTTGTAGGTAGAATGGTTTACAAATCAATGCTTGCTTTGGTGCCCAAAATAAACAAACAATCCACGCAGCCTGTTTGAGGAGTAGTTACAATATAAAGGTTGTACTGTACTTACTTTTTTGTGCAAGATGACCAGGTTTCTTCGGATATGTCGTCTGCAGTGTAGATGCTGTTGATTCTCAGGAGAGTAGTCTTCACTGCGATTCAAAAAAACAAAATCAATTACTTTGTGTGTTTGCAGTTGTGATGATAATGCACACATTAATTGTGCTTCTTTCGTCAGAGCATTCAACTTTCATATTTCAACCCAGTGCACGTGTACATTTCACTTCACTCTGTGCAGTATTTGCATGGTACTTGCAATATGGTACTTGAAAGTCCTTCAAAATAGCTAAAACCTTTAAGGGTATGGAAATGCCTTGTTGTTTACAAAGTGTACTATGCATAGGAGATTAGTTTGTAAGCAATAGGGCATAGTACTAGATGGTGAAACATTTTCTACTTGTAAATGAAAAGCACAAAGCCGAAAAATTGAGAGATCCTCAGAAGGAAATTTCACCACTGCAATCGAGAGCACTTACTATTCTCTTACAATCACATTGCAGGGAGCATTACTGTAGGCCGTACATAGAACACAACGCCGACATTTTCACATACAAAATTGAGTTCTGCCCTAAATAGGCATGCTTGCAACGTATGAACAGGTTATGCGGAAGACAGTAAGCAGTCGTGCGATTTGTGAATGACAAATCGGACATCGTGCACTTTAAAGGGGGAGCGTTGTTATGTATTCCCTATGGACATTTAGCAGCATTATTTTGTCTAAATCATAAGGGTTCCAAATGTTCTCTGATTAAAATATACTTACCTGTACTCTATACTCATGCATGGAGCTGTACATAGAAATTTGCAATACTTGCACAGTAGCTTGTTAAGTAGGTGCTTTGCAATGATATGCGACTTCCATTCAGAATCATCAACAGTCATTTTGAAGTGCGCAATGTTGATGACGGAGTTAAAATTAGCGATGTTCTATGTGATTGGTGGATGATTGTGCGATTGCTTAGGTGTGTCCAATGAGGGACTTGCTTTGGTACCGCTGTTGAAAGGGTGGAAGGACTGGGTAAGAGTTACGTGCCGCACGTAGGCAACGCTTGTCTGCTGGTAGGGCGTGTCACATACGGGTTTCTACAGCAAATCCTGCATGGAAAGGCGACTGTAGGCATCAGCCAATCAGATGTTCACACTACTCTTTTGTGTCAAAAGACGGTGCACACACTGAAGATGGCAGAGGTGGAGAGTGTCAGGGTTTTGATGCTTGGAGACATTTTTGTGCAAGTCTTACAACACTATGCCGATAGTAGGCATGTGGCACACCATTTCGATGTGAGAGGAGTGGAGGTGGTGTGGAGCGCTGACACTGATGCCAATGCTGCGGCAATTCTGTAAGTTTGTAGAGACATGCGTACAATGACCACTCCACATGTGGTAATTTTGCACTACGGTGCATGCCATTTGGGATACGTGACTTCACATACTTTGTTGGCAGATTTGGCACAGTTGGTTGAAGCACTCATGACCATCTTCCTAACAACGAAGGTAATTGTTTCTCCTGAGAGTACAATGGAACAACAATTCTGTTTTCTGTCCAGATCAAAGCATCGAGAGGTGTATCATCAATCGCGGCGTGCGTGCATTCATGATACGAGCTGGTATGTTTTTTTTGCAGCCACGATAACATTGCTCCAAGCAATGCGGATTACTTTGAAGGAGATGGTGTTGCGCTATCTTCTTTGGGAAATGCAATGTTCTTTTGGAACGTAAGGCTTGCTTTAGAGAAGGTTCTGTAATGTTTGCAAGAGTAAAGCAAGGACAAAAAATACAAAAGAACATATGAGATACCAGATGTCTATACGGTATCTGGCCAAAAATAAAAAAACTGCTCTTTTCAGAGCCTACCTTAAAGGGGAAAAAGGGGAATAGTACTTTAATGCACCGTCGTCACGCTCTGATCCTGTACATGTCCGCGAACATGGCGGTAGTTTGCAGCCAGCACATATCACCAACGGGGATTCAGGGGTGGAGATGCATGTAAATGAGAATGAGCGGAGCTAGGGATTGGTCCATAAAGTTCAGTAGGTGTGTTCTGACCAACGTACTTTAGTAAGACCGTCTTCTCCCTCACAGGAGACCACACAGCCATGGCTTTCCATGCTCGAAAACAGATTATCTGGATTTTGGGAGACTCACGGATACATTGGTTGAAGGTGCATGCAGAAAGCTGCAGTTTATCTGCAAATTCCAAATTTCTTCATGTGGAAGTGCACTGGCATGGCGTGCATGGCATGAGATGGCTGGAGTTGGTACCTCTCTGTGTTACTTTACTGACAGAGCGTCCTCCAGATATACTGATCATTCATTGCGGAGAAAACTTTTTAGGCCATGTATCTGGAATTACTTTGCAATTTGCAATGAAGGAAGGACTCGCAAAGCTCATGGACATGTTTCCAAATTGTCAAATACTTTTTTCCCGTATTGCACAAAGACATATATGGCTGTGTTCTTCTGAGTTTAGTCCACAAATGGAGAAAGCGAGACGCAATGTGAATAAGGCTGTGTGTGCCTTTTTAAGAGATGTTGGCATGTCCTCTTTCCACAATGAAAACATTTTGTTTCGCAGCACTTTCATTTTCCGCAGAGATGGAGTCCACCTCACATATGCTGGCAATCAGATTTTTCTTCGCAATGTACAAAATGCATTGCGACCTCTTTTGCAATCACACTAACCTATCTGACAATCCGTTTTCCCCAATCCACAGTTTTTGACCCACACAACACACCACCGAAAGGCTCTTTTCAGAGCCGCCACTTACTCGCAGCGTACACTTCATTGTGTTTGCTCTGCTTGCACCCTCCCTTTTTTCCCCTACGACTGTCCGCAAACATTTTCAGAACTCTGCGGGGGTCTACAACCGTCACTTTATAGTTCTATTGTTATACTGAGACAGGTGGCTCTGAAAAGAGCCTTTTCTGTAATTTTTTGTTGTTTTTACGTTTATTGCTTAACAGCACACGGCACACTATGAGAAGAGGCCACAGGAGGGTAACGAAGGGACACCAGCCATGGGGGTAAAAAAAGCAAAAGTGAACAGAGAAAGATTTAGGGTGAGCTTTATTTAGGTAAGGAGCAGATCTTCTGGTGCTCTGTGACTGCAGCCTCAAAAGCACTTCGAAAACTCTCCCCCCTGCAGAGCACTGCGTCACAATACGTGCACACTACTGTCACCTTTGAAAGGTAAGGGTCAACAGCATTGCGAATGGCTTGTGAGGCAGCTGGAGGGAGGCGCTCCCCCACAGGAGTGTCTCTTGTGGTGGGAGGATCAGACACGGAGGATGCTGTGGAGGAACTCAATCGACTACGATCTTCACATGGCACCACCTTGCGAATGTCCGCAGTGTGGAACGAAGTAAGGTGTCGCTTCATGGTTGTCGTACCAAAACTGTACGCACCAAATCTCCCGCGACTCAGCACCACCTCGCACTGGTTACACTTCACCAGGTTCGCAAGTGCTTTTGGTACATTCCCATAAACGGAAAACAACCGCCACACGCACGACTCCCGCCGAGTGCTCCTAGTGCAGAGTTCCTCCACTTCATTCTATTCCTCCTCTTCTTCCTCACTCTCTACATCCTCACCCATATATCTCTCTGCAGGTCCTTGGTGAGGTGGTGGTGGTGGCGGGTTTGGGGGTGGTGCAGAGGCTAATAACCCAACAGCAGCCATGGAAGCCATACCAATTAGTTTCCTTTGTTCACTACAGCAGTAAAGGCAGTACACCTCAATCTGCTATAGCTAGAAGGACAATGAAGATGCGCTCGGGGTGTGGCCATTTGTAGGGGTGGAGGGTGTGCCTCGTGACAGTCTTCATCTCTGCAAAGCGGTACAAAAATTTTACACAGCAAGTCCTGAGGTCAGCTATTGTCTGGGATATGTGAAATTACATTTTTACACTCTACAATACTTTGCCTTGTGTCTACAAGTTCTTTTGTACTGTTGCGGAAGCAAACCAACCGCGCAAATTAGTCCCCACGCTCAGCGTGGGTGCGGTCACATGATGACGTCCTCAACACATCCGCGCCAGTAATGAAAGTCCCCTGGACAGCAAACGCAAAGAATCAAACGTGCGCATGGGCGCAAGTGTCCTACGGACAGTGTTCGGGTCCTGAAAATAATTCAAAGTGCGACACAAGTGAGACGGACAGTTAGGGACAGGCGCGATGTTCGCTATACTTACGTTTGTACTGCGCATGTGCACGCATGCTATGTTCACTGTACGGACAGTTCCAGTGTCCTTAGGACAACTCCATTTTGTTTGCCTACGAACTTGCCGGCCACCGCGCCTGTTCTACGGACGCCACCATTTTGGCTGCGCCCGATACGGACAGCTATAGTGTCCTCCACACACTCCCATTTTGCTCATTTACACCCATTCCGGACATCTGGTGTGTTCTACGAACATGTATCATCTCGTTTCCAAGCGGTACAGCAAGGTATAATATCCACCCCTTTCTGTTTATGTACGCACAATTTCAACAGATGGTCCAGTCAAACATCAAATCCATCTTACTTGACATTAGTAAGGGTAGGTGTACTGCCTTTACAGCACCCACATTCCATTCCTTGCGGACAGGTCGAACTGGCACCCTGTTCGGGAACATTTTACGTCTTTTAAAAAAAAAAATGTAAACACAAACACTTTCTCTACAACTACTGTACAAAACCATTTAAAACACACACACACATCATTCTAAAGAAATAGCGGGGAAAGCGGACACTGAAACAAATATGGGGGAATTAGGATTCAACACGGGCTGGTTATGAGGAGAGGATTTGTGAGGGGAAGAAGGGATGGACATTTCGTCAAAACGTCTATTTTCCTCTTGAAGGTTTGGGGATGGGTCACTAGAGAATGGAGAAGCAGGGCAGGTGCAGGTGGGGCAATGGTAATAAACTTTTCCTCTCACACAGTCCTCCACAAACTCCCGTAAACTTTTAAAATTCTCGTTCAATATGTCCATTTTCTGCTCTGTCCTTTTTATCCTGTCTTTCTTCTGTCTCGTTTGTTGCCCTTTCTTCTTTTTTTTCCCTGGTCTGTTCAAAAATAAAATACATAAATTAAATGCCTATAAAATACTGGTCATTATTTTCCATATGCAGAGCAATGTGTACCATTATTGTCGCTGTCTTCAGACATTTCCCCCATGCGGGAAATACTCCTCCAGCCACTTCAAAGTACTAGCCATTTCTGAGTCACAACAGCAGAAAGAAATTATTATTTCTGAACCACATACCAAAAAAAACCAAACCCATATAAGAAAATGACCTGCACTCACTCTTTTGCTGTAATCTCCCTTCGTCCTACTGCGTCCGTCCACTGTCAGTCCAGGCTGCCGAGTTTCTGTGAAGTGATTACGCTGGAGGCATCCTTTTTTTTTTTTTTTTAATGGCACCATCCTCTTCATTCTACATGGTTAATAAATGTGCCGTTTTCTTTTCCCAGCTTCAGATTTCCATATTACTACTTATAATATCTTTATGTCCTTCTTCTACGTTGCACACTTTTTGTGTAATACAATAGTACATTTTGAGCTACCGCCGCCTCTTTGGGTAATGTTGATCCTGTCCGCCCCCGTCCGTAAATAGGCGCTCAGTCCGTCCCTTTCCAATATCAATAGGGAGGGGGTTCTGTATGTTCTATGTTAAATGTATGTCAAGTACGTAGATTATACTACATATCTTTCCAAATCACATGATTACAGTGTATATTCTGCACAACAACTTCATTGCCACAATGTCATGCTTAAGTTCCACCTTCCAAAAACCTGTACAATTCCCTACAAAAAAACTTTGTTAAGGGGACGTTATGGTTAAGTTGCCCTAACAAAAACCTGTACACTTCACTAAAAAAATACTTGCCACCTCCCCTTTATGCTTCAAATTAAAACCGAAAAATCCCTGAAATTCGACAGTTATGGTAAACTAAGCCCCCAACCCTGCCACCACCCCTGTGCACTGCTAACACTAACACCCAGACCATGAAAGATGTCATCTCAAATGTTAATGATGATATCAATGACGACATCACTTGTTTAGCCCCTTTCTTTTCCTTCCCTGCCATACATATATATGTACATTTAGTAAAACAAATGTCACTAAAGGAATGTTATACTTCACAGTGCAACCAAACACCACTGCCCATTCCCCCATTATGGTAAGCTAAGCAACCATAACTCGCACCATCTACGTGCATTGCTAAGACTAACACACAGGACATCAAAGATGAGATCACAAATATTATTGATGACATCACATGTTTGCCTCACTTATTTTGGTGCATTGAAAAATGTAGGCTAGGTGGTTTTATTCACTGACCAGCACAATATGAAAATTGAAAAGGTGCTGTATAGCAAAACGTTACCCTTGACATGTGTTCTTAAAGTACTTTCCTTAGGGTCTGGTGTCAGCTCATGATGCACATGCATGGGGCAATAGTAGGCCTCAAACACACAATTAATTTGTATACAGGAAGATAAACTGTTGGATGCTGCTAGTTCTTTCTTCCTTACTTCACCTTCCCTGTATGTGCCTCTCATTTATATGCATTAGGTCGTCATATGTATTGTTTGTAGTAGCACAAGTGTGTATTAAGTCTAGATTTGTGAGCTAGTTATTACATGTGTAACATTACACAATCACCCCTGACATCTTGCTACCAACATAATAGAAAAAACCCCTTGAAGGTAGGGACTTTTTAGGAATATTATTTTCACATGTGATGTCATCAGTGATGTCAGCAATGATATTTGTGATCTCATCTTTGATGTCCTGGGTGTTAGTCTTAGCAATGCACGTAGATGGTGCGAGTTATGATTGCTTAGCTTACTATAATGGGGGAATGTGCAGTGGTGTTTGGTTGCACTGTGAAGTATAACATTCCTTTAGTGAAATGTTTTTACTGAATGTACATATATATGTATGGCAGGGAAGGAAAAGAAAGGGGCTAAACAAGTGATGTCGTCATTGATGTCATCATTGACATTTGAGATGACATCTTTCATGGTCTGGGTGTTAGTGTTAGCAGTGCACAGGGGTGGTGGCAGGGTTGGGGGCTTAGTTTACCATAACTGTCAAATTTCAGGGGGTTTTCGGTTTTAATTTGAAGCATAAAGGGCAGGTGGAAATTATTTTTTTAGTGAAGTGTGCAGGTTTTTCTTAGGGCAACTTAACCATAATGTCCCCTCAACAAAGTTTTTTTTGTAGTATATATATCTATTTTCTTATTCGCTATTAGCTGGTTGTCTGATGCGCCCACCCCAAAGTTTGTATAGTAATCTTACCTCGCATTTAATCTGATTGTGTCTAGTTAGCTATATCTCACATTTAGACTGATTGTGTTTAGTTAGCCATATCTCACATTTAGACTAATTGTGTTTAGTTGGCCATATCCCACATTTAGACTGACTGTGTCTAGTTAGCAATGTCTCGCATTCAGCTTGATAGCTTTGTGAACCGTACGTTTTAAGTGTTACTGCATTTACTGTTGTGCCGCCATTTTAGGCCAGTCTCCCTCTATCTAGGTGTGCCAAATCTAGGTGTTACTACACTTACTATTGTGCATTTACTGTTGTGCCCCCTTTTTTAGGCCGTTCTCCTTCTGTCCAGGTCTCCCAGGTCTAAGTGTTACTACACGTAGGCAAAGAATGCTAATTAGCCATATCTTGCATATAGGGGAATTTGATTTTGGACCAACTGTGTTGGCAGTCCTTATTTCGCATTTGGGTGGACTGTGTCAGTTAGCCATATCTCACACTTGAGCGGATTGTGTGAGTTAGCCATATCTTGCACTTGGGAGGATTGTGTTGGTTAGCCAGGTTTCGCACTTGGGCAAATTGTGCTTAGCCCTACTTGAATTTAGAGCAGCTGTGTTAGTTAGCCACATTTCACACCCTGGAGAAAGGCAGGGAACAAACTTTCAACAATTACAGAAAAGTAGGCAATCCCACCAGGAACCTCAACAACCGTAAGTAAGACAGAACCAAGAATCAGACTAATTAGTAAAACTACACCAAGCGGAGAAACTAGGAGCCCTACCAAGTCCTGCCCATCATCTACCATCTCTCCACTCAACTACCCGAGCCAACTCATCAACAGAACAGACAGCGTGAGACCAATGCCAACCACTGCACCGACTCAGCTACTCTCAACACCCCCTACTTTACCCACAAAAAGGAAACTCATGAAGAAACCACCACTGAAAGGAACCCAACCCAAAAGCAACAGGGTGGACAACCACAAGGCAGACAGAAACATAGAATAATTAACACAGGAGGGCCTACGCCCCTGTAACCTCCAAATCACCACAGATCACGGGAAGCCATTTGCAACGTAAGGCAGCCGGAAAAATACCAGAAGAACAGACCATGTCACGTCAGAGAATCAGCCGACGTGAGAGAAAGCAGCAAGAAAGGATATCCAAAAGGGAACCACAACCCCGACAAACTCCAGAACATCATCAGAACGCACAGCCATGACCATCACAAGAATAAGAGCCACCCTGAAAACAAGACTAAAATCACTCTACCTTACACCCTATCTCGCAACAACCGGATCAACAGAACAGATGCCCATACACGACAACAGGATAGCCCATAGGAAAAAGGCAGAAATAACTGGAAGAATGATAAACTGCACCCTCACTCCACACATCACCAAAAACCCTAAGAGAACTGCCAACACCACCCTGAATCGGAAGAGGAGCCTGAAATGGCCATGAACCCATTTAGAAACCTAACCGACCTATTCAACGACAAAACAAGAATAACTGAACACTCTCAACAACGATAAGGAGAACAACGAACAGAACCACCTAAAGATGCAAACCAGAACAAATCAATTGACTACAAAGAGACAACTACACTGCAACCTAATGTCATGCTTTTTTGCCCAGGGTCTCTCTGGTCCGCTTGGAGACTTCACTCACGTTTTGCTGGCGCCATGTTTACCAGCAAAATCGCCACTGCCTATTCCCATGCAATACACGTGGAGCGGTCTAGTCGCTCGACAGTTCTTCAGCTGACTGCAGATACTAATGCTGACATTACGGGAGCAAAACGTGTCTCAACGCTCGGTAGTAGCACCTTGCTCAGCTCTTTGCTCTCTCTTTTGCTAGTCTTCACTTCATTGCCTTGTCCTCCTGCCCTCCCTTCCTTCTTTGGTCCTCGCTTTCCCCAATCCCGGTCAGTCCATGTCTGAATTCTTAGTGAATTGCTTACAGTGCCTCCTCTTCGTGCTCCTGATTCTTCGGCTCTTCTGGATTCGCTGCTGCCCATTACTACAAGGGACTCCCACAGATTAATGGTGTAGGTTTTTCTTCCCTCTCAGAAGGTTTTCTTGCAACTTTGGTAGTTTCCCTCGGGTTACCTTGCCTGATTGTCCTTCTCTCAGGCAGGATGGCATCTGGTAAGGTTTGCCCTTATCGCCACGCGACCCGCACCAAACAGCAGTCACATAAAAGAAAGGACTCCAAGAAAGCCCCGCGAAAGAAAACACAAGTGAGCCTAATCCCTGAATCTACAAATCCAGAGACCTAATCAATGCCAGATCTATGTCCAAACATGCAACTGAGACCGACGACCTACTCTGTAATGGGGGAATTGACATCCTAGTCATCACAGAAACCTGAAAACTACAAAGTCATACTAGACATCTGCCTACCTGATAACTTCAAATGCGAACAGGCGAACAGAATAGGAAAAAGAGAGGGAGAACTCTCAGTAGCCTACAGGGAACACCTACAAATTCAAACAGCAGAGCCTTTAAACACCCAGAACTGTGAATCCCTCAGCCTCCACCTTACCACAGGCCAACAATCAAACCTTACATTCATACTCGTCTACAGGCCTCCAACCTACGACGCCGCCTTCACAGACAACTTCATAGAAGCAGTCACTAATCTAGCCATCAAACAGGATCATATGATCATTCTCGGGGACTTGAACATATGGTTCAAAGAAGGGAACCCAAACTCGCATAAAACCTCAATCAAGCAACTCAAAACCATGAACCTTCGACAGATGGTGAAAGGAGAGACACACACACAGCAGGACACACCCTGGACGCAATTTTCGCCAAAAGAACCCTGATCACAACAGCGCTGCCCATCCAAATACTATGGTGTGACCACCTCATCATCCCTTTTATGATCCAAATATCATCAAACCCATCCATAAATCTTCTAAAATACCCACCAATTTGGAAAAGAAATTACTAAACCATTAAGAACAGTAACCTAGAAGAACAACTAGAAACCGTGAACCCAACGGCCATATCATTGGATGCTACAGACATAGACGGAAAAGCAAACCTGATCCAAAAATGATTTGCAGAAACAATAGATGCCATCTGACCGGAAAAGCACCTCATCCCATCAAGAAAGAAAGCAGTGGCCAGGTGGTTCACCCCCGACCAAAAAGCAGTGAAAAGAACTAACCGTAAACTAGAACAGATTGGAGGAAAAATTACGAATAAGACGAAAAGAGCAAAACACAGACTACAAATTCTATCATACAAATCAGAACTTCTCAAAGCAAAAAAGAAGCACTACGACGACCGGATCAGAAAAGCCGCCAACACCGAAAGAGAGTTATTCAACATCGTAAATGAGATGAGAAACCCAACCTGATGCCACAACTCACCAGTACCCTCCCAAAAACTATGCGATGATCTTGCTGATCACTTCAAGAAAAAAAATCACCTACATACACTGAGTCATACAAAGCCGACCAAATCGACCAAACAATGTACCAGCTACCACCAGCCCCTGGACCACAGCACAAAATGTGGTGCTTCCAACAGATGTCGAGAGAAAAACGTCTAAGCATGGTTAAAAAGACTAACAAGGCAGGTTCCCCAATGGACCCCAAACCTCTTGACATGTTACACATTACCAACGTTGGTCATGGTGGTAGAGGAAAAGATTAGGAAGGACGGTAGGAAATGTTATTGTGCGGAATACTGACGGTACAGCGTTTCGAACTAGAAGCAGCGGTCTAGTTGTTTCACGTTTGCACGCCGCATCTACAACAGATCACGTGATTCCTGATAAGGAAGGAAGAGCTTCCAGCAAGTGCGTCGCTACTGCCTTTACCGACGCTCCGTAAGTCTGCTCCTAGGAATTCAACCTTTCTGATGCTTCGACTACTTTTCCTGTTGTTCTAACTCTCTATTCTACTTCCTTTACTCCTTTGTACAGACTTACACCCTGGCCGGGTACGGCTTCTTCTGTTAGTGCTGTGAGAGAAGTCCTGTCTTCGATAGTACGTGTTGCCTTAGCCCTTCTCCATTCTTCAGTCATTCTGTTGTCCCGTCAGGCAATCATTTCCAGGATATTCTTTCTTTTTTACATTAGTCTGCTACTGATCAGGTTGTGCAGGACAAGATTCTCCGCCCCCCTCAAGTCTTAGAGAATAGCAAAGCCTGATAGCGAATTTCAATTAGTATCCACAGTACGTTTTCTCCCGATAGAATTTTCACTCTTTACTTTTTTAACCCTCTGTCCTTGCACTTACCTGTTCTGTCTTTATTCCTTAGAACGAACATCACTTCTTCCTTGCGCACCAACTCTTCTAAGAACCACATCCACCTTCCGCTGTCCAGTCTGAAGCTTCGTAGCTACTTAGGGTTTTTTTCCCCAGGAGGGTTTCCCTGGGGGTTGCGCCTTCCTCCTCCCTCTCTCTTGACTGCGGGGAGAAGGTGGAGCAGGATTCTCACGGGAGATCCTCCAATTCCTTGCTGGCTGTCTTCATTGGAAACCGCAGTCTGCCCAGGTTAGTGAAACAGTTTGCCACTTAGCTGTGTACTGATAACAGGTAGCGACGCCTTATATTTTGGGAGATATAGCCACGGCAGACAGTGTTTTACAATGGAGCAACAGATGAAACAACTCATGGCTGCTATGCAGGCTATGTCCTTAGAAATGCAAACCTTAAAACAAAACAATACGACTGGCCACCAGGGGGCGCACGGATGTGGAAGCTCTCCGTGTGAGCTCCCGTTATGCAGCCCCAAGAAGTGTGTTGAGCCCCCACTTTTTGGCCCTCCCGCGCGTACAAACTGGAACCTGGCAGTGTGACACAGCCCCCCACCAGCTGGCCGAAAATCCGATGAAAAACGGACCTTCCTTCACTGGGAAATCGTTGTGTGCACAGAGGCCCCCCCCTCCCTCGGCGCGCAAAAGTGAGAGGAGTACGGAGAAGCCCTGCGGAGCAACGAGGAACCCTGTTGCGGAAGTGCGTGGGCTGCCGCCTGTGTTCCATTGCGACCCCGCTCCCCGCCCCACGGCGGCTCCGCGAGCACGTTTGTTGAAATAAGGTGAGAGGCAGCACGCGAACAGACACGCGCCCCCCGCAGCCCTCAGACCGCGTTGGAGCCAAATCACGGGCCTATTCCCTGGGCCCAATCCAGACCCCAGCACACTGTCACGGCCCGACCCTGCGGCGTGACTTGCCTTGATTGTGGCGCAGAGCCCCCAGTGTGGTGGTGAGGACATAGTGGAGCGCAGGGCACGCTGCGCTGATTCAAGAGGAGGCCACCCTCACAGGCACTCAGTGGGCCACGTAGGGGACACCCGCGTATAATACGCGCGATCCCGCCCCGGACACAAAGCGGGCCTGAAGCGGCTGGGAACGTGACATCATCTGTCCAGATCTTGTGCCCCCTCAACATTTCCCCTCACGGACCTGCGAAAGTGATATCTACGAGGCCCCAGAGACCCCCTGGCACATTCTGAGGGCCCATCAGTAGGGAACATCCACACGGCAACAGTGATCAAGGAGGACTGGAAAGCTAGACAGTGCCCTAATTCTGCGCACATTAGAGGCCCCCCTCTACAGCCTGGCACGAAGTACCCCTCAAGAGACACCCCGACAGCACACGCAGATTTTGAAAAAGGGGGGCCCCTGCATCATCCGCGGTAAACCAGGGGGTGTACGCCTACCCTTTACAGGCGGAAAATAAATAAATGAACGACGCTGCATCCCCCGAGAACACGCAAAGAACGTCCGGGCCCCTGTGAAGCCTCTGAAAAAAAGGCACCCCACCTGTTGCAATAGAAGCCATACCAAACGGAGGGTACGGCCCCTGGAAACAGGGCGAGTGCCTCCTCCGACCACACGGACCAAGGCCACCACTGCCCTCGACACCTCGGCAGCATATCCCCAACACTCTAGCCCGGCGCTGAAGTTGTTCCGCCACCGCTGAGGAGGTACAAATCTGCGAAACCTCACGACGAACTAGCATGGGGGGTAAGGCCCCCAACACAGGGCGTGTGCCTCCTCTGCCTAGCCTGTCGGGACAAGGAACCCACGACTCCGATCAGCAGGACCGGCAAGCTGACCACACTGCTAGAAGTTTATATGGACATTAGGCACAAGTTGGCTCCTTTTGCCTACACTGCCACCCCACATACACCAACAAGGTCTACGATGGCGAACAACGTTACCACAGCGAATGACCTGGCCGCAGCAACAAAAGGTGACATCGCTGCCCTGCTAGGAGAAATTTAAAATCTGGGCGCCAACATAGGGGGGGAAGATAGATAAAATCACCCAAAGGCTGGACAATATGGAAGACAGGCTCGAAGGGGTAGAGAGCAATCAGGCCTCCATTGACACCCTTGAGATCCAACTCGATCAGAGACTATCAGAACTGGAGCACAAAGAAGTAGAGTTTAAACTCAAACTCGATGATTTGGAAAACAGAGAGCGCCGTAACAATCTACGCATCTTTGGAATCCCGGAAAGGGAGGGCGAAACAGAGGCGGACCTGAGGGAAACTTTCCACAATATCATCAAACTTCTTGTAGCTGATGACGCGGTGGACGCACCAATGACGGAAAGAATCCACAGAGCGGGTGGCCCCCCAGGGGGTCCACGATCAGTCCTCGCCCGGTTCCACCGGTTCAGAGACAAAACCCGAATCCTCGAGAAAGCGAGGGAAAGCGATGAGATCACGCTGGGAGGGGCCCGGATCTCGATATATCAGGACCTCTCCCCCTTAACATTGGCCCTCAGGAAAATGTGCGTCCCCCTCACAAGGAAACTAAAGGAGAAGAATGTTCGATATAGATGGGGTTACCCTTTCCCTCTCACGTTTGAATATGAGGGAACCAAATTTAGATTGCGATCTGAAAAAGAAATACAGAAATGCATCTCAGACCTTCTTGAGCCCCGACTAGACAGGGAAAACCAGGGAGAGGTGAAAAAAGGAGATCGCGAATGGCTGATTCAGGGACCCAGAAGGAAGAAAGTAAAAGGATCTCGAAAGTTCTGAAGAGGTAACCTCTCTCCGGAGGGGGACAACTGAAATTGATCGACTCTGGTAAGACGAACACACATATTTCACCTACCAATGCTACAATGAGACGTTAACGTGTATATCGTTCCAAGATGAGAATGGAGAAAATTAGGGGGGAACCAAGGAAGGGCTCAACTCAGTTAAGAGGAGTAGTATGAGAATGTGGGGCGTGAGGTAACGGTCCCCAAAGGTGGTTCGATGCCGACTCGGTGCTGTCAACCGGGTTCACTCGAACGCCTTCGACAGGGGAGAAGGGAGGTGAGCGGGGAGGGTCGGGAGGGGCCGAAAGAAGGGAAACGGGTCAGAGCAATATCAAATGCACCTCAGAACAACCGATGCAGCTCACAATCTGAGATGAAAGAACGTTATCGATCACATGGCAAACATTAACATAAGGGAGCTTGCCTCCCTAAGAGTCGGGACACTCAATGTCAAAGGGCTCAACTCACTGACGAAACGGTCCCTTGTGGCCAGGGAATTTCCTAGAAGTGGTCTAGACATCCTACTATTACAGGAAACAAAATACATAAAAGGAGAGGAACGACAGGTCCTGGGGAAACGAGTCGGGTTCGAGTTTTGGGGGTCAGGCCCGTTCAGGAGGGGAGTGGTGGGAATCCTCATCAGGAAAGGTATAGGCTTCACACTAACCAAGATATGGTCGGATGTAGAAGGACGTGTAATGCTGGTGAACGGTCAGTTGGGTAAGCTGAGTGTCACCATTGCCACTCTGTATTCTCCAAACACAGCCCAATCTAGATTTCTTTCCAGAACAATCCCTAAGATACTACTTGAAGCCACAGGGCACATTATCTTGGGAGGGGATTTCAACCAATGGGCGAATCCGGCGAAAGATCGAAAGCCTGGGAACCCCGATATGGTGCAGCAAGACAGGCCCGAACTCTCTGAGCTGGCTCATATGATGGAACTGTACAATATGATAGATGCATGGAGGGTCCGCCATCCGGAAGAACTGGGCTACACCTTCTATTCAGCTCCCCACAATACGTTCACCCGTATCGATTATATACATCTCTCCGGGGAGCTCTCTGAGGTGATATCACAAGCACAGATAACACCGATCGCCTGGTCTGACTATGACAT
This sequence comes from Ambystoma mexicanum, assembly GCF_040938575.1. Taxonomy (NCBI): domain Eukaryota; kingdom Metazoa; phylum Chordata; class Amphibia; order Caudata; family Ambystomatidae; genus Ambystoma; species Ambystoma mexicanum. The sequence continues at coordinate 1,301,176,227 of NC_090923.1, read as the reverse complement.
GGTCCTCACAGACATCCAGTGGGCTGATTTGCCAAAAAACAATGGAAAATGGCGTTGTAATGAGAGCCTCTGGAGAGATGTTGTCTTCAGAACAGAAATGGAGACAGAGATCTCTGAATTTTTCAAAGCGAACGCCAATGGTGAAGTGTCCAGACAAACGGTGTGGGAGGCTGGGAAGGCTACCTGGAGAGGAATTCTGATAAGGGAAGGCGCATCGAAAAAGAGGGAACGTGCCCTCGTTGAACAAAGGCTACGAGCTGAAATCTGCCAGTTAGAAAGCAAATCCAAAGTGGGTGAAGAATTAGACCCGCAGAAAATGAAAAGGGCCAAAGAGAAAAGAAGCGAATTGAAACTGCTGGAGTATGAACAGGTTGTGCGCAAACTGAGAATGTTAAAACAGAAATGTTATGAAAAGGGCGATAAGGCTGATGCGCTTCTTGCTGCCAGGCTGCGTGAACAAAGAGCTGAAGGTAAAGTAATAGAGATTAAAGAAGATTCCTCCCCTACACCATACGCCCACACCACTATTCCAGAATGCTTTGCCAACTTTTATGAAACATTATACTCCTCCGACGTGGACCCAGGGCCATCAGAGATTGAGTCATACCTGTCCTCAATAGATGTACCCCGCATTCCTGGCACAGTTGCCGAATCCCTAGAATCGCCTATTAGGGAACTGGAGGTCCAGGCTGCCATAAAGAGGCTGACTTTGGGCAAGTCCCCGGGCGAAGACGGCTATACAGCCGGCTTTTACAAAACTTTCATAACCATATTAGCTCCCTTTCTGACACTCCTCTTCAATGAAATAATGGAAACAGGGAAGTCCCCGGACTCTTTCACCAGGGCACTGATTACTGTCATCCCCAAGGCTGGGAGGGACCCCACAAATTGCGCCTCATATCGCCCCATCTCGCTACTCAACCTCGATGCAAAGATATATACCAGAGTCTTGGCGGCAAGACTCGAATCCCTTGTCCCACAACTCATACACTCTGATCAAGTTGGGTTCATATTAGGAAGACAGGGGGCAGACACAATCCGCAAAACCCTCCACCTAATCCATGCGTCCCAGAATGACCCGAGCTTACTCTCTATTGATGCAGAAAAGGCTTTTGACAGGGTGGAGTGGGGGTTCCTAAAGGCGGTACTACGAAAGGTAGGATTGGGCGATAAATTCAGACAAGCAATACATGCGGTGTATACAGACCCCAAAGCATCTATATTTGTGAATGGTGAATACTCACGGTGGTTCAATCTCCAACGTGGGACCCGACAGGGGTGCCCCCTCTCGGCGATTCTCTTTGCCCTCTCCCTTGAGCCCCTGGCAATAACGATGAGAGCGGACCCCACGCTTGAGGGTAACCGACTGGGGACAACGGAATATAAAATTGCCCTCTATGCTGACGACATCCTCCTTCATATCACTAACCCCTCCTCTTCCGTCCCCCGAGCCCTATCCTTGATAGAGGAATACGGCAAACTCTCTGGGTTTAAAGTAAACAGAACAAAGTCGACACTCTTTCCTCTCCAGGGACAAGAGGATGACAATATCATCAAATTTTCCTCACTCGGCCTACATATTGAGCATTCAAAACTACAATACCTGGGGATACAAATAACGAGAAATTTAGAGGACCTATTTGAAGCTAACTTTCCCCCCCTACTGAAACAATTCAAGCTAGATTTGACAAGGTGGGATAAACTCACAATCTCCTGGCTAGGTCGGCTAAACGCAATAAAGATGGTATCACTTGCCCGCTTCTTATACCCCTTCCAGACAATACCCGTTAGGATTCCGAAAATGTTCTTCACTGAAATCAAAAAGGCCATGCTCCACTTTCTATGGCAGGGGAAGAAAGCGAGAATCCCATATAAGACTTTAATACTTCCCAAAGACAAGGGAGGGGTGGGTCTGCCCAACCTCCAAAAATACTATGAAGCCTCACAACTCAGAGTATTGATCCCACACCTGCGCGACCAGACAAACATCCAGTGGGTCAATATGGACAACCATTACTTTTTGCCGGTCACAGTATCTGAATGGCTCTGGGCACCCAAGAAACAGATATGTCGAAAACTCAAAGATCACCCGATACTTATGACCATCTGGGACACCTGGATGCATGGCGCGAATATGCAAGGCATTACCACCTGGCCGAGCCCCTTGAGCCATTTATGGTCCCCAGGAATCAACGACCACATTCCGGATGTAGGAAGGTACCAAAGCTGGTACGAGGCTGGTTTAGAGAGAGTAGGCCAACTACAAAAGGGAAGACGCCTTCATTTCACTCCCTGAGCTGACCGAGGCCATGGGAATAGGCTCATTATCCACATTTCAATACCTACAACTCAAAGGGGTTTTGACAAGAACCATGTGGAGACCTAAACTGATGAGATAACTCACCCCCTTTGAGAAAATACTCGACTCAAGAACTGTAATGAAGGGGCTAATATCAGATATGTACAGGGCATTGATAGAGGGAGAAGGTGTGAACACTGACGCACTAAAAAACAGATGGGAAAAGATTTCGCTGAACAGTTCACACCCGAACTTTGGGACACCGTATACCAAGCAGCCACACGGATATCCATTTCAAATCAGTACAAACTACATGCAATCAAATTATTACACAGATGGCAATATGACCCCGTCAGACTATCCAAAATGTTTCAGACCGCAAGCCCGGACTGCTGGCGTGGATGCGGACAGAGGGCGGACTATTGGCACATGTGGTGGGGATGTCCCCGGATACAGGTATTTTGGTCGGAAGTTCTAGGCTGGATCAAAGAGGTCGATGGCATTGCCAGAACACCTACTCCCTACCTCATACTGTTCGGCCTCGAAAAAGATGAAGACGATTGGGTCAAGATCAAAGACATAGCCCCGCAACTGCTCCTGGATGCTCGGGCAACTCTGGTTATGAGGTGGAAGGCTCCCACATGCCCCACGAAAAATGAATGGATCCATGTATCCACCAACATTTGTATAATGGAACACATAACAGCATCGCTGCATGGTAAACTCTCACAGACTGAAACCTTGTGGATGGAATACAAAAGCATATATCTACCAGACGGCCTGTCCCGTAACACAGCCCTTACTCTGATGGCGGAGGAGCAAGGAATAAACTAAACGATGTTTAAGTTGAACTCTTCGACGGACACTCTTACGAATAATGTAAACCCGACAATAAACTTTGATTCCGATCGTTGTACGATGAATTCTGCATGATCTGTGATAAAGGCTCTGACCATGGGGGAGGGGGATGGGGATTGAGAAGGGGGAAAAAGTTATGATGTTGCGCGAACATTATGCATGCAGAAAGTTTACATGTGACGGACGCAAAACACAAGGAATTCTGTTTGCTTTATTATAGTGAAATTCTTAATTGTGTACCTATTGTATACTTTTCCTGCATAACCTGTATTCATAAAACTAATAAAACCAAATTTACAAAAAAAAAACAAGACAATACACAATTGAAACAACAGATCGCCCGAGCCTTCACAGAATCTCCCCCGTCCACATTGCAGACGGGTAAATTTGACGGGGATCCTCACAAATTAAAGGAATTTCTGGATAGTTGTACTATCCAATTTACCTTTACGCCCGATTCTTTCCAACAGATAAAGATAAGGTGGGATTTCTGATTTTCCATTTATTAGACCCAGCGTTGGCATGGGCTACTCCTTTGGATACCTCGGGCAATGTGGTCCTATACTCCTATCCAGCCTTTACCAACAGTTTGAAGTCCATGTTTAGCCGAAAAGAAATCTCTGTAACCACCCAGGAGAGGTTACTTGATTTAAAACAGGGTTCGAAAGACCTCATGACATATATTACACTTTTTAAACAATTGTCCTCCGAAACAAGTTGGCCTGATGATGGTCTTACTACTTTATTTCGACGAGGTCTTTCTGAAGAACTTAAAGACGAAGTCTCGAAAGTTCCTTGACCAGCAAATTTAGCCGACATGATCACCCTTACAATGCAGATCGATTACCGGATACAGGAACGTCAGCATGAGAGGAAGAAGGGGAAGAACATCCGATCTCATACTGAATTTCTCCCCATTCACACCAAGCCGGTATCCGCAGAAGAGCCCATGCAAATAGGTTCCATGAGGGGTCCACTATCCAACAATGAGAGAGAGAGGCGAAAGACGTTGGGACTTTGCATGTATTGTGGGTCCTCTGTACATATACTAAGAGACTGCCCATTAGTTCCACCACGTCGAACCCACTTCCAGGTATCTCAGAGTGAAGTCTCTTTAAACACTGAACTTATTGAACAACCCATGGTGGTGATTTCCTTGGCAATAATCCTCCCTGATATCATCCTAAAAAACATCGCTGCGCTTATCGACTGCGGGGAACTTTCTGGATGAGTGGGCTTCTAAGAAAGGAATCGCCAGAGTGACCAAACCACTAGCCACTCCTATCCAGGGTGTTGATGGCACTCCTTTAAGTTCAGGGCCTACCCGAGAGCAAACTATACCCTTAACATGTTCAGTTGCTGCACACCAGGAGGTTCTAGAATTTGATCTAATCCGAACTGCTCATTTTCTGGTAATTTTAGGGCTTCCTTGGTTAAGAATACATAATCCGTTTATCAACTGGTCCGCTGGAACTCTTTTTTTAGGTCCGGAATATTGCGTCACCCATTGTATGTCTCAAACTGCCGTGGGAGTACATATTCCGTCGGAGACAGAACATTTTCATAAAGTTCCGTCTATCAGTCATATTAGAAAGATTCCCGAGTCCCATCAACAATATCTAGCAGTGTTTTCTATTGCCGAATTCCCTACTCTTCCTCCACAACGAAGAGATTACTGTCACATTAACATTCTCCCCGAACAACCTATTCCATTTGGTCGAATGCATGTACTATCTCAGAAAGAAAAATCCACCCTTAAGGATTATCTCCAACAAAATATTCAGAATGGCCTGATCGCCGAATTTAACTCACCTGCAGTAGCTTCATTATTTTTTATTCCGAAAAAGGACTTCGAAGAGCTAAGACCATATATTGACTACCGGGGACTTAACAGAATTACCATTCCGGATAAATACCCAATGCCTTTGATCCCCGATATTTTAGAATCGGTTCGAGGGGCTTCGTTTTATACTAAGTTGGATTTACGAGGGGCCCATCACCTCATCAGGAGTGCCCCAGGAGATGAATGGAAGACAGCGTTCCGGACTCCATTCGGACATTTCAAATATCATGTGATGCCGTTCGGCTTGGTCAATGCACTGGCTGTCTTTCAACGCTTTATGGACCATCTATTCTTCGACATCCTCCTTCATTTTGTCATAATCTATCTTGATGATATTTTAGTGTTCTCCAAGAACAAAGAGGAGCACATTAAACACGTCAATCTTGTTCTGGCGCTCTTCAAGAAAATCAATTGTACTGTAAGGCTGAAAAGTGTGAATTCCACCAAGAACAAGTAACTTATCTAGGCTTTGTATTGTCAACTCAAGGTATTTCCATGGATCCAAGGAAGGTATCATCCATCTTAGACTGGCCCCCTCCAACGTCTGAGAAAGAGATCCAGCGATTCTTGGGTTTCACAAATTTTTACCGCTAATTCATTCCCTGCTTTTCAGAAACCGTTCAACCCTTTACCAGACAGTTAAAGAAGGGAGTTTCATTTTGTTGGGATGAAGTGACACAAGAGGCTTTTGATAAATTAAAACGCCTTTTTACGTCGGCCGAGATCCTGGCAACTCCAGACCAGACTCAACCTTTTGTGGTCGAGACAGACGCCTCGCATCATGCTTTGGGGGCAGTTCTTCTCTAAAAGAACAATCATGGAGAAGAGAAACCAGTGGCATATCATATCTATCAAAGACCTTTAGCCCTTCGGAAGAGAACTATACCATCCTCGAAAAGGAACTGTTAGCTATCAAGAGAGCCTTTGAGGAGTGGAGGCATCTTTTGTTGGGAACAACCTTTCCTGTGGAAGTTCGAATGGATCATCGAAATTTCAAAGTATTACAGCAAGCCTACACGACCAACAGCCGACAGGCAAGATGGGCCCATTTATTTTTGCCTTTCAGAATTGAATTTACTGTCCTCCCGGGAAATCGAAACCTACGAGCAGATGCTCTCTCTCGTAAGGATCCCTCGTCTCACAGATTCACCCCGGAACCCTTATTTACAAAAGCCAAGTTTGTGGCCATAGTAATGGATTTCCTTCAGACCCTGAAGCAAGAAACTTCTCGGAACGGACAGTTATGTGAAGATCTCGCAGTCATTCACCTGCTTACTTTGACGAAGGGTTGTTATTTCCACAAAGAACAAGCCTTCATACATACCGCTCCTCTTCAAAAGGAAGTGTTGCAAATGTGCCATGACTCCAGAGCTGCAGGGCATCGGGGATATTGAAACACCTTAGAATTGATCACTTGACATTTTTGGTGGCCAACAGTAAAGAATGATGTCCGGGACTACGTATCCACCTGTGTAGTTTGTCAGCAGTCCAAAACCCCCTGGATTCCTCCTTACTGTCTATTATCACGTATGCCTATCCCTGACAAACCCAGGAAGGTGATTTCTACAGACTTTATAGTCGATCTCCCGATGTCTTCTCAGTATACCACCATTATGGTAACTATAGATTACTTCACCAAATTGGCTCATTTTACACCGTTAATCAAGCTCCCTGGGGCTGCCCAAATGTCTAAAGTATTTTTGACAGAAATATTTTCCCGACACGGCCTTCCCAACATTATTGTTTCAGATAGAGGCCCCCAATACACCTCACAATTTTGGAAATACATGTGTCTCGAGTTGGGAATTAAGAGGTCTCTCAGTTCAGGTTTTCACCCACAGACCAACGGGCAGACTGAGCGTCTAAATCAAACCTTGGAAGGGTACCTATGGTGTTTTGTATCTGCAGCCCAAGACGATTGGGTAGAATTGCTTCCGCTGGCAGAATTTGCCTACAACAATGCCTATCACTCAGCGTTAAAGACTACCCCTTTTTTTGTTCCTATGGATATCATCCATCTTTTCTACCCTCTATCACTCCCCCAGTATCTCCATGTCCAGGAGTGGACAGTCTCATTTCCAACATTCAAAAAGGACATCAACTGGCTCGTCTATCTCTGAAATCAGCTCAGGACCGAGCCAAACTATATGCTGACCGCCATCGCAGGAAATTACCTACACTTCAGGAGGGGGAGTTAGGCTGGCTAGCCTCCCGGTTTCTTCCCAGACATTTGGTTCCTTCCAAACTATCCCCCAAATATTTTGGCCCATTCTAAATCATTGCTCTTGTGGGATCATCAGCAGTTCGGCTAGAACTTCCTCCGTCCTGGTCCCGGATACATCCTGTTTTTCACGTCTCGCAGATCAAGTTGTCCATTAAAGACCGTTTCTCTCGGACGCCTAACTCTCCGCCGGTTAGCACAGATACTGGTCCAGAATACGAAGTAGCCAATATCTGTGACTCAAGATATAGGCGAGGTCACCTTCAATTTCTAATTGACTGGAAAGGGTATTCACCGTCAGAAAGGACATGGGAAGATGCTTCAGGGGTACATGCCCCTAAATTGGTGAGAAAGGTTTTCCGACTACACCCGTGAAAACCGGGGTTGCCTCCCCTGAGGAGGGGACATACTGTTACACATTACCAACGTTGGTCATGGTGGCAGAGGAAAAGATTAGGAAGGACGGTAGGAAATGTTATTGTGCGGAATACCGACGGTACAGCGTGTCGAACTGGAAGCAGCGGTCTAGTTGTTTCACGTTCGCACGCCGCATCTACAACAGATCACGTGATTCCTGATAAGGAAGGAAGAGCTTCCAGCAAGCGCGTTGCTACTGCCTTTACCAACGCTCCGTAAATCCGCTCCTAGGAATTCAACCTTTCTGATTCTTCGACTACTCATTTTTCCTTTTGTTCTAACTCTCTATTCTACTTCCTTTACTCCTTTATACAGACTTACACCCTGGCCGGGTACGGCTTCTTCTGTTAGTGCTGTGAGAGCAGTCCCGTCTTCGATAGTACGTGTTGCCTTAGCCCTTCTCCATTCTTCAGTCATTCTGTTGTCCCGTCAGGCAATCATTTCCAGGATATTCTTTCTTTTTTCCATTAGTCTGCTACTGATCAGGTTGTGCAGGACAAGATTCTCCACCCCCCTCAAATCTCAGAGAATAGCCAAGCCTGATAGCGGATTTCATTTAGGATCCACTGTAAGTTTTCTCCCGATAGAATTTTCACTCTGTACCTTTTTAACCCTCTGTCCCTGCACTTACCTGTTCTGTCTTTATTCCTTAGAACGAACATCACTTCTTCCTTGCGCACCAACTCTTCTAAGAACCACATCCACCTTCCGCCGCCCAGTTTGAAGCTTCTCAGCTACTCAGGTTTTTTTTCCCCAGGAGGGTTTCCCTCGGGGTTGTGCCTTCCTCCTCCCTGTCTCTTGACCGCGGGGAGAAGGGGGAGCAGGATTCTCACGGGAGATCCTCCAATTCCTTGCTGGCTGTCTTCATTGGAAACCACAGTCTGCCCAGGTTAGTGAAACAGTTTGCCACTTAGCTGTGTACTAATAAGATGACATCATTAAATCCATCCTAGCACAGAACACACAATTGGAATACTACCTAAACCTCTTCAATTAATCACTTACAACAGGAAGAGTTCCAAGACCATTCTAAACACCCTACATAAAACCTGTGCTCAAGGACACAACGGGCGATGTGGAAGACCTCACAAACTATAGACCAATATCAAACATCCCATACCCGGCAAAACTATTAGAAACCTACGTCTATGAACAACGACTTGAGCACGTTGAGAATAACAATCTACTGGACTAGGCACAGGTAGGCTTCAGACCCTTGAGAGGAACGGAGACCGCACTAGTCTCAACAAGGGACGATGTAAAGATGAACTCGGACTCCAAGAGCAAATCAGCACTGATATTACTGAATCCCTCAGCTGCCTTTGACACAGTCAACCACAACATCCTAATAAAAAGAGTGGAAGAAAGAGGGCTCACTGACACAGCACTGCTCTGGATCAAATATTTCCTCTCAGAAAGAACAGAAACAGTTTCATTAAAACCTTTCAAATCCGCACAAAAGGACACCACCTGCAGAGTACCCCAAGGCTCATCACTATCACTGCTACTCTTCAACATCTACATGACACTGCTAATCAATCTCATAAAAAAATAATAACATGTTACAACTACGCAGATGATACACAAATCATCTTCAAATACAGTGACATGCAAGAAGATAATTCACCCCTAATAGAGTGTCTCAAGGCGCTCTACCAATAGATGAACATCAACAAACTCAAAATTAACCCAGAGAAAACTGAAATCATGATTACACCTGAAGACAGAGGAAACAATTAGTGAATACCAAGGCCCATAGAACAGGGGAACCCACCGACATCATCTGCAGCTGTAAAAAACCTTGGAATCATCATGGACAAAGAGTTAACACTAGAACCCCAAGTTAATACCATAATCCAGAAGTACTTCTTCCACCTACAAATGGTTAAAATAATTCTACCAATCCTCTCATTCATGCACAAAACACTGGCGCTAATATCCTTCATCATGTCCAGGATATATTATGCTACCAGCATATACCTTGGAATGCCAGACTACCTACCAAGGAAACTGCAACTAATACAAAACGCGGCAGCCAGACTTCTCCTTAAATTCAACAAAAGAGATCACATCACACCAGTTCTTAGGATGTTACATTGGCTCCCAGTTAAAAAAATAATCACTTTCAAAACAATGTGCATAACACACAGAGCAATACACAGCCAGGGAGCGGAATTCATTCAAAAGAAACTTTAATCTACAAACCAACCAGAACCCTGAGATCCTGCAAGGACATCTACCTAGAACCCAAATAATACACACAAAAAGTACTGTGTGGATCAGCATTCTCCTGCTTAGCCGTGGAACTATGCAACTCCCTTCCCAGGGAAATACAAACCCTGGCAGACCATACAAAATTCTGAAATCTTCTTAAAACCTGGCTCTTCAGCTCCGAACACAATGAAACCGACTGAAAAGTGCCTGAACACCTCATAACCGGCCAAGCACTGAAAAATGAAAAGTAGCCCAAAAACAATAGAGAAATGAGGGACAAGACTGGGAAGAGAGACCTTAAACAGAGATGCCCCCACCTTCCACCACCTAAAGAACAACTACTAAGAAACAGGAGAAGCTGGTAGGCCCGATACGATTAGGCCAGAGAATGAGGCTCAAGGGAAACCGGGAGAGGGAAAATCGGGGAGGGGAGACTCTCAGCGTAGGTGCACCCCCACTAAGGACCAACAAGTGAACAGGAGTAATGCACCAGACCCTCCCCAATAGATAATAGACACCGCCAGTAGGGTATCGAGGAAGATGACTAACCGTTCCTTGCTGATTTCCCTTAGGCCAGTGAACACATCACCTAGCTAGAAATAGGGCTTGTACTAAGAGATCAAACAGCCTAACGAATTACGGAGAAGCTAAAGAATCACGACCACTGAGGCGACAATTAAGGTAAAACCCAGAAAGAGCAACTCGGGGGGGAGACAAATATCACGACGGCCACAAGTGACGCAGCTAGATGAATTTCAAGGGAAGGAAATGTGACGCACTAGACAGACCTGGGAATTGTGATGCACTTAGATGGATGTCAGGGTTAGGGAATCAGATGCACTTAGGTGGATTTCAGGGGTAGGAAATGTGATGTACTTAGATGGATTTTTAGGGAGGGGAGGTGTGACACACTCGGATTGATTTCTGGGGTGGGAGATGTGATGCACTTGATGGATTTTCGGGGGCAGAGGGGGTGACGCACTTGGATTGATTCCTGGCATGGGGGGAGTGGTGCACTTGAGTGGAATTCGGGGGCAGGGTGTGGCGCACTTGGATTGATTACTGGCATGGGGAGTGGTGCACTTGGGTGGAAGGTGTGGAGCACTTGGATAGATTTCCAGGACTTTCACCAACAATCCGTACTAATATACTCACTCCCCTGCATACACCTCTCAAACTATGGACTTAACACAGAGACCTCTACAGCACCACAGTCCACATGTACTTCACAACCCCACAAAAAAACAAACCACACATAATCTTGCACAACAGCATATGGTGGCCAACTTCCGAAAATCACATTTTTATTTATTTAATGTATCATACAGTACAGATTGTACTTTTAACACAAAACATTAAAAATCATCACAGTACTACATTCCATAATTGAACAGTAGTAAAAGCTTATAAAATCTTATCCTACACATTCTGCTCATCATCATACAAGGAAATTACTAGAAAACCACCACACAAGCCTTTAAAAACTCCAATCTACATGTAGATAGGGACAATTCATTACAATTTAAAATCCTCTTCCATAAATCGTGCTCTGTGGCAATAAAGTTCATAGCTAAAATTTTAGTCCGCTGTATCCACAGACTGGGGCACTGGACACACAAGCGCTTCAAAGTCTCTACATGCTTGCGACAATGGCTACAAAGTCTCTGTTCACGTAGCGCATTATTTAGGCGACCCAAAATGTCTTGCGCCGGCACCAAGTTTAGCCTCAGTTTTAAAATTTGAAGCCTAAAATGTCTTGATGGGTGCTTTTCCAAATAGGGAGCAACACTGTTAAAGGTTTTAATTGTACACATAAAAATGATCCATTGATAGAAAAACAAAACACACATTTATGCTCAGTCAGCAGTGTTTACGAACTGAAGCTGCCAGCAGCACATCACAGCTCTCTTGCTCTTTTCCGCTCAACCCTACTAGCCACCCACCCTCCCACCATGCATTACAGATCCGCCTGTGCTCCTGGAGACCACACAAGTGGCATTGGTGCGCGGTATAAAAACCTTTAACATTAACATGAAGGAAACTCATCTACTAGAGCTCTGTTCAGGCGCTCGGGTGCAAAATACATGAAAATCTCCTATTTTGCATATGGGTTGCACCAACAGAAGTGACTTCACAGGAAAAAAACATTTCAAGGAGCATCATACGTCCAGTCTTTGATACTTGGAGGCACCATGAAAGTGACTTTAGAATAAGTCGTCACAAGTAAGCCAAGAGGCAAATAACTTTGTAGTGCAAAATACGTAAATTGTACTATTACTATATATGATGCATCTCCTTAGGTTTTTTAAATAATAGAATGATATAGTAACATAAACTATAAAGTGAATCCGGATCGCAGAGCTGCAGATAAGACACACTGCAATTACATAATTTGCCTAGCATCTCAGACTTTGCAGAACGTGTTGGCGATATGCACTTAGTTATTTTAGGCCAGACCACCCGTGTGCTTTTCACGTGTTCTTCGTTAGGCCACGCCCATCCGATAAGCCACGCCCCTAAAAGAGCCTTCTCCCCGTTTAATGTCTTACCACATTTATAGCACTGCCTTTAACGCACAGGTATGCGAATCCTTTCATTCAAGCCTCCTAAATTCCTCGTGCTTCTATTTCATGGCACAGACTTTCTGACCTGTGTTTCGGTCCACCGCGACCTGCTGCACTGCCACTAGGTCTCCTGTCCTTGCCCGCTTGGTTACTGTAAGGTGGCGTCTAATTCCCATCAGAGAAACGACCATAGCAACGGCCCGCCTACTTTTCTTCACGTGACTTTCGCACGTCCCGACGTGTCTGGGAAGTAATGAGCCCACGTTGCTGCTTCACCTCGGCATCTTTGCGCGGGAAGGCAACTCGTGCCATAGCTTCGTGGCAGCGAGATGATGAGTACATGCATTTCTTCCTTTCGAAACGAATTTGGTTTTAAGTCTTAAAGCTGTGAGGGTTAGTGTAGTGGAGAAGGGCGATAATGCCTGCCCGGGGAGGGGGGCTTCTCGGTGTATTTTGGCCAATTTATGTTCATCTGTTCCCAGTATAGAGGTTAACAGTGAGGCGGATAGTTATTTTTGGGATTGTTTTCTCCTGCAGGGTAGGCGATTTGGACCATATCTCCTGTGCAGAGGGACACGTGATTTCGGTAGCATGGCGGACTGGTTGTGCTCCAGTATAAAGAAGCAGTTATGTGTACATGCTGTATTTTCCCCTTTTTGATGTGTAGCAGAGGGGGCAATTATTTCTTTTCAGTGACTCATTTAGGTATTTGTGCTTTGCATAGAGTTGGGCAAGTGTGGGATGTTTTGTCTTGCACAGTGAGGTGTATTTGACCTGGGGGATAGGTGTACTTTACAAGGATACATAGTAGGGGATTTGCTTGATGCAGAAAGTGGGATTAGATTTCCCTGCCCTGAGGGGGTATTTGGAGATTTGTCCTGTGAATTGGAAGGGTTGGATATTCTTTGCCCTGTGCAGAGGGACATGTTTCTGCATAGATGTGTTCTGTTCCTGTGCAGAATGGTGGATGTTCCCTGTACGTGGGAGATGGGGTGGATTTCTTATAGTTTTATGGAGGGTGGCGAATTGAAGTAAACCATGTTAAATTTTGGGTTTGGGATCTGTGTAGAGCAGTCTCCACAGGACTAAAAACAAGTTGAAATGTGACAGTGTCGCATCTGTATGGAGATTTGTAAAGGGTCACATGGTGTTTATAACCAGTGACCAGGATCTCTACCACGCAAATCTAACTTCCACATAACATGCAAACTTATGATTTTGTCCATTATTTATGACCCCTTTTGCTGTAAATGATGTGTTGGTGTGTCGTAATGTTTATAGATGGTTCCAAATACACAGGAGCTCATGTTCATTGAAAGTGTAATTTTGCGGTAGTGAGCCGTTACGTGTTCACATTCATGCAGGTAGCTCCCCGCCACCACATTTTGTTCATTTGCATGGTAGGGGGATAGGTGGCATACACGTATGTACACCACCTTTTGCCTTGCACTTTTGCACTCAGCTGTGCAAAGTGAGTAAATGCTGGGCAGCTTTACTTTTAGTTGCGAGCGTATCCGGCAGGGTTTAATTGTACTCATACCCGTTGCCTGTCATGCGAACAAGACAGATAGTATGTACCATAGATCCCTATGTTGTCTGCCTGCTTTATGCTGCTGCATTAAGCTAGTGGACCCCATAGGGATCTCCAGCATTTGCACCGGCATGACAATATATGCCGGCTCAAATGCTGGATCAATTGTATGACGGAGAGGAAGGGGGGCAGCAGAAATGCAAGTCTCTTTGCACCTCTCCTCGCCACCATACACATGATTGATGGTTTTGTCCTGGCCCGGCTTAGTATGATTGGCGCGTAGGTGTTGGATAACTACTTTCAGGTTTGGCAAACGTCTTCCAAAAGGGACAAATCCTTCTCCATGGAAGGGAAGTTGGATTATCTTTCTCCAGCAGTGTGTACCAGGAAGGTTTTGAATGATTTTTATGCAAGCATTTGGCATTTATCCTGGCCCTTATGGGCTGTTATGTGAATTGGGACGAGGGGATGACTGCGTTTTCTGACCAGTCCAGGGCGATGGGGTCAGCACAGTTTACGAGGGAAGTGGAGAACAGGATTAGATATAGTGTTACTTCCCTAAGCGTAAGTGGGGAAGAGCACATGTTGAAGTAGGCCTACCAGTTCAGGTATGAATAAGAGAGCTTCACTTTTGGTTGGTTGGGTCCCAGGTAAATTTGAGCACCCGTAAAAGATGTTATTTTCCTGCAAGATTGAGGCTGTCAAGATTAAGTCTGTGATCTCCTCACCTGCAATGTAGTTTATCAGGAAAGGTGGAAGGTGGCTGACTCTTTTTGCAAGATGGGGAATTTGTACGTAATGCTTCCCATTGTGTTTATGGGGTGGTCGGCTTTGAACCAAACATAGACAGTCACTTTTATATGACTGCCACCTTTCCTGTTTCCGTGATCAGACCGCATGTTGAATGCTATAACCAGGTGCTACGAGGACATTGAAAGTATGGGAGGAGGCTGGAGTCAGCAAGTTTTGGTGATGAAGATTGCGGCGACTGTGCTAGGTGATGTAAAAATAAGCATTATACAAACCAAATGTTTGTGCTTTCATATTAATATAGTCAATTACACTTCCTCTGACTGATGTGCAGGTCTGCATGCATTGTTGCAGGATACAGAATGATTTGGGTTTACTCTTACATACATTTTATTACGCACATAGTTTTTTACTGTTTTTTTTTCTTTGTAGAACAAACTTTATGGAAATGAAAACCTCTGAAAATGCTGGCATGTCCCAGATTGCAATTAGATCACTGATTCAACACGAAGAAATAGAAGATTCATCATTGCAGGTATTTACATTGGAATTGTACGAACGGACCGAAAAAAAGGTCAGCACAAAAAGTTTGAAAAATGCATACCACCAAAGGTTCGAACACCAAAAGTTCTGTGTGGTATAGTGAGCGGGGTGTTGCAGGGGACACCCCTGCAGCACACCCGAAAAAAAACAGGGGCTGCAGGGGTGTCCCCCGCTCACTATACTTTACAGTATAGTGAGCAGGGGTTGCGGGGGAAACGCCTGCAGCTGCCCGTAAAAAAGAAGAAAACAAAAACAAAAAAGGACCCTGCAGCGCCGGTTCGCAAACACGGAATTGAAAGGGAACTGGCATCGCAGGGACACGACAAAATGGAAGGTAAGTAAGGGAGTAGGAGTGGGTGGGGGGTGTAGTGGGTGTGTTGTCGGTGTGTTGTGGGTATGTGTGATTTGCAGTGTTTGTTCGCGTGGGAAATGTACAAACCTTTGGTGGTGCATACCTTTCCCATGCAAACTTTTCAGTCACTGACTTTTCTGTCGCGGAAAAATCACGCAGGTCCATTTATATTTACCCTGTGTAACATTGTAACCTTTGTGGATATCGGGGGAGAGCGATGGCTAGGAGCTCCATGGGTCAGGGCAAGCCACCAAGTACATGATACGACTTATGAAGTTGATACATTGAAGATCTATCCATTCCACCCTCGCCCGCGCCAACTTGCACCCATCAGTGAGATTCCCTAATAGGCCTGCCCAACAGCAACGCACTCTTGGTATATGGTACTCTAGTCCTGCTAATTGTGACAATCTTCTGCCCTTTTGCAGGGGGTCCCAGCGTGGGTGCCCTGTGACGCCATCCATGGTATCCCCAGCTTTATGCAGGAGACTTAGTCACAGGATAGAGAGGTGACTTGTATGCCGTTTCGAAGTTTTAAACTTCAAATATTTACCTCTGCTATACCATATTAATCAGAATTTACTAAACTCAACCCATTTCTTGCAAGTTATCCATGTTACCCTGTGCTGTTGGTACAGTGCTGTTTCATTAAGTTAAGCACCACCTCAATTAATAGGAGCTAGGAACAGTCCAAGAACTGTCACCCAACTATTGTTAAGCCAGGGTCCACAGGAGATGGCATAGGAGTGTGGAAGTGCCCTTCCTCATCAGAAGGCAGAGTTAGGTAGATAGTTAGATATGCCATGTAGCTGGCTGAGAAGAAAAAGCAAGATAAGACGTATGCCTTATAATGCTCCCCCATGCTTCATCCTGAAACATGGATGCACTCCAGTAGACTGTGCGTTTGATTATTTATTTTCAAAGGGCAGGGCTCTTTGGTGATCAACTCTAGAATATAGGGCATACAGGTCTCCTCCGTATGATATCGAAAGATTTGTTCTGATGGTTACACTGTGCAATAATTCTGTGACTCCACCTAATTACAGCTATACCATCACTAATGTATGTGGAATCCCTGAAGTACTACATGCATTATTTTATTTTTTAACCATTTTTATTTTTCAATGGAGACATAATCAATTACAACATATGATCGTTACACTTTGTTGTCATAATGCATAGACCAACTTTCCATTCAGGGTTACCGTCACCCGTTGCTGCGTAACTTGTCTCCAATTCCTTCATCTGTAATTCATCATCCCTCCCTCCTCCCCGCTGTCTCTTTATAACTTTTGTAACAATTTTGAAAAGGTAACAATATTTTGGCTTTCAACAAATGTGCAAGAGTATAACTTTTGATATTATGAGTCCACATTATAATTTCGTTGTCTGTTACTATACAATAGGTATCTCCCAATTTTATCATTTCATTCTTAACTTCCTTCCTCCCTCCCTTCTCCGCTACAACTTTTGGAAGGGGGGCCAAGTGGACAGGCGTCTCTGCAGTGTCTAGTTCTTTCATACATAAATTCTTGGGTGTAGATGTTACACAGTTAATTCCCTCTTCCCCTTTATTTTTCCCCCTTGTTCTCTTTTTTCGTCGTGCTGATTCTCTATCTCTTTCTCTGTTCTGATGTTAAGTGATCGATATATTTCTGAGGGTTCCTGGTTTATAAATGTGGGCTTCCCTGTCTCCAACAAAGTCTCTGAAGGGGGACCATATGGATAGGTATCTCTGATATGTTTCTGTTCTCATGGCAGTTACCTTCTCCATTGCCATTACTCCCAATAGTTTCATCCACCACCATGGTGTCGTCGGGCCCTCTAGTGTTTTCCATCTTTGCGCTAATGTTATTTGTGCTGTTGATAGTAAGTGTGTTATTAGCGTGGATATATGCCCTGATGCTGCTTATATTCCCTTTGCCTCTACTCCCAGCAGGACCACCTTAGGTGATAGTGGTAAGTCTCTGCCAGTAATGTCTTTGATGTGTCCCAGTATCTCCTTCCAGTAGGTAATTGCTTTGGGGCATGTCCACCACATGTGGAATAGATCTCCTCTCCCTCCACATTGTCTCCAACAGTTTGGGGGATATTCTGGGTTTATTTTGTGTAGTCTGTGGGGGGACATGTACCATCTGTAGCATAATTTATATGCAGCTTCTTTAATTGCTGTACATTTGGAGGATCTGTGAGCTCTTGTCCATATTTGGTCCCACTCTCTTTCCGTTATTGGTTCTCATACATCTTTTTCCCAATTCTGTTTATATTTTAGGTTGTCCGTTGGTTGTGCTCCATCAAGCAGTCTGTAGATTCTAGATATCCCCTTCTTTGGTTCACCTTCTTGCATTGTTAGTTCCAAGCCTTTTAGGGTTCTCGTTCCCGCTCTTTTCACTGAGGGATGGGAGATCCAGTGTCGTACTTGCGTGTACCTGAACCTTTCATTTTCCCGTAGATCAAATTTCTTTTTGCATTCTAGGAATGGGATTGGGTCACTGTTTTGGTACATGTCCTGCAGTGTCAGATTGGCCGCGCCTTTCCAGCCTTTCCAGAAGCTCTTCTTCAGGCCTGGGGTGAAGTCAATGTTATGTGCTATTGGGGATAGTGGACCCAGTCCTCGTTTGATCTTTTTCATTTGCATGGCTTTGTCCCAGCTACTCAGGGCTGTTTTAGTAGCTCCTAGTAATTTTCCTTCTGCTTCGCGGGCCTTGGGGTTCAGTGCTAGGAGCGCTTTTATCGGGATCTGTGTGGGTGCTTGTTCTATGGCTCTCCATCCTTTGATGTCATCCCGGGTTAGCCCACTGGAAAATGGTGGCCAAGTGCGCTGCCATGATGTATCTGCCCGGGTCTGGGACCCCGAGGCCTCCCAGGAGCGGGGGACGGGTCAGTATGCGTCTCTGTATTCTGGGTCTCTTTTTCGCCCATATGAATTTAAATACTGCATTTTGAAGTTCTTTGATTATCTGTGATGGGATCGTCGTGGGTATTGAACTCGTCACGTATAGAAGGCGGGGGAGAAGGGTCATCTTTACCGCTGCTATTCTGGCGAACCACGATAATTCCTGATTATCCCATCTCAGCAGGTCCGCTTTTAGTTGTTTCCAGAGAGAGGGGATGTTTGATTTATATAAGTCCTCGAATTTCTTTGCCAGGTGAACTCCCAAGTATTCTAGCGTGTTTTCCTCCCATCTCAGGGGGAATCTTTGCTTCATGCAGTTTATTGTATTTGCGTCTTCAGTTATGTTTAGTGCCTTTGATTTATTGTAGTTGATTGAAAATCCAGATATGGTGGCAAATTCTTCCAGTGTCTCTACGGCTTTTGGTAGTGTATTCGTAGTGTCTCCCATATAGAGCATCACATCATCAGCATATAGTGCTATTTTCTGCGGGGTCTCCTTGATTTGCACTCCTTTTATGTCATGGTTTCCTCTGTATCTTGCTGCTAGCGGTTCCATAGCCATTGCAAATATTAGTGGAGATAGGGGGCAGCCCTGGCGCGTACCTCTCCGTATCTCCACTTGTTTTGAGTCGTAGGCATTTATCCGAAATTATGTAGATGGGTGTTGAAAATTTGCCAGGATCATCCTGCTGAATATTGTTCCGCATCCGAATTTCTCCAGGATCATCCGTAGATATTCCCAGTCCAGGCTGTCGAAAGCCTGTGAGGCGTCCAGGGCAGCTATTGCAAATTTCTGGTTTGTCCGTCTCCCCCATTCGATCACATCTATGGCTCTTCTGACATTATCTTGGGTGTGTCGTCCCCTGACAAATCCCGCTTGGTCCTCGTGGATGATATCTGGGAGGATCTGCGATAGCCTATTCGCTAATATCTTTGTGTATAGCTTTGTATCCCTGTTTAGGAATGCTATCGGGCGGTAACTTGAGCATTCGGTGGGATATTTGTTTGGTTTCAGGGCAAGGATCGTGGAGGATCTTGCCATATCTTGGGAGATTGATCTGGTGTCTCTAATTGTGTTGAAGAGTCAGGTGAGGGGTCCCAGTAGTTGCGTTCGGAATATTTTGTAATAGGCATTTCCAAAGCCGTCTGGACCCGGGGTCTTGTTCCTTGGTAGTGAAGAGATAGCCTCATTGATTTCTTGAGTTGTGAATGGCCTCCCCAGGATTTCCGCATCCTTGTCCAAGATTTGGGGTAGACTAGTGGCCAGTAGGTAGGATTTTTGGTCTGTCGCGTTTAGGTTTGTTCCCTGTAGTAGCTCTTCATGGAATCGGACCATTATTTCCCTTTTCTCTTCCTCTTTTGTGATCTTATCTCCTTTTTCATTTCTTAAGGCAACTATATAGTTACGGGATTTCTCTTTGTTTAATTTTCCCGCTAGAAATTTATTTGCCTTGCCGTCTTGGACGTAGTATGATTGTTTCGTGTTCAGCAACGTCTGTGCCACCGCGTCCGCAGTGTGACTTTCTAGTTGGGCACGAACCTTCTTTAGCTCTCGCCAGGATTTCTGCGTTTGTCGGGCCTTGTGATTTTTCTCTGCTTCTTTTAGGGCTAGTTCCATCCTCCAGGTTAGTATTGCTCGTTCCCTACAGTATACTGCTGCTTGGGCCATGAATTCTCCCCGGATTACGGCCTTCCCCGCATCCCAGACTGTCTTCCAGTCAACCTCGCCGTTGTCGTTCTCTTTGAAATAGTTGTTTATGGTTTCCTCCATGTGTGCTCTAATCGCTAGGTTGCGCAGGATCAGTTTGTTGAGTCTCCACGGTGGGCGTTGCTTATTTTCCCCTCCGTCTATTTCCAGGCTAACTAGTACTGGGGCGTGGTCTGTAATATATTGTGTTCCAATTTCCACCTTAGTCACTTGGGGGATTAGAGTTGCTGACACCAGGATAATGTCTATTCTGGAGTATCCTCTGTGGACCCCAGAATAATGAGTGTATTCTCTCGTGTCTCCTTGGAAGAAGCGCCTGGTCTCGATTACTTCTAGCTCTCTGAGGAACTTTCCCAGCGCCTGTCTGTTTCTCTGGTCGGCTGCCGTAGGGGGCAGGGTTTTGTCGAGGTTAGGGTCCAGTATGGAGTTGAGGTCCCCTCCTATGATTGTTTGACCCTCGCACCAGCTCCCTATTTTCAGTAGGAGATCTGTGATGTATCGGTCTTGCTTGTTGTTAGGAGCATATATCGACAGGATTGTGTAGGTCTTCCCTTTTATAGTTCCTTTGATTCCCAGGTATCTCCCTTCAGTATCACTAATCAACTGTTGTTTTCGGAAGTTCAGTCCCTTAGCCAGCAGTATTGCGACCCCTTTTGTTTTCGTGCCGCTGGAGGCGAAGTATTGTTGTGGGAATGCCTTGTTACGCATTCTTTTTTCATCCGTTTTCAAGAGGTGGGTTTCCTGAAGGAGCACTACCTTTGCAGGCATCTTCTCGAGCCTGTTGAGAATCGCACATCGTTTCCCGGGGGAGTTCAGCCCTTGTACATTTAGCGATCCGATCAGTGTATCTGCCATTTTTATATGTAACATGTTTGTTGCTTCTGTCTTTTGGTGTGTCTTGTTTTGGGTTAGTTTGAGGTGGCCCACCTGCTGTGGTCAGGTGTTTCCTCGGTTTCTCTTCCAGTCGCTTCTTTATTTAGTGTCTTCTTCAGGGTGTTTCGTTCGTGATATTTGAAGGGGCCTGCCAGTTTCTTTTCTCTGTTAGGTCTTCTTTTCCTCTCGGATGACCATTCCCGTTGGTTATTTTGGCTGCTGGGTGCGCTATTTTGTGGGCTAGTTTCGGTTTGGCTTTGTTCTTCCTCAATTTGTAGTAATGAAAGGCCTTCTTCACATTTACTGATCCTTCTTTGTTTCTCTTTCCAGGGGAAGGATAGTCCAAAGGGGAATGTCCATCTGTATGCGATTTGTTTGGCTTGTAGTGCTTTTGTGACCGGTTGCATAAGCTTCCTTTTATGTAGGGTGATCAACGCTAGGTCCTGGTACAGTTGGATTCGCCCTCCATTGATTGTTAGTTCTTTGTGGGTATGTGCGGCTCTCAAGATGTCCTCTTTCAGACTATAGGAGGTCATGGCAATAAGAACATCTCTAGGTCTCACTCCTGGTTCATTCCTTTTGGGGCCCACTCGGTGGATTCTGTCAAATTCAAATCTCTCTGGGGGGGGG
This sequence comes from Ambystoma mexicanum, assembly GCF_040938575.1. Taxonomy (NCBI): domain Eukaryota; kingdom Metazoa; phylum Chordata; class Amphibia; order Caudata; family Ambystomatidae; genus Ambystoma; species Ambystoma mexicanum. The sequence continues at coordinate 1,301,154,528 of NC_090923.1, read as the reverse complement.
GCGTCGTTCAGGATGCTGCTGAAGCAGTGTTGCATGGTGTCCCGTTGGTCTTTATCCTGGATCGTCTCTGGGAGACCCTTGACCCGGATGTTGGATCTTCGTGAGTGATTTTCCAAATCTTCAGTTTGGATCTCTAGGTTATTTGTAGCTCTGGCGACCTGGTCTAGTAGGCTATTGTATTGCTTTGCTTCCTCTGCCATATGTGAGAGTCCATTTTCGAGTGTGTCCACTCTGCCTCCAAGTTCGTCTATTTCTTGTCGTACCTCTTTCAGGGATGTCTTCAGCTCTTCTTTCATTGTTTCTAGTTGGGTCTGGAGTGTGTTTGTTATCCTGGATTCCATGCCCCTAAGGCAGTCAAGTAGTTCTTCCTTATTTATAGCCATATCAGAATTGTTAGGCGTCGTTGGTTCTTCCTGGTCCGGAGGTTCTTGGGGGGCACTTTGTTGTGTTGTGCTCCAGCAGCTTTCTAGCAGACGACTTTGGTTTTTCGCCGGTGTCTTGGTTCTTGTGTGGGGGGTTTTCCCTTTAATCCCGGGCATCAGGTTCTCTCTCCGTTGAGACTCCGTGTGGGCCTCTTGACACTTGTTTTCGTGGGTCTCTGCTAGGGATAGCTCAGTCCGATTAGATTTTCCTAGCGGTATTCCGTGTGGTTGGGTATGATAGTGTCCACAAACACCAAGCTGGGGCTGATCAGCGGGGTGCGAAGGGCACCAATCACAAAGTGTGGGGTACCCCCAGATAGTCACGTTTTTAATGGCAGAGGAGAGGGTGCGGGGGCGCCGGGCACGCTCCCGCGTCGGCCCGAGGTGGTGGCAGGGCCCAGTTGGGGGGGTCAGTACCCTCCCAGGAGTTGTTGGTCTTAAGAAGGGGGCGCTCTCCCAGCCTGCACCCCCGCTCCTTACCTCTCCCCGGTGTTGGCGCTGGTCGGGAGCGTCTGTGCTACTGCTGCCAGGCGTTTTAAGGCCTGCTCGGTATAATTCCCTTGTACTGCATGGACTGCACTGGCGGCCTCAAGAGTCCAATATATTGCTGGGGAAGCAGCCACCCTTCTCCTCACCTTTCTCCTTGGGGATCCGTGTGTAGGGGGTGTCTGGGTGCGCTCCAGCGTCGGCCCAGATGGTGATGAGCCCCCTTATGAGCCCCCTTATGAGCGTCACAGGACAGGACCGGGTCCGCGATATGTCACTAGGTGGATGGGGGTGGGGGGGCTCCGGTGCGGGGCTCTCTGGTTTCACTGCAGTGTAGATGGGTGCGCCCAGTCCAGGGCAGTGCACCTATGCGAAGGCTGTCGGTATATCAGATGCTAGCGCCCTGCGCAGTCTGCCGCACTTGGTGGCTGTGGGTTGGACTGTGACACTGTTTTGTGCAGCGGTGCATGGTTCAGGGGGGCCTTTATCCCTGGTGCAGGGGCTAGGGAGCCATCAGTGTCGCCCTTCCTTTGGTTGTCTGGGTGGGCCGGGGCGTTCTTGTTGGGTTAGTGTTCCACTAATGTCAGGGTTATGCAATTGCTGAGGGGGCGCGGTGGGGCTGGGTGTACCACTTACATGTGATCCCAGGCCGCCGCTGCTGCTTACTTGGGCCCGTGGATGTTGACAGGGCTCTTCGTTGTGCCCTTAGTCCTGTCCGGCTCTGGGGGCACACCTTGTGCGCTCACTATGTGGTGTGGCACCGTTACGCTTCTGCGCGGGGGTGTCTCTCTCTGCTGCAGCTTTGTGCGATTACGGGCTGCCTCAGCTGGTGCTTCGGAACTTTGCTTTGGAGGGGCCCAGGGAAGTCCCACGGCAGTCGTTCTCCGTGTCGGGATGCTGTAGGATGACTCCCGAATGTCTGTAGAGGTGGCGGTTCTCTGCGCGTTTCTATTTCCTCCTTTCTGGGGTGTCTGGAGGTTAACGAGGGAGGACTTGCGTGGTCTCGCCGTTTCGTGTGCGGGGTCCTTGTTCCGTGGCCAGGCTGCCAGTACGGGTGGTTGATAGTCTATTTTTGTTGTTGTTTTATAATAGACAGCGGGCCGGCGGGTACCTCCAGCCACGGCCGCACCAACAGTTCTTCCTACGTGGGCTCGTAGCGGCCCGTGTCCCAAAACCTCTCGGTCCGCGTTTCAGTAGCAGGATCGTTGTTCTGCAGTTCCCACCGGGGTGTCGCAGGGCAATTGGGGGCCTGAAGCTCCGACCCAGTAGCCGCGCTCAGTGCGGACGCTGCTCCTCCCCGCCGCGGAGCTCCGTGTTCGGTCGCGAGGCGCGGATCGAGTGGACAGACCCCGCCCTTCTTCTGGCCTGACGGCGGACCGAGACTGCGGCCACTAGTTGTTTCAATATGGAGCCCTCAGGCGGGTCGCGCCCGCGCCGCGAGACGGCAAAACTCCCAGCTCCCCAAACTCCGGCGTTTCACGTCGCAGCAGCCCAGGATTTTCAGGAGCTGGGGACGGGACTTACATGTATCCGTGTCCCAATTCTTGCGTTTCGCAGCGGCCTCAGAAAGGATAAATAAATGCAGGCTTTTGAGGCGGTGCGGGAGCTCTCAGGTTAGGCAGCCATCTTCTCTGTGCGCAACAGCCACTACATGCATTATTTAAGATAATAAGCATGGATTGAGTACACTAGTTAATGAAACCTATATGAACCTCTTTTAAAAAAGAAATGAACAGTGGGATTATTGACCCTTCTATACTTTACATAGCAAAAGTGTAGAAAAGATGGACATCAGAGATGTCCCCCTTATTAGAATGTCCAAATTGAACCTTTTTCTTGTATTGCTTGCTTTTGGTGTTAAAAACAATAATACATTTTGACTACATTATACTATGGTCAGGTGCAACAATTTTGGAAGCACCTAGCCAGCGATTTAAAAAGTCACTTGTCATCAATCCGACAGACAGCACACCATTTGGTAATCGCCAAGAGTAAATTATTACTAGCTAATGGTGAGTGCAAGTTTTGTGCCCAGCTTTGGTAACAACTGCACGCAGCAATTCCACTCGATCTATGATTAGGCAGGCAGTCCTTTCAAATACCATTACCGCTATACTCATAAGGAGCATGCAGGTGGGCAAATGGGATTTTTCTTCAGGATTGACTTCAGACTTATTTTTCATTTTTTAACAGGTTTTTTATTGGTATTTATACAACATTTGCACCCCTCAAATCCCCCCACCCACCGCCCTCTCTGCCTCCCAACCTCCCTTGGCTCCAGCAGTGTCTTTGCCAACCTGTTTCGTAGCTGTTCTTCTTCCCCTCGATAGCCAAAGACTGATTCTTTTGCGTGTATATTCAGCTCAAGTCCAATATCCTAAGATTTTGACGTTGTTGCATATAATCGCTTTTTAAGTATTCTAACACCTCTCCTCAGTCTGATTGAAACCTATCTGCCTCCCCTTGTATTCTATATGTGATCCACTGCTAATACGTCCCACATTTTATGTATCCATTCGGAACAAGTGGTTGGATTCTTCCTTTTCCAATTCTTTGCTATTACCATCCATGCTGTTATTAAGATCGTCATTAGGACTCTCTTTTGGGGTTTTGAGATTATAAACAATTCCGGGTCTAATAGCCCACACATGCCCTCCTATGGGTTAAGGCATGTAGTTCTGGCATAATGGCAGTAATCTGAGCCTTCATGTCTTCCCAGAATGTCTTTATTTGGGGGCAGTCCCACCATATGTGCCTCTAATCCCCTACCCCCTTGCACTCTCTCCAACATTCCCTGGAAGCAGATTTATACATGTTATCTAACTTAATGGGGGTATAGTGCCACTAGAGCATCATCTTATACCAGGCCTCTCGTAGTTGCATAGACCTGGTCAGCTTTGGGATATTCCTCCATAGCCCCTTCCACAGTTCCAGTGAAATACCCGTTCCCATCGTGCCTTCCCATGCTGCTTGGTATGACCAAGCCTCTCGAGCCGTGCATCCCTATAGGATCGAGTATATGTTTGATATCAAGTGTTTGTCACTGGAGTGTGTGGGTTATGTATGTTTCGAATTCCGTCAGTTGTCTAGTCGTGTGGACCGCATCTCTGGCTGTCTCAACCAGTGTCTTATATGTATGTATTCGTATCTATTGCATTCCTTATTTCCCAGGTGGACTTTGCACTCCTCGAAAGTTGCTATATCTCCGTCACATACCATGTCGCCCACCTTACAGCAGTCATGTTTCCGCCATTGGCTGAATTTACCCTTTCCCCTTCCCGGTGTGAAGTTTGGATTCCTGAACAGTGGAGTGAATGGGGAGGGGCAGGATGAAAGGAATCCCTTCTTTAGCCATCTGTCCCAGATGTCGCATGTCGTTCTAAGAACCACGCTGCGTCTTGCGCTTGGGTCCTGTCTTTTCCTGGGAGCCTCAACAGCCCAGCTCACGGGCAGCCTGCCACTGCTCTGTCCATCCGTGTCCAGACAGTATCCCTATTTTCTGTGAGGCCATTGCTGCACCACTCTGAGTTGGGCCACCTCAATGTATCTGCTAATGTTCGGCAATCCAAGCCCTCCTTTATTCCTATGGGTCATTAGTAGACCGAAGGCAACCCTGGGGCGTTTGTTTTGCCAAATGAATTAAAATATCATTGTGTTCAACGTCTTGAAGAACGACTGTTGGACTGCAGTCGGGTCTGGATTTTGTATAGGAGCCTGGGGAGAGTCACCATTTTGACTGTTGTTATATGCCCGAGCCAGGAGATACAAAGGGGGGGTCCACCTAGCGAAGTTCTCTTGTGTTTTCTTTAGGATCCCCGGGTAGTTGGCCTTATATAGCATGGAAATCTTGCTAGTTAGTTCTACCCCAGGTATGAGATGCTACCTTTTGCCATTATAAAGGGAGAGCTCCTGCGCATGGCCATGGACTGTTCTATCAATAGGCCCATCTCCAGCACTTCTGACTTAGTCATGTTTATTTTGAGCCGTGACATTTTTTCTTCTTCCCTTAAAGCTGTTATCAGAGCTGGGTTTGACATTTCCGGTTCCGTAAGTGTCATCAGCATATCGTCTGCGTATGCTGCAGTCTTATGGGTTTCACTCCCAAAGGGGATACTTTTTATGTTTCTGTCCAATCTAATTAAGGCGAGTAATGGCTCGAGGGATATTGCGTAAAGGTGGTGGGACAGGGGCTTCCCTGCCTGGTGACCTGTTCTATTCGTATTCGGTTGGAGACCTGGGAGTTGATGGAGAGCCTCATTGTTGGGATTTTATAATTTGCTTCCACCATCTGGATATAGTTTGGGCCAAACCCCATATGCCTCATTACTTGAAATAAATACGGCCATTTTACCCTATCAAAGGCCTTCTGGGCTTCTAGGGATATGAATACCGCCGGGACCCGTTTAGCTTCTGCTTTTTCTATGAGATGGATGACTTTTCTTGTATTATCCCAGGTTTGTCTCCCCAAATTGAAACCTGACTGATCATGTCCAATCACTGATGGCAATATATTCTTTATTCTGTCTGCCAGAATACCCGTGTATATCTTTGCATTTATGTTATGACACAATGGGTCGATATGAGCCACAGTTCTTTAGATGTTTATTTGGTTTCCCGAAGAGGACCACCTTTGCCTACTGCATGGAGCGTGTTATTCCTCCCGTTTGCCAAAGGGAGTTATATAATTTAGTAAGGAATGGTGTGATCTCTTTACATAACTTTTTGTAAAACAACGCTGGAAATCCGTCTAGGCCCAAAACTTTGTTACTGGGGAGACGCTTAATAGATTCTTCTACTTCTGTTATCTCTTTTTCCAAGACCTCCCTGTCTTCTTGGGTTACCTTAGGCAACTGAAGTTTATCTAGATAATCTTGTATTGTTAGAGGGTCTGGTATCTCTAAGGAGTATAGTTTTGTATAGAAAGCTCAGAACTAATCAACTATCTCCCCGGGCTCTGTGGAGATTGTGCCATCTGCCTGTTCGATACCGTCTATGATTCTTTTACGATTCTGTTGTTTCAATTGTCTCGCTAGTATTTTGTCTGCCTTATTCGCCCTCATGTAATGTCTCTGTTTTAGGTTTAGTAACGATTTCTCTGCCCTGCTCGTTTGCAGTAGATCCAATTGTCTCATACTATCCTAGTTAGCCTTGTTCTTCCTTTCTGCCAATTCCCTTTGAGCGTCTCTCAATTTGGCCTCTAGGTCTTTTTCTAATCTATCCTTTTCTTTGGACCTTTGTGCATTAAGAGGGATGATTTCCCCTCTGAGCACTGCCTTGAAGGCGTCCCAAACCACATCCAAGGGGGCCCCCTCGTGTGTCATTTATTTCGAAGTATGTTTTTATTTTGTCCCCCAGTGTTTCCCACACATGTCATGCCGCACTTCCCAAGGTAATTTCCATGTCCATGTTGAGCTTTTTGTCGACATCTCTCTTAGTTGCACCCACATGGGAGCGTGATCCGACAAGGAGATCGGGTCTACCTTTATCTCCATCAGTGCCCCTAATGCCTCTGGTGTTCCCCATACGTAATCAATCTTAGAATATGTGCAATGAAAGTGGGAGAAGCATGTGTATTCTGTCTCGTCTCCTTTTTTACCTCTCCACAAGTCTCTTAGTGCTAACTCTGAGAACCTTTCCTTTAGGGTACTAGATGGGCTGCTTCCCCTGGTGGGCCCCTGGCTGCTCCTGTCTTTTTCCGAGTCCCAAGCCAAGTTAAAGTCTCCTGTCAGAAGGACATCGCCCTCCGCAAAACTTTCTATTTTACTCAAGGCCTGAAGTATAAATGCCACCTGTCCTGTGTTAGGAGAGTATATGGCGCCTATCGTTAACACCCTACCCGCCAGTTGAATCTGAATAAACAGCTATCTGCCGTTGGGATCCCTAAGGATGCGGCTTACTATAGCCCCCAGTGAGTTTCTGAGGCCTATCAAGACTCCAGCTATTTTGTTTTTGGTATTTGCCTGGTAGATTTGTGTAAACTGATGTAATCACAGTCTAAGGCTATCCTCCCTTTTGATGTGTGTCTCTTGTAGTAAAATGATATCTGCCGCCCCCTTTTAATCTGCGACTCCAACTTCTGTTTTCTTGGGGTTTTTAGGCCTTGTATGTTTTGTGAGA